>NC_143018.1:42482365-42807365 GCF_055824585.1 Amblyomma mixtum
CCACTGCAGGGCAAAGGCCTCTCCCATGTCTCTCCAATTAACCCTGTCCTTTGTCAGTTGCCGCCACTGTATCCCCGCAAACTTCATAATCTCATCCGCCCACCTAACTTTCTGCCGTCCCCTGCTACGTTTGCTTTCTCTTGGAATCCACTCCGTTACCCTTAAGGACCAGCGGTTATCTTGCCTTCGCATTACATGTCCTGCCCAAGCCCATTTCTTCCTCTTGATTTCAACTAAGATGTCATTAACCCGCGTTTGTTCCCTCACCCACTCCGCCCTCTTCCGATCTCTTAACGTTACACCTATCATTTTCCTTTCCATAGCTCGCTGCGTTGTTCTTAACTTAAGCTGAACCCTCTTTGTTAGCCTCCACGAGCGAGGCCACTGCATTGTGTCCCTGTTGTACATTTGGCTTTTGTGGTGCTCCATCTTCTTCCCTCTCCTACCTTTGCTAGGAATGTCGCCATGGGACTGAGAGAAAGTGGTGTGATGTAATAGAGCAGTGGCATGGCCATAAGATCCATCCGCACAGTACCACTTATGGGTTGTTTGCTGGTTTGGCACCGCGGTCAGGATTGAGGTGAGTTGTGAGTGGGTCACTGTGGAAAATGACATTAGAGCAGCAGCAAACATGGCACCAATGGTGGAGAGCAAACTTTGATGTCTGTGTTGCCATTGTTGTCAAAGTTATCTGTGAGGCCATCAAGGGCAGCACCTGTTCTGAATACATCGCATAGCAGTAGATCAGAACTTCACTTTTGCACTTGGGTCATGGGCCTCACTGCAGGAGGTGTATCAGTCAGTTCAGATTTCACGTTGAGACGCATCAAATTCAGCAACCTTACTACTCATAAGTACAGTGAAACCTCATTAAGGCGTACCTCGTAGCACTGCAGAAAAACTATGTGCAAAGCGGCAATAAGCCCAAACTGAAAGCGGCCTGAATATATCCACTTATACCCCTGTCACACTAGCAAATTTAATGTCATTCGAATCGAATGACATTAGCACCTAATGTCATTAATCTACTTCTACACGGGAACATGTAATGCCATTAGGTTCGAATGACATTCGCCATCGAATGAGTTAGGGGACTCATTCGCATTCGGTCTCGAATCGAATGTGTACTCTGGACACCAGATACGCAGCAGGAACAAGCGACGCGAAAAAATAATGTGCACACTGCGAAACTTCGAAAGTGCATTTATTTAGTTCTGATGAAAAAGATTAACGTTGGTGTGAATCTGTTCACACTAGAGGCTGTCGTGGATAGCTATTACTCTCGGTCTCAGCAGCAGCCAACAGCAGCGGCCGAGCGTGAAGCAGCGTCTTTCCCGCGACCGTCGGTCATTTTGGGTTGCGTGATTCTTGTTGGTAGACGTGCCATGTTCGTTAAGCTCGAAGGTACTTAAAGACGTAACTGAGCAGTTCACCTTTTGGAAGTCATTTGCAAGCTCCACGCGCCGCCATGTCAGCCATTTTGTTTGTTTACATTTATCGGATTGTGGCTGACTTTGTACTTGGCTTGGCTTTTGTTGGCTAAAATGGTGCAGAATGGCCGGAAATAATATTTTAAGCTTATAATACGGCACACAAATGTTCTCACCCGCTTTTGAAACACTGCACAACAATTTCAAACATCTTTTATGCGCGCTGATGTCGTTCAGTTGGACTATTTTTTTTTTTCACTGATCGTCGATGCCATCATTTTCGAATGATATTATTTTTTTTCCGTGTAGCACTGGAAGAGACCAAATGACATTCAATGCATCGAATGCCATTAGGTTCGAATGACATTAAATTTGATAGTGTGACAGGGGTATTACCTGGTAAAAAATGATTCCTGATCAATTTTTTAAAATGTGCACACGAAACCTTTTAACTGCATAGCTACCGTTCAGCCTCGAATGTGGCTTGAGCAGGGTATGTAATCCGAAGGCAAAATAACCGCTGGTCCTTAAGGGTCTTTAAAGAAGGCAAGCATAGCAGGGGGCGGCAGAAAGGTACGTGGGCAGATAAGATAAAGCAGTTTGCCGGGATACGGCGGCCACAGATGGCGAAGGACAGGGTTAATTGGAGAGACATGGGAGAGGCCTTTGCCCTGCAGTGGGTGTAGTCAGGCTGATGATGATGATGACACCGCCATCCTGCTGCAGAACATCTGCAAAGAGCCTTTCACAGGCAGCGCGGCTGTCAATACTGAGAGCTTCGCCCTGATGTGAGACACGCTGCAGCTTATTTCATTTAGGAAGCACGCTATCCATGAAAACGTTGGTAATATGAGAACGCAGTGAGATGGGGCTGTACCACAGCTGCACAGTGGCGCAGATCAGCCAGCAACGCAGCAGTGGTAGGTGCGGCGCATGGAGGAAAACTGAAATCTGCTGCAGAAAGGCCAAGTCATGTGACAGCGATAAGCAGTAGCTATAGCAGTGGCACATCTGCATGGCTAGGGTCGTGGCTGCTCGTACACCAGCACCTGCGAACAGGTTAGTGACGAGCCTCAGGTGTGGTGGGGACAGGCTGGCACCCCCCTTTCCTTACAACGGGAGGGAAGAGTTCTCTTTCGAGATGCGTCAAGCAGCTGCAAGTAGCCTAGGCATGTCAGCAACATGTCTTATTATGTCAGTGTGGCGTATGCATTAAAGCACTCATGAACTTTCCTTTTAAATAATATGCATTTAAAAAAAAACTGTGCAGCCAGTAGTTCTTTAAACTTTGGCACATCCGTATCTTTACCTTCTCTCAGTATTGGTCACCTGCTACAAAACTGGAAATCTGCTCCTAATAGAATTTTGGCTTGCTACAAAGACTGCTCCAAAATGCTCGTGGCCATTCCCTCCTCTCCACATGCTGTGTGGTGTGTAATATTCATTTTTCCCATGGGCATTGTCACATATGGCAAGCTGGGTGGTGTATCATTGTTTGCGTAAGAACTTAAAGGCACTGAGAAATTCCCTAGGCAGACGCTTGGCCACCCACTGATTTCAAGGTGATTGCACTCTGCTTTTCAATGAATGCTAAATCCTGACGCGATGGTGTCTGCAAATTTTTTTGCCACCTTCCCCTTTTTTTTTGTCTCCTTCTTTTATTATTTTTATGCGAAGCATACTAAAATAGCCCAACCCAGCTCCTCGAGCGCGGCGGTGTCGTTACCATTGACCTTTCGTGACCTCCCATGTCATACCACGTGATGCGTGACGTCACAGCAGATGAAAAACGGGGGCCCAACTCGCGCCGTCGCGCGAGGCGTCGTGACCAAGGATGACCACGTGGTGCGTGACGTCACAGCAGATGAGAAACGGGGGCCCAGCTCGCGCCGTCGCGACCAAGGAGGACCACGTGATGCGTGACGTAACGACATAGGAGAAACGGGGCCCCAGCTCGCGCCGTCGCGCGAGGCGTCGCGACCAATGTGTTTCCTGCTTCTGCCGCTAGGTGCGCTGTAGTGAACACGTGATGCTGGAGCGGCGGTATACAGGGGGGTGCGCCTGCCTCTGCTAGGCGTACACGGGATAGAGATGCCTCCTGGAGACAGGGCTGCTCGTTGGAATGAGAAGCAAAAGTTGCGGCGTGCTACAGAGACTGACGAAGAGCGTGAACAACGTCTAGCCAAGCGGCGTGCTCGATATGCAACTCGGCGACAATATGCTTCGCGTCTGACTAGGCTTAACCTAAGCTAAGCCTCAGCCATTTTTTTCTTGGATGTTGCGAGTGCTGTTTATTATGCAAGAAGCTTGAATTAGCAGCTTCGAAAAATTTGATTGCTGGTCTGCACACGATTGTCAGTAATGCAGCGATGGCGTAGAGGTAGAGCATCCGCCTCGCGTGCAAGAGGACCGGGGTTCGAATCCCGGTGCCGCGCAATTCTCCACCGGATTAAAAAAAAAAACTCCGCGTGTGATGGAATTGCATAACCAGGCTTGGAGTGCGGCCTGATTTCGGTGACCAGAACCGACAACGCACTTCCTCACCAGAACAGGATTTGGCCACCCTGGTGTAGTACTTGGCCGCAACCTTCTATGAACAAACCAATTAACCCTCGGCCCTCAGTCCCCAGCGGCTGCGGAGCAACTGACCAAGGCGGCGGTCAGATCTGTGACGCAGCGGAGGGTGCTAAGAATCTCTGGCTCCGGACAAGCCGCCATTGGAAACTGAACCTGGCAACGTTTAACGCAAGAACCTTATCAAGTGAGGCTAGCTTAGCAGTGCTATTGGAGGAATTAGCCGGTATTAAATGGGATGTCATAGGGCTTAGTGAGGTTAGGAGGACAGATGAGGCGTATACAGTACTAAAGGGTGGGCATGTACTGTGCTATCGTGGATTAGCAGATAGGCGAGAACTAGGTGTGGGATTCCTCATTAATCAGGATATTGCTGGTAACATCGAGGAGTTTTACAGTATTAACGAGAGAGTGGCAGCTATCGTAATTAGGCTTAATAAGAGGTACAGGCTGAAGGTGGTGCAGGCCTACGCGCCTACATCAAGCCATGATGACCAAATAGTTGAAAACTTCTATGAGGATGTGGAATCGGCAATGACCAAAGTAAAATCACAGTACACTGTACTGATGGGCGACTTTAATGCAAAGGTAGGTAAAAAACAGGCTGGAGACAGGGCGGTAGGTGACTATGGCATAGGTTCTAGGAACAGTAGGGGAGAGTTATTAGTAGAGTTCGCAGATAGAAATAATTTACAGATTATGAATACCTTCTTCCGCAAACGAGCAAACAGGAAGTGGACGTGGAAGAGCCCCAATGGTGAGACTAAAAATGAAATAGACTTCATACTGTGTGCACAACCTGGCATCATAGAGGATGTGGAGGTCCTCGGTAAGGTCCGTTGCAGCGACCACAGAATGGTAAGGTCTCGTGTTAGCTTAGATTTGAAGAGGGAACGGAGGAAACTGGTGAAGCGAAAGACTATTATTAACGAGTTAGCATTAAGAGGGAAGGTAGAGGAATTCAGAATGTCGCTGCAAAACAGATTTTCCGCTTTAACTGAAGAAGACGACCGTAATGTTGAAACAATGAATGTTAATCTTACAGCTATCGTTACAGAGTGCGCCGCAGAAGTAGGTGGTAGGATGGTTCGGCAGGATACCAGCAAGCTATCTCAGGAGACTAAAGATCTGATTAAGAAACGCCAAAGCATGAGGGCTTCTAACTCCACAGACAGGATAGAACTAGCAGAGCTATCGAAGTTAATAAATAAGCGCAAGGTAGCCGACATAAGAAAGTTTAACATGGAGAAAATCGAGCATGCTCTAAGGAACGGAGGTAGCCTAAAATCAGTGAGGAGAAAACTGGGCATAGGTAAAAACCAGATGTATGCGCTAAAAGACAAACAGGGCAATGTCATCAGCAATATGGATAAGATAGTTGAATTAGCCGAAGAATTTTACACAAATCTATACAGGAGCGAATGTAATCATCAAGTTACTGAGAGAGGCAGTCGAGCACAGCAATGGGACATCCTGCCAGTAACGAAGGAGGAAGTAAAGAAAGCCTTAGGAGCAATGCAAAGAGGGAAAGCAGCTGGTGAGGATCAGGTAACAGCAGATTTGTTGAAGGACGGAGGAGAGATTGTGCTACAAAAACTAGCCACCCTGTATACGCAATGCCTTGTGACCTCGAGAGTACCAGAAGCTTGGAAGAACGCTAACATTATCTTAATTCATAAGAAAGGAGACGTCAAGGACTTGACGAATTACAGACCAATCAGCTTATTGTCCGTTGCCTACAAGGTATTTACTAAGGTAATCGCTAATAGAGTCAGGACAACCTTGGACTTTAGTCAACCAAATGATCAGGCAGGCTTTCGTAAAGGATACTCGACAATAGACCACATTCACACTATCAATCAGGTGATAGAGAAATGCGCAGAATATAACCAACCCCTATATATAGCCTTCATTGATTACGAGAAAGCATTTGACTCAGTGGAAACCTCAGCTGTCATGCAGGCATTGCGGAATCAGGGTGTGGAAGAGTGTTATGTGAAAATATTGGAAGATATTTATAACGATTGCACAGCTACTATAGTTCTCCATAAAGTCAGCAATAAAATTCCAATACGGAAAGGTGTCAGGCAGGGAGACACGATCTCGCCAATGCTCTTCACTGCCTGCTTACAGGAGGTATTCCGGGGACTGGAATGGGAAGAGTTGGGGATAAGAGTTAATGGAGAATACCTGAGTAATTTGCGATTCGCTGATGACATTGCCTTGCTAAGCCACTCAGGACAAGAACTGCAAAGCATGATCAACCAGTTAGACAGGCAGAGCAGAACGGTGGGGCTAAGAATTAACATGCAGAAAACCAAAGTAATGTTCAACAGCCTAGCAAGGGAACAGCAGTTCGCAATTGGTAGCGAGGTGCTGGAAGTAGTAGGAGAATATGTCTACTTAGGGCAGGTAGTGACCGCAGATCCGGATCATGAGAGGGAAATAACTAGAAGAATAAGAATGGGGTGGAGCGCATATGGCAGGTTCTCTCAGATCATGAATGGTAGCTTACCAATATCCCTGAAGAGAAAAGTATACAACAGCTGTATCCTACCGGTACTCACCTATGGGGCAGAAACGTGGAGGCTAACAAAGAGGGTTCAGCTTCAAGGTTCAACGCTGGTAGCTAAGTATAAAAGAGGATGCCAAGGCTAAGCTTTCAGTTGCTGTTCATATTTATCAGAAAATAAAGCAGGACATCACATCTTTCAGAAACAAGTACGTAAATAGAAACATACGATATAGTCTGCGAGTCACTTCTTTCATTTCCAGTCGTGCCCGGACAAACTATGGCACCCAACACATTGATAACCAAATTTCTGCAGTTTGCAATATGTATCCTTCCATAATTGACGAAGCTGTAACTAGTAAAACCACTTGTCATTTGAAAAAGAAAATGAAGATGCTTTTTACGCGTACTACTGACCCATCAAATATTTGTGATATGTAGTGTTTACAGTGATTGCCTCATTCCTGTCATATTTTCTATTGTGTTGCGAATCTGTAGCGCTACTGGTCTTTTTCTTTTCTCTTTGTAATCCCATGTGCCTTTATTAACTTTCAACTACTGTAAAAAATGAACTAAAGAGTTTGTTTAGTTTTAATGAATGTAACCACTCTTCTGCCTTTGATGTGTGACCCGGGGTGAGGCCTCGTCAGGAAGAATGCTGCAGCTTCTTCCTTTTGTCTCATCTCGTGGGCATGTACTGTGCATACAAGTTCATGCCTGGATAAAATGATTGATTGATTTATTTATTTATTTATTTATTTATTTATTTATTTATTGATTGATTGATTGATTGATTGATTGATTGATTGATTGATTGATTGATTGATTGATTGATTGATTGATTGATTGATTGATTGATTGATTGATTGATTGATTGATTGATTGAAAATGAACTCTATACGGTCTATAGAGGGAGAACAGATATTCGGAATTGCACTGAGGTCACAAAGTCGGTGTGTATGCTCGGCGTGCATGCCATGTGTATGCTAGATGAATTCTGTCTGTGTAGGATGAGTTAACCGGCGCATTTTTCTGAGGTGCATACAGGTGTTTCCGGCACTTTAAAATCCGACCAGAGAATATATTACTAACCGATTGGCAGCATCTCCATCAAGAAGCTCCTGATATAATTGAACATGTCTAAAAACGTAACGTCCAGTCAGAATAATACTAAGCTGTCAACATATAGCAAATAGTTCTTAACATTGTCCAACTGGTGCTTTCCTTTCTATGACACTCCATACCTGTTCGTCTCGCGAATTATTATTTTCAACTATACTGAACCCGCCATGCCCTAAGCGATATCAATTCCATATTACCTGGTGCCAGAAATTGGACGCCAGCTTAATCCTGTAAAGGGCAAAAGTCCTTCCTTTGACCTACACGGGTTTACTAGTGTGCGCTAGACATCAAACTGCCACTTTGGTCTTTCTGAACTTTTTGCTGCAAAACAAGTCATTAAAAACAGAGTCTTCTAGCTTTATGGCTGTTTCAAAGAATTTAATGGCCTCCGAAATTACGCTTTTGATTCAGTACGGGTAAACACCTCCAGATCATTTAAACAGGCCTTGATCACCTCAGTTGAAAAGAAGCGCCAACTTTTTTCACTATGTGTCCTTATACAGCTGGTGCAATGAACGCATCATTACTTTGAAGCTTGATAAACCTTATACTTTGAACCCCGTATAAGGCGCATAGCATATAGCACATATCCTCGTAGCAGTGAATTACCCTGCGCCCCTCTGCTCTGAAACCCGGGCGTTGCATTCAACTCAGTGCGCTGCGTATTGAAGTTTGAGCTATTCCAAGAGTGGCGAAATTTTATTTTATCTAAAATTTTTTCCGCGCAAACAGGAGGACTTTTATTGATGATAGGTTTTCTGATATGCGAGTTCGAAGTGCTTCTGAAAGTTTAGAAAAAAAAAACACCAGAACAGAAGAGCGAATGAAGTTGTCTGCATGCAAATTGTTTACGAAAGTCTGATGATTTTACTTTGCCGGCATAAATAAGACCCAGAACGAGGGAGCTCTTTCCAAGATTGCGGCAGAGTATTCGTAGTAGGTAGTAGTGAAAGCATTATTTATATTCCTCCCACCTTTCTTTTTCGCAAAAAAAAATAGCATTTGCATTAGAAATGAGAGGATCAGTGAAGTCCTCCTGAATATTTCCACTTTTCGGCCTTCTTACGTAGCGTGCACCCAAGTTCGCGTGCCTAAAGGCAAGAGAAGTTGCGAGTGCCGAGCCCGAATAACTTATTTGCCACTGTTAATGCGTGCGCTTCGAAATGCACCTTGCGTCGGAGGCAGCATCACTTTTTTCAAGGAAATGTTTTCCTATTGCGGAACTTTTCGATGCTACGTTATTCCAGCTCATGTAACGGTAAGGGGACCTTCTTTGCTTAGTATAAGTATATCGTATTTCTTTTTTCAGTCTACTTTTGACCGTTGTTGCAACAATATCCACCGTCGTGCCTGTAATCTTCTACATTACTCCCACTTTCGCCGTTATTTATCTTTGCAGCTAAAGCAAAATAAAAACCATTACCTTCTAATTTTGTTTTCTACTAAATTTTTTTTCATATCTGTATTTTTTTTCGAGTGGATAAACAAAAAAGGGAATGTGCCGAAAAAGGTATCAGTTGCAAAAGGAAGCATTGGTGTAAATGATCTTAATAATATGCTCTCCCTGAGTGTAAATAAAATGCAGCTGCAGGCAGAACTATAAGCATATGTGAAATCGAGAGAGGCGGGGCAGAAAGAACTTACGAGGAAATGTATGCACATAGAAGAATTTCAAATGAAAGGGGTTTCGAAAGTAACTGCATCGGAGGAAAAGAAAATGGACCAAATTTTGAGAAAATGAGCTCGAAAAAACTAAAAAAAAAGCCCAGACACGGCGATTGGGGCAAGACGCTTCTTCGTTTGCACTCAGCGCGTGCGCAATTCTCTCTTTTCTTTACCTTTTGCGCAGCCGTGTTGAGCAGTCTCTGGGTAATGAAAGGCGCGCTGGAACGAGTGGTTGTTTGCAGAGCGCTTCAGCTGGCGTAATTTTATAGAAAGTTTGAGCCCTCCATACGATCACAAGAGAGAGATTGTAATATTCCACTTAAGTTGCATCAACTTTGGATGGCTTTAACAATGTAAAATACCGGAGTGACGAATCTGAGCGAAGCTGAGTGAAGTGCAATAAGCCAGATGCGGGAAATGACGATTTTGCATTGATAAGCACGCGTTCATCGGGAATTTGTCTGCGTTACTGTAGTTTGCCGGTGCAGAGTTTTCGGGTCTGCCGTTATTAGGCACATTTTCCTCCAGAGAATTGTTTAGCGCCAAACAAAACTCATAGAAAACAGTGAACGGGATAGGTAGCTATAATTTATTATTTGAAATCATTAGCGTTACTGTCTTTAATCAGGCCTTCATTTGACTTCAACGAGGTAGGAGGCTATGTAGCCATCTCGTAATTTCATGGTTTTCAAGGACAGATCTGGACAAACTTATTGATCCGTCATTTTGCACAACAGACTTCTTTGTTCTTTGCCTAATAATTTTCAGACTGAAGAGCAGAGGCGATCATAGAATTTCACACTTCATGTGTTGTTCCGTCGCTCTTGCACCGAAAAAGGCATTTTTGCAAATTCAGCCAGTGACTGAAACGCACATTGAAAGAATAAAAACGACTCAAGTCATGCGAGGACAATAGAACAATGTAAGTAAAAGTTCTCACTGCGTGAAAATGATCTCAAGCAAACTCGCCCTATGGCCGGTTCTCTCAAGCATGAAGGAATTCGAATTTTGATTTGAGTTGTCAGCCTGCCAAGGGCGAAATATATGATTTCGCCAGAAAAGTTCAACAAGTAGTTCTCATGTTTCATTCAAGGTGGTTGTCATGCAGGTAAAAGACGCTGGTTTTCTAAAGGTCGCCATTGTGAAACTAAAAATTGTTCCAAAAGAAATAACCTAATAATTCTTGATATAAAATGTAATGCAAGTAGAGCTGGGAGCAGTCATAGAAAAACGCATTGACGCATAGGACATTAGGACATTCGGTATCAACGGCAGTCACTGAGCATGACGCGATTTGGATATATACGATCGAAATAAAAGCTGACAAAAATGCTTAAATTGTGTGCTTTTATAGACAACAAGCGCGTTTTGTTTTTTAGTGCAAAGCTTAAACAGAAGCAGTTTGCGAACTGAGCAAACATGAGTCGATATTTACGTCATGCGGAGTCTAAGCTTGCTACCATCGCAGCCTTACTGGATACGTATATTAAGTTGCGTTTGAGAACGTTATACACCATCAAAGCTTCATCAGCGACCCCGTTGCGGAAATTGTTGGTCACACCTGAAGACAGCTAGTCGCTGGTGACAGCCTCCGGCATGTGTCTTCGAATGTCTGAGAGCTGCTTTGAGGAGTTCTGGCCCACAGTGATCACGCTTTCCTCGTTATCAACAGGTGAACTGTACTGCCTAGACGGTGTTGCAATGTTTCATTGAATTCCTGAAAACTGCGACCGTCACCTGCTTGGGCCGTGGCCAACGTGGGACTACGGTATCAACGATTAGAAATGAGCCATTCGCTGATAATATTCCTCACCTGGGGGCTCGACGGAGCCCGTTTAGCTGACGCACGCCACACGTGGCTTCGAGAGAGCGTGCAAGTTCATTTTGTTAAGAGCAGCAATGTAGCATGGAAATGCGCTGCAGGTGCGCCTAAAACATGTTTGCTCTCCTAACTATGAGGCGCTGCGCTGTGATCAACACGGCATACTTAATCGCAGATGGTTCATTGTCGAAGCCTAGAAAGTTGAGCTGTTGATTTCTCCACTTCTAGGCCCGCACTAAAACCGAACAACTTGCTTGAAACCGAATCCCAGTTGCATTGTTTCATTGGTTAATGTGATGCTTTCCCGTCGGCCTATTATTTTTACATGAATTACTGGTACTTGCACGGGGATGGTATGTTTGTACTTAACCAGGTTTCCAAAAAAGACCGAGTGCTCTAAGCAAGTGAAACCAACTGGGTGCTGTTGAGAGTCCTGTGGTCTCGACTGCAGTGTTTTTTTTCTTCCTGCAAAGCTAGATAATGAATCAGGACTAGCCAGCAAATCATTACAGGGAGACCGTTCCAGGATTTTGCGTCGGTGTAGTAATAGTAGTAGTAATAGTAAAAGTGGTCGTCGTAGCCGGTAGGTGTGTTGTAATGGCCACCACTCAGACTGTGGTCAACGTGGATTAAGATGGTTGTGACTAGACCGAAGAAATACGTAACCGGTGTGTGGTTACCAGCGGAACCATCTGGAGGCTATTACTCGCGGAAGGTGAGGATATGCCTACAGCGCACGGAGAACCACAGGGTGGTTACTGCCACCGTCAGAAGTCACCGTCAGGACTACATCGATCCGCGACATTTTGTGATAGATCAAAATTTTCCTTGGTATTTGCGCTACGCCTCGATGTGCGGATTTTACATCCGATGTACCTCATAGGTGTATTGGGACTTTTATAAATATCTAATTCATACAATTCATGAGATTGAAAACATTTCTCGCAATAGTCGGCTTTTAACCATGTGACTGCGCTGTGCACTGCTCGACTGAAGGCAAATGGAACTTTCGCGCTCTGCAACACATTCAAAGTTCAGCCGCCAGTAATACATCAGTTGGAAATTTGAACGCAATTCAAACAGATCTAGTTATGTTTCTTCGCGCGTAAACATAACCGAATAAAATTGTTGGTTGGTTGGCTAATGGGGTTTAACGTCCCAAAGCGACTAAGGCTATGAGAGACGCCGTAGAGGAGGGCTCCGGAAATTTTTTCTACCTGGGGTTCTTTAACGTGCACTGACATCGCACAGTACACGGGCTTCTGGAATTTCTCCTCCAAAGAAATTCAAGCGCCGCGGCCGGGATCGAACCCGCGTCTTTCGGGTGAGCAGTCGAGCACCATAACCACTGAGCCACCGCGGCGGCCCAATAAACTGAGTGTACAGTCGAGGACAAATGTCTCCGGACCACGTGTTCCTCTAACGAAGTCAATAGATTTGCTATTACTCCGCGGCTGGAGACCACACTTGTGGAGGTAAAAGTTAAATTTTTGTTCTTTCATCTCCCCAAGTACGGTCTCCAGCCGCTGCCAGATAGTAGAGCTATAAGCTTCGTTTCAGTAACACGTGGTCCGGAGACTTTTGTCCCCGACTGTACTGTACTCCTTTGGTAAAGAGTATTGATGTCTACGTGCCGCTGCAGGTGTATCTGAAAAAGTAGCCATATAAATGCGCAGGTATGAATGGCAGGAACCAGTTCCCGCTTTGAACGGCCACGTTTCTCAGAACACCGATTAAACAACAGCAACTTTATTGCCGACCAGCGGTCTCCTTTTACCGCAAGCGTTGAGGCACACTGTGCTCATAAAATTGTGACCACATCTAGAGTATTATGTTATTTATTTCCCCTTCAGTATTTGGTTAACTATCCATCCACGCTCAGAACTCAGATGGTGCGCTGTGCTCTGTCTGAAAGCCGACGTAACGAAATATTATGACAACGTATACTAACTGGGAGTGGCAGGTCCGTACAATTTGTTAGCAACAGAAAGAAAGAAAAATACCAGAAAAGGCCTTCCTAACGGGATAAAGGTCGTCGAACCCGACTATGCATGTGCTGGCACCGTCGGCGCGCCAACGGCTCCCGAGAGATCCCATCCTTGGTGCTGCCTGTCTTCACCGATGCGACCGAGAGGGCGAAGTACCGTAGGCATACATATCACGACCATGTTCGGCTTTCCAGCACTGCTTTCCTATACGTCTTACTGTGCTTAACAAATACAACATCCGGGATGATTTCCAAATCGTTGCGCTAAAATGAGATTGATTCTAGATCGTGTTAAATGATACCTGCCTCTTCGAACCTTATCTCTACTGGTTAAAGACGAAACAGGCTGCCCACATCAGGACATCGGGCTCTACTGCGCTGTACTCCACTCGAGCGAGCTGTACACACTGCTCTACTCGGTGACGAGGTTCGCGGGGAGTATAGCTGCCACAAGGCAAATAAGTGTGTGCGCAATGCTCTTGCGACAGCTTCTGAGCACCCGCAGTACGTAACGACCTCCTCGGGGCCTGTTGTTTGGCCACAGTCTATTACGCGAAGGCCTCGTAGGAAGGTCGCATGCTTCGAGTGCTAACGGCATCTGTGAAGTACATAAAAGGAATAGAACAAACACTGTGACTGTCTGGAGCTGTCCATATAATAACAATGTATTCGGTCAAGCATAGGAGTGTGTCTACGAAACTGCGGACGATAACGCAATAACAGGCATCAGCCGTGACATCCGAATCCCATGCTAGGCGCTTTACTTAGAACATATAGGTTGTTTTGTGGACGGACTAACCACATTCATTTTCTTTGTGCCATTACTGGTTTCTGGTTGCTTCAGCACAAACAGGTCTACACCAGATGTCGGAGCGAAGCACAGCATGTGGACTGCTTTGAAAAATAAGAACAGCTGCCATCGGTTTTAGTGTAAGGTTGTGTTAAGCTTATTCCAGCGTCTAAGCAGTACCTACGGAATTTCTCAAGCATTTCTGAAACAGCGAAGAAATTATCAGATAAAACTAAGCTTGTTTGCACTGGCTTCCCACTGAAGTATACGCTATTTCACTTATCTCATTCTGCGAAGATAAGAGTACCGGTGTTGACTTTCTAGAATCACTTCACAAGCATAGAGGTTCCAGAATGTTGAGTTTCTTAATTACCCCGAATTGCTTGAGGTGTGAGGAATGAACATGAAGAGAGAGCAGCGTACAAGATGAGGAGAAAAAATAAAAATGTAACATTTCTCCAATAAAACCGTATCTGTCGCAAGATGATCTATAATTAGTCCTCAGTGTTGCACATTATATTTTTTTGGAATAATAGTGCCTCCCTTAGGATTGAGAGCTCATAATACAAGATATCTTTTACTTTTGAATTGTGGAAATCATTCCGAAACTATTTCAGGCAGCGCCCACTCATTGTCGTTTTTCTGCACAGGAACGCCCGCTCGAGCATAAGTAAAACAAGGCAGAAGATTGGATGTTTGGAAAGTAAGAAAGATGGTCTAGTTGGTGGTTGTGATATAGCCGCGATATGAATAGGTACTAGGATACCAAGGAGGACACGGTAAAGTGTTCGCACAGCCTTTCGTACTACGAAAACTTAGTTTTGCCTTTTCTCAGTGTTTTCGCGCTTGTTATATTGTCGGAGCTACGCATCGGCAAGTTGATCCAAGAGCACCAACCAAAAAGTGGAATTGACGCTGTTTCGTTCACCGACTGCCATTCATTAACTAAGTAATAATAATGGGCTGCAATCGTTGCTACCACTTTTTTTGACCCCAATGCATCTTCAGGAAGCGCGCAGCATCATTACTAGATCGTGTCCTCGGCAAACAGTTATCAAAAATGCAAGAGGAGGGGCCCATACACCAGCAGTGCAGCTCACTACTTGTGGTGCGTTGGCACGACATTGGTGTCGCTCTTTCCTCTACTCATTTCAAAAGAGATATTGGAATTGTGCGCGCGAAACGTGGCGTTCCCTAGGATGGGGAAGCGGCGCCCGACAAGCGAAGAAATAAAGAATGATTACGCTTATAAAAATGGTCTATAGACAGTCTATAGACTTCTTAAAGACTAATGCCTTCCTTGTGTAAACCATTCGAAATGTTCAGGCGGCTTTCGGTGATGATGCTATGAGCAGCACACAGATTAAGCAGTGGTGCAACTGGTTTAAAGACGGCCGCACATCCGTGGAGAGAGAGCAACGCTCCGGTCGGCCATCAACATGCCGAAATGACCAGGTAATTGCCGAAGTGAATGCTGTGGTGATGCGGGAATGTTGTGTGACTATCCGAGAAATTGCGGAAGAGGTGGACATCAGCAATTTTTCTGCACATTCCATTATCACCGAAGATTTGGCCATGGAGAGAGTTGCGGCGAAGTTCGTGCCGAAGCTGCTGACGGTGGAGAAAAAGCAGCTTCGTGTTGAAGTCTCACAGGAGATGCTGGATTCCACAAACCGTTACCTTGACTTTACCGACGCCGTAATCACTAGTGACGAGTCTTGGGTGTACGGGTACGACCCGGAAACCAAATCCCAGTCGTCACAGAGGACGCATTCCACGTCACCAAGACCAAAGAATGCCCGCCGAGTGCGCAGCAATGTCAAAGTGATGCTGACTGCTTTTTTGACTCCCTCTGTGTGGCACACCATGAGTACGCACCCCACAGGGTCAAAGAATGACTAAAGAGTAGTACAGGAATGTCCTCCATCGCCTACGTGGTGCTGTGCGGCGCAAGAGACCGGAATTGAGGTCAACAAAAAATTGGCGCATCCCTCGCGGCATTGCTCCTGCACATTCCTCGCATTTGATTCAGACTTTTATGACGAAAAACCTTACTCCTGTAATTCAACAGGCTCCTTACTCTCCTGATATGTCCCCCTACGACTTCTGGCTGTTTCCTAAAATCAATATGCCATTGAAAGGAGCGCGATTTCAGAAAAGAATGGACATTATGGCTGCAACGACAGCAGAGCTAAATTCCATTCCGAAAAGGGCCTTTTCGGAATACTTCCAACAATGGCAGCACCGCTGGGAGGTGTATATGGAGCCCCAAGGAGACTACTTTGAAGGTTATTAGGTTTTTAACGCTCCAGTTATGCAAGTTTTTTTTTTCTACGGCCAAAGGTCGGATACTTTTCTAACAGACCTCGTATATGGCCATAAATAATAGGTTGTCCATGACTGTCTATAGCATTTGTATTGCCTTTACGCTCTTTAGGGTATGTCTAGAGTCTATGGACTTTATAGACAGAACTGTATGGACAGTCCATAGACAGTAAGAATTTTTATAAGGGTAATTACGAACGAATCAGTGTTAGCTCCAATGAGAGGCGAGGAAAGAAGTCGCTGGCATGAAGCATTGCCGCAGTAGATTTTGTGCGCCCAAGCAGAAGACGAGTGCGAGTCTGTACGAGTCGTTCAAGGCACCGTCCCTTGTAGGAACTATTCTCAATTTCGATATTGATTTCCCACACCTTTCACAGTATTTGATTGCAGTTTTAGCGCCCTTAGAGATTCAGAGATTGCCACAATTTGTTAGTTTTATTTAACAAGTAATCCTATATTCTTCAATGCATCTGCCCGTATTTTACGCCTTTGCAACGTCGGGACCGCTAGTGACGAAACGCTCTGTTTAAAGCACACAGTATTAAAACGAGGTTAAACGACAATTCACGATGCATTTATTTATTTATTTCCGCCTCGGACTGCTTTTTGTGGCATTTGTCGCATCGAAATCGTTCAAGTACATCGAAGTAGGCAATAGAAAAATAGGTCACAAATGATGTAAGGAGTTGTTTTGGGAGCTTTCTAAGATCGTTATGCGAGTGAGAATCGAAAGTTAGAAATTTCTTGATTTTTCCCGCGGCTCAAAAACGGAGTTCAGCCACCGTGGCCCAAAACAGGCATTGGAGACGGGGCTCACCTTGATGGTGTGTTGCTATTGTTATCAAAACGATAGTTAACTGTAGTGTGTTGGCTCAACAGAATGAGCTTTAACCTAATAACAAAAATCTGTGTGTAAGCTGACGAGTTGCTCTGCATCCTCACGCATGAGAATTGAAGGGCTGGTTGTGTTAAGCGACAGCGAGAACTCCATCCAGTGATTGTTCCCTGAAAAATTTTATTCCCCATCTCTTTAAGGTTATGCTGACATGTCTCCGGCAGGAAAAGATATTTATCGAGGAGAAAGTTTGTTTTTAAAATCTTACCGGCAGTGGGATGACACTTGTACTATCCTTACCGAAAAACATGGGCTGCCATAGTTTTGAAATCAATGATGGCGTAGCGTAGTGTCCGGTATCCGCGCCAATATATATATTCACCGCTCGCATTTTACTTGCGAAATCGGCCGGTGATGCCGACACCATGCGTACAGTTTTTTCTGTTGTAGCATAAAAAGTTGAGTTTTCGGTGTGAGCACTGTCTTTCTCCATTATACGCGGTACCATATCAATATAAGCTAGCCTCTCTTCATCCTCAGCTGCCCTTTAGCAGTATTCAGTGTAGTTCTGGTAATAACTTAAAACCAGGCAGCAGACAGATGTTGCAGTTAACTCATAAGCGACAGCGTACCCTACTTGCCTCCCGGTTACAGAGTGTCTTTCGAAGCGGCACAGTTTCTGTGCGCGTCCTGAAACCCACATAATATTTAATCTCCAAGAAAACAGGAAAATGATTCCTTGCTTCATGAACCTTTCGTACCGGATGATATTTCAAGAACATTCCACAGCCGACGAAGAAAGCCCAGATGAAGAATTAGCCAGCCGCAGTGTTGTCAGTGCACCTGGCAGTGTCTTCAACTTGATGCATGGCTCGGGAACTTCCAACCGACACAACCAGGAGCGGAAAGGAATGGAATATGGTTAGATGAAACTGCACGGATGCGCAAACACGAAAAGCGTCATGTCATTCCGAGGGACTGCGTAACTTCGAAGGAGGCTTGCGCTCTCTTAGGAGCCGACATTAGCAGCCTCACAGCTGTGTGGCAACCGTAGCGAAACTAATTTATGGTGGCGTTAAGACCAAGTGGCGTTAAGCGTAACACCGAACCGGCAGTGTCGGTATGCACTCGGAGGCGGAATAATTACGTGAAGCGTTGCTCCATGTATGCACTTCTCACGCAGAACAACTGCGGCAGCTCTTGCGAGGCTGAACAGGAAGCAGTAGGCACCTCGATGGGCACTTATGCGTTCTCCATGTAGCAATTATTATGAACATTCTGGCAGCTTCTGAGCCCCTGACAGTGTCAGCGGCTTGTGGGAAGAAGGAGAGTCGTGGTTCCTTATTTTTTAACATTTTATTTACTTCCATTTTTTGTAACGTCAGTCGCGAAGAAAGAAATAGAAGGTAAGGAAGTAACCTACCAACCACAGGCACCGTTGGTGTGGAAGATGCGGCCTCGCTAGTGCGGCCATACCTCGGGGACAATATTCTGACTCTTAGTCGCAAAATTGCTCCCGTTTTTTTTTCGCACTCTCAGGCGGTGCCCAAAAAAGTGTCACGGATCTCCAATGCGTCATCGCTCATCCCTGTCACCTGCTCCTGTGTGCCAGACTGGCATGGGCTTTAAGCGCATTTATCGAAGAAAGTGGCACCACGGGTGTGCTTCTGCCACGAAAAGTGTGACGTCATTCCCCGCTACTAATGTCAGCGGGAAAAGCGCCAAATGGCATTGGAGAAAACGAAACAAAAAAGAAATCAAACGTTCGAAATTTCCGGAGGCTCTTCACACACACAACAATAACGACGGGCTTGGTGGCTAAGTGGCGATCAGGTATCAACGATGCCTTGAACCTAAGGAAAGTTTCACTTTCTCAATATCAATTCCTTTGATTTTACTCATATCGGTTCTATCTAATGTGTGCCGAGCAAAAGTTAAAAGAAATTTCCAATCGCCGTAGAAGGAAGCGCACGAATAATCCCTGCCACGTGCGAAAGCATAAAAAAGAAAAGATCGGTATCCGGTGGCGTATTCGCCAACTGCAGCCTGTACAGCCACAAGGCTTGAAACCACGGTGAATTGATCACGGTGACTGAAGATTGTCACTGCGCCTTACCTAAAAGGGATAATAAATCCTCTTAAACGGCGTTATATGCCACTAAGCATCACGATTTGCGACCTAAAAGGGAAATAATTGAAAAAAATGAAAGTAAAAAAAACAATAAAACTACAGTACAGAGAGCGGAGTCGAACGGCCGACCTTCCATACGCAAAACGAGCCTCTAATCCACTGCGCCATAGCAGCGATGTCAAGCTGTCGTTCTGAATGAATATTTATAACCAGCCTTAATGTGGCTGCTACCTGCCAGTGGGCGGCGCTGTCATCGCTGTCTGTACCGGCTGCATTTGGCGAACACGCTATCCGGTGAGGCTTGAAGAAGATTCAAAAGAAGAAAAAGGACCAGTTAATTGGCTGATAACGAGCTTCGCTAACACCAGAAATATCCATAATTAGATGGTTTGCTCCTTGGGGACGTGCGAACAAAACAGCAGCTCGCGAATACTGGCTAATCGTTAGACTGCCTTAAAAGTTCATAATCTGCCTTTTGCGAATGCGAACACCCCACGTGAACTACTATATCAGCAAGGTCACTACCACACGGCTGGTTTCTACTAGGGTGTTCTAATGTTTCGATATATCGTGAATATTGGCCACTTTCAGCAGAACATAAAATCATACACTTGAAAAGATTGAGCAAGCGCTGAATCTGGTGCCGAATGTGCAGCTAACTCTGAAAGCGGTGGCTTATTCCTTTCAAAACGTTACTTTAGCATTACGGTGTTCTTTTGAACCACTCCGAAATGACATACCACGCCTCGATTGTCTCCTTTCTGAGCAAGCCATGGCCCTGAATAAATAAATGTCTTAGTTTCGTGTGTTCGGAAACCATGAAGTCACGTTTCACCGCGGCCACAGCGATGGGAGGTTGTTGAAAAAGTATTATCCATTGTTTATCGGTCGGACAGGCGAAGACCGCTTGGGATCAGAACCTATCTTATAGCGCGGCAAAAATTAGATTTGTAGGGCCCTCTCTAGCTTCAAGATGTTCCCCAAAATAAAGCAAACATGATGCAGTGCTGGACCGAAACAGTGAACCACACGATCACATAAAAGCGTTCTATTACAGCTTCTTATTGGTATTGCGTTGGCAGAGTTGGTTGCATCGTACGCAGCGCTGTTTTAAAAATGTTGAGTAGGTAGTTCATGATTTATTTTTTTCTACACTTTGTGCAGCTATCTCTAATAGGCCAGGAAAGTACGCCTTATAATTTGCCTTAACTTTAGAAAAATATCTCTGAACAACTGCAGCATCAAGGCAACAGAGCGAAGATGTTTAACATGGACCGTTGTTTTGTTTTTATGGAGAGAGGCCGGATCTGTTATCTTCCCCTCCAGTGACCGCTTATCACTCCAGTGACGCCCGCAGTGATAAAGCCTATCAAGCGGAGTTCATTCCTGGTCTTTCTATCAAATTCGCAGTCATCAATAGAGAAAGGCCTAGAAAAACTGACTGCAAGAAATTGAATAAAATATGCGGCTCGATAGCTTTTAGAGAAGGAATCTGGTGAAGTGAAAAATTCTAATTAGGGTATGCATTTATCAGCACAAAAGAATGGGGGCCCAAGAGAACATATGAGCTAAAAAAGACCGAGGCGCATGCGAGTGCTTCTAGCGCTATCTGTGGATGACAGCCTATGAGTGTTAAAACATGCTTGAGAGAACAACAATTTAAATACAGAAGAATGAATGTATCGAAATATATGCCAGAAAGGTGAACAAGCGCACCGCACTCATTGTGATTTCTCGAGTGATTAAGAAATTTACAGAAAAAAAATTAGTGACTTAAAAGCAGTTCGTTTTAGCAACGGCTGGTACGAAAGTACGAAAAACGCAAGCATAATGGAAGACTGAGTGATCTACGTAATAACGAGGACAGCGCTTGTCACTGTTCTTTGCGCCTTGGATGCTCAACCACAGAGTGGCGAAACAACAATTGACATAACGCACGCAACTATTCGCCCTAAACAAATATTGTGGAAGAGACAGAGCGTTTTATTGCTGAAAGAATATGTATTGGTAGTTAAAATAACGAAATAATTAAAGTACATACGGAACATCATCTCTGGCTAAAATAAAGCAGCTAACATAAATGCTCTACAATCAGCATTGTGTCGTGCTGTGGCTGTAATAATAAGAACTCTAAAAAAATGTATCAGGGTTGCGCAGAGATTCTTATTCAGAAACAAATCACATAGCACTTTGTGATGTGATTTTTAACGTCTGTGTCTTGTGTGTGCGCTGTGGGAATCCGAGCATGTACAAAATATAGCCAAGCAGTTCGTCCTGATCGGGCAGTCAGATGACACGTTTGGGCCCTGCGCAAGTTCTAATTCAGCCTTCGAAAGAACGTAGAACTCAACTACTATGACCGGTGTTACAGATTAAAATGAGGGTGGTTATAACACGTCTATGTACTTGAGCTGCGTAGTATTCGGAAAGTTGGTCCGGCATTCTCTGCCACATTTCACGCGAGGTTGTGTTTGTTCATGCCACAAAAATTATATTTTGTCGCAATAAGAACAGAATGATTAAAAATTACCACGCTTTCTTCAGCGAAAGGTTTAATAAACCTGCAAATTTTAAAAATAGTTACTCGGTTGCTTGCATCGCGTAGCGTACGAACGGTCCTTGTGTTCCAGGTAGTTGCAACAAAATTCAGGGGGCACTTTGTTGACCTAAAGTGTGGTGAGGCGAAAGCCTTTAGCGCGGTTTTGCTGCTTGTGGCACTGATGTGTTTAAAGTGTTAATTAAGTACACAATTGTTTGTGAATATTTAAATGCTGGAGACACTAAAGGGCGTTTGGGAGGCATCCGTCTGATTCGACGCCTTTCTGCAAACACTCTCCAGCGTCCTAGACAAGGAGAACTACATATGTGTTGGCAGGAAGTAGCGTAGCCATTAGCCCGCTCGACTGCGGAACGGAAGGATGGTGGTTCGAATCCCATCGTGCACAAAGGTTTTTTTAGTGGTCTCACTAGAAAAAGCGTGACACCTCTGCTGACAACCTTCTGTCGAGAACGATGAAGCATTAAAGGCTTTCGCCTTAAAATTAGAGGAGACACTCCAGCGCCACCGGAAGTATATGACGCGATAGCTTTAGTTGAATACTGCTTATGCATGCAGAGTTTGTCATCGTCTACATTAATACAACCCTGGTAGTCCTCATACTACTCCTGACGCAGTGGTGCAGCGTTTAAGCAATAGCAGGGTTGCCAGATTGGGCTATTAATAGCCAAATTGGGCTACATTTTGTCCGAATTGGCGTCAGAAATTTCGGTTTGGCTGTGTGGCTACTTTTGGGCTACATCTTTTTCATGCGTGAAAAAAAAAAGTTAAAGTAGTTATAATGTGCTCTGTTACAATAACGCAGGGAGAGAAATAAAAGGCACGTTGGAATAAAAATTCAGGCTATAGCAGGCTAAAGAAATTGAGCGCGTCTGCTACAAAATGACAATTTGTAAATGCTGTGTTCGAGAAAACTTGTGTGTGTCAGGCGGCCAAGGATCATGGCCTTTCGATTTCTTTTATAAAGAGTGGACACTACATGAAAGTTGCCCCCAGAAAAACACTTCATGGCCTATAGATTCCACTTAATTCGTGAACTAACGCCACCCGCGCCCGCGCGCCACCGAACATAGACTGTTGCCGTCTGCACACGTGAGCGTTCTCCCTTTGACGGTGCACCACGGGTGACCACGGTACCAGAATAGAGGTAAAACACAAAGAGAACTTAAGTCTCCCTACGTGGTGCGAATGCGTAAGCATTAAATGCTACTGTTTCGCTTCTGTTGCGCGGTTTCGTGATCCTCACATATTAATCGTTAACCGTAGACGTGGCCTAGTGGTTTGGGCGTCCGCTTCGGCTGCGGTAGTGGCTGGTTGGAAACCCACCGCCAGGCATGTTCTTTTCTTGTATTGTTTATTCTGGTTCCTCGGACACATTCCGCTCAAGATACGCATGAGGCAGGTAATTTGCTTGCGCATTAATAAGGTATTCTTCTGTTTCTTCCTAATCTCGTGGTGGACACAGCAAGCGCACCACTCGCAAGAGCCTACGCTTTTTCTGCAGCCTCAAGCGGCACACGTGCAGCCCTCGAGATTCATTGCGAGCTACGCGAGAGCGCCGTGTCCGTTGCGTAATCCGCGTGCACTCATGCGGTGCCATGGCGTCATCTCTTGGCGCGGCGCGGAACCCACTGTAACTACTAACGAGGACGGCGGAAGTTAGTGGCATGACATGGCATTAGATCCATCGCTACGAGAACTTTAATCAGAATGGGCAAATGGCTATGTACATCCGGAACTACAGAAAGAAATGGAAAAGGAGCCATGATTCCAGGGTAAAATGTTTTTCTCGTTATTGTGAACGTACTGTTAGACTGAAGATGAAATCGACATAGATTATCATCTAATGGCACATATCCTTAATTTATTCTGAGCTCATGCATATCGTCGAATGTAGCTTCAAGAAGGCACATGCTAGGTGCTTTGAGGTGACGCTCTCAGCGAGACCCTTTCTCTTAATGCATAAAATTGAAATGTGAGGCTGCGTAAGTATACAGCACGGTATTTTCACTGTCGATGTGTTTAATCTGCGCGCGAACATTTAAAAGGTGAAATATTTATAAACTAGAGCTGCGATTGCGTTATATAGCGCCGCCATTCTTTGCCGCGTGCAGACTGGCTGTCGTAACCCGCCTCAAGTGATATGGCCTACTGCCGCGCATAAAAAGTGGAACTGCGGCCCCATCCTCAGGACCTGGTTAGTGCACCTGGTTAGCCCCACTGGTTAGCGCGCATGAGGGATGCGAAACGTAACAACGGAAAGAACACGCCGTGGGCACCACCTTAGACACAATGTGCGGGAAAGAAATCTAATATGTAAATATTCTTGCCGAAAATTAATTTAATATGCTTAAGAAATGTCGTCCCAAAAACAAATATTTTTGGCTACTTTTGGGCTACGCAAAATTTTCGCTTTTGGCTACGTTTGGGCTACTACATAGGCCAATTTGGCTACCAGAGGCCGGAGCCATCTGGCAACCCTGAGCAATAGGTCATTGCCCTGCGATGGCAGGTGCTGCCGTCAATGGGGCTTGAGCGACCAAAGTGGCTATCTGCGGGCAACCTCTTTAACTGCCACATGCAGCGGTGCGCAGTTTGCTCAAAGTCCAGTGGACAGGTTTTGATGACGCCACAAGGTCACGTGACCTGGGTGGCCCACCTGCCTCCTAGGTTGCTTCTCTGGGGATTTTTCGTGGATATTTCGCTCACGGGGAACGACATGGACGACGCTGTATTTTCTGCGACAGGAACCTCCTAACGCTATCAAGTTAAAACGTTGCGTTCTATACTGTTTGCAAATTATGTCTAGTTTGCAGCAACTCTTCATATATTAGTCATCATTGCCTGCGGAGAGACATTCAATATTGATTCAAATTTTGCGAAAACTTCGCTGCCGCAGCGCAGTGAGTAGCTTCGATATGATGCGAAAGAGTTTTTCCCTGTGCCATACACTGAAATCTTAAATACATCAGGTTTAAAAACATTCTGCTAATTCCACCACATACCTCATGGGGGGCTTCCACTCTCAAAGCAAAACACTCCCGGCAATTTTAAAAGCTGCAGTTGAGCAAAAACATTAAGTATTGTGTTTACGAAATAAAGTCGTTGAATGCATGATAAATGTTTGCCCAGGAGACAGAGCGGAAGTTCGCAAAGGCTTGTTAAAAAGGATTTGTTTCTGAAATACAACAGCGATTCCTTTCTTTCCGTTGACGATGGTCATTCCCCGACGCAGAGACGCTGTTTAATCACAAATTGTCCTGGTATACGATACACAGCATGATAGCCTCAGGGAGAATTACAATACCTCGTTATTTCTCCCCTAGTTAGGCGAGAAACCCGAAGGGTTAGTGTGACTGGTATTAAAGCGCCGCTGCACTGGAGGAACTCACTAAAAGAACAGAAAGAAAAGGGCTTCCTTACCAGAGAACTGTTCACCCAACTTGTTTTTGTTATTTAGCGCTCCTTTTGTACGCACTTAATTAGCTCTCAGTCCCTCGAGGATGATAAGCAAATGACTGCTGATACCGACAGTGCGCAACACAACCATGGGAATTGCAGGCGGCGGTGGAAGATTTGTCCTCCGCTCTTAATTATTAACAGTGGTTTCTGAAAGCATTCAAATTGAATCACGCCAGAATCTATCCGGTGAGAGCCGTATTTTAGGGATTAAGCTTGAAGGAGGCAAATAAGTGTTACGATGGTTGTGATAGCGAATAGAGAGAAAACATTAGCCCATGAAAATAGAATTTACCGAGGTAGCACAGAAACACAAGCAGCCAGACGGTCGAGATTGGAAGAAAATGCCCAGTCGGTCCTTTTAGCCCGGAGAACGTTCCAGTGTATAAAAGGAGAATAAATTGAATTGAATTGAATTGAGTTAACGACACCCAACCATAAATAAGGGGAACATGTCATTTTTCCCAACCGTGCCTGCATGTACAACAAATGGGCGATCTGTTAAGATTGTCTCTTTAGAGCGGAATGAGAGAGAACCTGGCCCGTTAGAAAGAAATTTGAGTACGAAATTCCCCTGATTACCTATTTGCTGATGGTACAGGACAAGACTAATTAGACATTACGGGAGATAACCTTTGTCCCAAACTGGGCTCAAATGGGCAGATAATGATGATGAGGGCTCAGAAACGGGATGTACGCTCCCGTGCTACGCATAATCTCCCTGTAATTGCTTTCCGACGAAGCTGACATTTCAAGGCTCGAAGGATTACTGGCATCCGGGATGTCGTTCTCACAAGAATATCCAAATATACGGTCGGCTGAGCTAGCCCTTTGCATCACTTCGCAAAACAGCGTAGTATTGAAGTAGACAACGCGGCAAATTACCCACGCTTATTTGGCGAGCAATTATGACGCCCCTACGCAATTTGGACGTTCAAAGTACTTTGTTCGGCTGTTTGATTGTTCGGAACTGAAGTAGCTATTACTCAGTAAGTGTAAGCATTTGAAATTGATCCCATAATTCCCGTCATTTGCGCTTGCTATCGAGAGGTCGTAAATCTTAAAAATGCGCGTTGCCCGTGTGCAGTCTCCTCGCTTCAAATATTTTCTTTTCTTCCTGGTCGCACTGATGTACTCCAAAAGTCATCATCGTTTTCTCGGCGCTAGGGTCGAAACTCCTTTCTGATGACATTTTTTCACCGCTATAATCATTTGCTTTAAAACCACCAATACCCTGCGCTAGCGACATTGTGTCGATTTTCTCATGCTGTGATCTTGTAACAAGTAATGCAGTTGGCCTGACTCGTTGTGTTTCTTGCCTTCTATTTCTTGGCTCGTTCTATTTCATTCTTTCGCACCATGTTTTGTCGCAAAGCGTACTTATTATTTACGTTTTAGTCAAGGCCTCTTCTGCAAACTGTCAAGAAAAGGCATTTAAATAACGATAGTCTTAGAATAAAACATGCAGCCTCCTATGGTGAAGTATGGAGTCATAGATTCTACAGGCAACTGAACAGTTGTTTATCAGGCCAGTTGGCGCAAAACCTGACTCCCTGCTTTGGCAGCGCTCCACAAAACATAGTAAAGGTATATACTTTAAATGATAAAGCGGAAATGGTAAGAAACACACAGGTTGCTCATTCGCGCCAAAGAATTGTGAAGTGATCAATTTTCCCCCACAATATATCGCGCGGGTCGACAAGGTCACATCTAGCTTGATTAGGCATAGGTTGACCTACAGAGCTTTCGATGAATCTGAGAGGCATTCATAAGTTTACAAAAAAAAAACTAGGGTCTCTTTCTGAATTCGTCGCTCTGCCGGAAGAAGTATAACATTGTCAGAGTGAATAGCAAAAAATATCAAACTAAAACGTGAGTACTCATAATGCTTCATGGTTGATCAAGGTGTGTGTTTTCTTTACTCTTACGTTGAATGAGGCAGGGCTCAACAACAACGTATGTTGTCTATCACCGGAAGCTTCCTTTTCTCTGTTGAAGAAATCAAACGAACGCATGAGCTGCTAGCTTCAAGAAACGAACGTGTGCAGGCATTGATACCATTTAGGGAAAGTTTTGTGAAAGCACAAATCCAACTCTGTAGCCAAAAACTGAGCCATCCACAAGAAATACAGGATCAATAATAGGATGGGCTAACCTCCACTTCTTGGTCATGCATATCTCAGAAATAGCAGAAATTTTGTTTCGACAATAAAAAGCCTACATCTCTTCTTTTTATTTTTATTTTAAAAACGCAGTATTCACAGATTTCTCAATAAATCTAACATTTGTTGACAGATCTGCAAAGCAACAACCTCTTGCGGCGAAATATTGGCAATTATATTCTTCTATCCGATCATTTATGAGCTTATAGCTTACACCAGTAGAGTAAGAGAACCAGGGAGGGCAAGTGAGGAAAGTCCCCTTTCACAATGGTCAGGGTGGAGTGAATCGTCCACAAGATAAAGGAAAAGCCGATTATCTCGGTTACGCACATAGTGTGGACCTAAGGAAATATCAATATGAGCCTAAACAGGCTACGTGAATTGGACTGAGCGGAATAGAAAATTCAGGGTGTGCGAACCATGAAAACGCAGCACTCTAAGGTATTGCTGATGAGTTTGCAGTGTAATATTCCTAATATTTCCCTTATGCGCACGCCGACGTTAAGGTTGCGCATCGAAAGGAACGCCGAACGCAATCATGAGATGCGAACCACATTACTAGCTCAGCAATGAAGATTCTGCTGTGCGACAATGTTCTTCGAAGCCGTATAAAACACCAGTGCGAAATTGTGAAGAGAAGGAAGACCGCCCCTTCGTAATACACGGATACGAGGAGTTATGCGCTTGCAGTTGGAAACTATCCTCTAAACCAGCCCAATAGAGAATTGTATCATTACACCGCTGAAATCATCACCAGCACCGCTATTCCC
This sequence comes from Amblyomma mixtum, assembly GCF_055824585.1. NCBI lineage: Eukaryota > Metazoa > Arthropoda > Arachnida > Ixodida > Ixodidae > Amblyomma > Amblyomma mixtum. The sequence continues at coordinate 42,510,507 of NC_143018.1, forward strand.
AAATTTCTCGAGTGAACGCACGAAGCGCAGTAATGCGTTAGAAGACATTAAACAAACAGAGCTCGTGTATCCTTGGAATTCAGGCGATTATAGTATTGCAGCCATTTCCATTTTTCCCTTCGTTTTGCATTTTTTTTCTTTTTACCTTTTCGATCGTGACTACCGCAGAAGCCATCTGATAGGTTGCTAACCTCCAGGGGAAGGAACAGTTACAGGCAACTTCTGCACCTGCGCTGCCCTCCTGCGGCGTGTTAGACAAGCACACGTATCGGCAAGCTTCGGCTGCCCTTCAAAGCTTCCTCTGCTCTGCTGTGCAATTAGAAAGGCTCTGTGGAAATGCTGGGAAAGCCGTCGCATAGCTGTTGCCGTCGTACGGGCATTCACCCTCCGTAGGTAACGCAGTTACACGACGCGTGGTTGCCCACGCCTTCCGTGCATTCATGTTCTCGAGCACTCATACGTGTAGAATATTAAAATAAGAATACTAAGGCAGGTGTTCGCTCAAAATTTATACATCATTTACGGGAGTCACTCAAAGCTAAATATGAAAAAAAAAAACATATTGCACAAGGGTTTTGAGAGCAGCCTGATTTCGCTAGCCAATGCTTCAATAGGAGCGCTTCTCTTCGCAGAGACAAGTTTTCTTTCTACTCGAAGTGCTGGCTTGCGTACTAGAGCTTCCGTTTTGCCCCTTGCCCATTTTGTTTTCTGTTGTCCGAAATTTCACCTTCCCGCCTTCCTGTACTATAAAAATAGGTAGAATTTGTAGACATGTTATCACATGATGGTGCGCCGAACACCACACGATAATAAGAAAGATGCTATCGCAAGAGTAAAATACTAGAAATCAAATGCACGCTGTCGCAAAAAAACGTACTTAGTAGTCAGTGCGCCAAGCACGAGCTCTCTGTCACGCGCTACAGCCGGCTCAGTCGTCTTCTAATCGATGTTATAGCCTGATGGTGGTGGAGAGGGAGACAGAATGCTGCATTTCGCCACCGTTCGACAGCTTCTCGAAATTGGTGGAGGCCGGAGCTCGGTGCGTTGCTGTTTTTTTTTCTTGCCAATCAACAAAGTAATGGCTGGAACGATCGAACGCGGCACATAATGGTCGGCGGATCTGGGAGTTGAACAGGGGAGAAAATATCGAAGGAATGATTTGGCTATGGGGCTTAAGGTCCCAAATCAACTCAAGGTATGAGGGAAGCCGCAGTGAAGGGCTCCGGAAATTTCGGCCACCAGGGTGTTTTTCGACGTGCACTGGACTGCGTGAGGTGCTACGCTAGAGTCATAGCAGTGGATGATGGGAAATTCATCAGTTACCACTGGTTCCGGTTCCCCCCTTTTTGCCCTGCTCGTTTGCTCGAAAGGAAGTCGCGGCGTTAATATCGGTTATTGCACTAATTTATATGCGCTGCAGCATCGCTGTTTGCACTGTATCATTGCAAGACCAACGCGATATCGACTGTGCTCTGCTTCTTAGTCAGTTTTCGCTTGAAATGCAGCCAAAATAATGTAAAGAACAAGAGGGTTTGAAAGCGTATGCAGTGCGATTGGTTGAGACTCGATGTGGGAAGAGTGACATATACAGGTAGTTTCCTAGCCCACTGGCAGCCTTTACACGGTAATCGGAAAATACATCTACCTTCTGCCAAACTGTTCACGTTTCAGCCCTTCAGTATAACCATTTCTAAAGAAACCTGCCTTTCCACAGCTCTATATAATTGGCTGGAACGACGCAACGGATATGATGGGCGATTAGGCAAAGTTTTTAAAAAATTTTACTTCAGGTACACTGGTTGTCGACATTGTTAGATTACACAAGAGACCGACGTTTTACCTCACAGAGTGCGCTGTATATTTTCTATTAGCGGACAGTCCCCTGCCCTACTTTAGGGGACGCGGACACTCTGAGGTTGCAAGCGAGCTTTTCCGCGAAACATGCAAAGCGTGTCGAAGCAGGGTCTCGCAAGCGAGCGATGCCGCTGGGGCAAGAACAAATACAAAAGCGTTCACATTGTATTGGTTGTCACCACTGAAGCAGTTGGGGTAGCTGCCATGATCCACTTTGGTGGTGACGGTGGCATAGTTGTTACCAGTACAACTGGTTGGTAGCGCGCATGATATCCACAGTTGATTATGCGCCATAACACTCCATACAACTAACTAACAGGTTGGTAGCCTAATTCGTTACAAAGAGGCGCGATGTCGCACGCATTTGTTGAAAGAGGCCAAAATACACCGAATCGTCACTGAGGGAGAGATAGGACCGATGTGCTAACGTTGCGGTGGTGCTGCCGGCTCGACCTGTTCCACACCGATCGATATGACGAGCTGAGGCAGCTGTGTGCAGGGTGTTTACGAATTTCTGGCGTTTCTTCGAGAGGATTAGGCTTAAAATGGGTAAACTGCAGTCGGCTGCGAAGAGGATGCACCACTTACGTGCTAGCGTCACGGCGTCTCCTAAGGTAAGCTTGTTACGTTGATGCCAGCTTCGAAGGAAGGAGAGGAAAAGGCTTTAGTGCTGCATAAGTACCGAGTGCAGAGTTGACGCTTTTCTTGACTTGAAATATTTTTGTCTTATATACACCCCGTATATAAACGGCTATTTTGGTGATGTTTTTTTTTTTAATTATCCACACTTGCCACGAACGCAGACACAAAAAGTCTTTCTCTCTCTGTTATTTTGGGGACGCGTTTCACCTGTTTTGTCATTACCTTTCTGTGGGCCTTCGTCTCTGTATATCATCTGGTGCTCTGGTGCGGTTTTATTCTACAATTTTAGACCTCTTCGATTTGCGTTGTGAAAGTCTGAGAGAAAAATAAACAGTTTCTTTCCTGGTACTGGCCTGGCAAAAAAAATAGAACCCACCAGAATATGTCCTTTTTTTCATCCACAACAAGGCAAGTAACAAGTGCATGTTAAAAGGAGATGTTTAATGTCTCTCACTGCGTGCACTGCCATAAAATGTGTAACCTGTTATCGACGCTTTGAAAACTTGAATCACAATAGTGCGCGGTGAACTCCAAGACGTGAACATTACGACTGTCTCTTTGAACTCCGGCGGGCTTCCCGTATGCGTGCTTCTGCTGTGCCCCACGCAACTTCAGTCACTTTTTGTTGTATTGTTTTTTTTTTGAGGGACAGCAGACCCTGAGACCAATGCGTCAAGAAACTTCTGTCATCTTCTTTATTGTACAATGGAGGAAATAATTTTTTCTTCGGGTGACCTGATTCTATACTAGTAGCAGCAGTGGCGTTAACAAGTGATTTTGTTACCATATAGTCACCTGAAGATGTGGCTGGAAATTGGAGAGCTGTATTATGTTAGCGGATATATTTTCTCTATCGCCGCAATACACAACAGATTAATCAAAGCTATTTCATGAAGCAACACTATTCTCACAATTTAGCAGAAAATTAATGCAGGGTGGTAGCCTCAGACCGGCGGTGAGGTTCGATGCTATCCACTAAAGGGAAAAGGTTTCTTTAAATGTGCCGATTCGGAGATGCCTGTACAGCTTTTCTATGTGTCCAATGCCTCCCAAAGGCGATAGTATATTTTTGTTATGCACGAAAGTGGGCATCATGTTTAACCGAGAAAAAAAAGTCGACAGCTGAATTCATCCACCAAATTCCTAATTCAGTAGCTCACATTGAAGTTACCATTAATGCAAGCTGCGAGCCCTAACTTGATAAAGAAGACCATTCCTAAATCACAATTTACAATGAAAGTGGTGACTATAGGCACGGTACATTGACAAACACCGGCGCAACACCTACCAAGCGCTGCATGATGAATTAGTGAGGGCAGGTAAAGGTCATTAACAAGCATTGCGGACCGAAACTGCCCTGCAGTTAGAGATAAGTCCGAATGTTCATGCTGAGTATACATAACTTGGGGTTTTTTAACCAGCGCTGAAATCTCACGTTAAAAGATCGGAAGCGGGCGGAGCGGGTTAGGGAACAAACTCGGGTTAATGACATCATAGCTGAAATGAAGAGGAATAAATGTGCTTGGGCAGGCCATGTAATGTGAAGGCAAGATAACCGCTGGTCCTTAAGGGTAACGGAGTGGATTACAAGAGAAAGCAAGCATAGTGGGGGTGGCAGGAAGTTAGGTAGGCGGATGAGGTTAAGAAGATTGCGGGGATACAGTGGCCGCAACTGGCAAAAGACAGGGTTAATTGGAGAGACATGGGAGAGGCCTTTGCCTTGGAGTTGGTGTAGTCAGGCTGATTGTGATGATAGATAAATGTGAACTCCAGCCTGCATCGTTGCGGCAGTGTTGTTCTCAGAAACAGACCACTTCTATAATAAGCGGCCGCTACATGTGGGGTAGTTTAACCTGTCACTCAATCAGCTGATTGTAGTGAACTGCTAAGGTCTTCATAAAAAAGTGTTCGATTATTTCACTATTTTTTTCTTTATTGGGAAAAGCTGGTGTTAGTAAAAGTAAAAGTGCCAAATTTTGTGTCGTAATTTCTGCAAATGTTGCTTCCAGCGGGTCACATGCAATTAGCATATACACAGCTAATCGCAAGTCATGCTTAACGTTGAACATGTCCAACTTTTCTTGTTGTGCTTGAACACAGACCACACCCGTGATAACCTAGCAATTTTCTTCACTATTATAGTGATTTCGATGTTTCGGCGCCATGTCTGATTTAGCGCTGATATTTAAACGGTAACCTGTGCCCCCTATGCCACTGAGCAGCCTTCTTTGCACGGGCTATTCTTGAGCACGTCGCGTTACGTTAACGCGACCGAAAGCTGCTCGAAAGTAGCGAGTGGCCAACGCCCAAGCTCCCGAGCATTTTTCTGAGCAAGGCCATCGTCTCCGCATGCGGTGTGTGCTAAGCAATAACCACGAGGTCTAAATTGGTCCGACGGTCAGTGTTCCTTCTACTTTGTGGCCATTACACTTTCCTTCTCCCCACTCGCGTCGCAGTCATTAGCAGACTGCCTCTGCAGAAAGGCTACCTTCTATTTTGATCAGTGTGCTCGAGTCGGCTATGTTGTATTCAGTACCAGTTCTCTGCAATGCTAAGCTCTGCGCAGTCTAGCACCGTCCCGAAAATAGGGTCCGTGCTAGGGGGAACTCGGAATAAGGAGGTACCCTAACGATAATGACTCTAGGCGCAAAGAAACTGCAATAGAACGCGCTCTCTTTTGCAAAGATATCAATTCCGGAGGAGCTCCCATTTTTTGTTATATCTGCTATGTCCACATCGTAGTTTGTAATTTGTGTTCATCTCCTTTGAGTTAGAACTTTCATCTGGAAGAAAGTGAACTGAGAGGACCGTGTATATGAAGGAAGCAGGGTTTACAAGCCCTTTTTTCACCAGAACTTAAAAACACATCTGTTCTCGGGGGCTTCCGATCTCTTTTAGACCATTTCTTGAGAGACTAAAATACTTCGAGAGACATCTGTATATTACCACGAAATGAAGCTTGAGAGCGAACAGGCCAGGCATAGCTTCAAGACAAAAAATTGGAGGCGGAAGGGTTCATTTGTATTCGGAAGATTTCTGGTTCGCACGAAATAACTTTTCTTTGGCAGTGTCGTTCAATTATTCTTCACAGTACAAATATTCTACTTCGCGCAAAATGAAGTGATTAGAGGCCATCGAGCAAAATAACTTTCAGAAAAGAAAATGGCAAATAATGACAGAGCTTGCCGGCTTAAACAGAGCGCCAGAGTGCGGATAGAAAAAGATGTGTGTACATCGCTTGTCGTGTGTAGACTTTCTTTAGTGTGCTGGTCTTTTTGCTCTTAAGTATCCATTATGAATTCATTCACGCATGATTGAATTATTTACTCATTTTATCAACCAATAACCATATTCTTGGGACATGCCAAAGGTTACGCATTGTATATGCCGCAGGTATAGAATCAATCAGCGGTGGGGTGAAATAATTTTTGCTTCCCACAGTGAGATGTAGGGATACATGTTTTAGCGAAAAATTCAGACGTTCTCACCTGGAGGTTAATTTGGTTAAATTGATTTCTGAGGAAAGTAAATGGCGCAGTGTATGTCTTACATATCTCGGCGGACACCTGAACATTGCCGTAAGGGAAGGGAGGAAGGTGGGCGTGAAAGAAGAAAGAGAAAAAGAGGTGCCGTAGTGGAGGTCTCCGGAATAATTTCGACCACTTGGGGATCTTTAACGTGCACTGACATTCCACCGCACACGGGTGCCTCTTGCGTTTCGCCTTCATCGAAACGCGGCCGCCGCGGTCGGGTTCGAACCCGGGTACTCCGGCTCGGTTGACGAGCGCCTTACCACTGAGCCACCGCGGCGGGTTTCACCTGAAGGAATGAAATTGCAATGAAAATTTGTTTTTGAGGAAAGGAAATGGCGCGGTAATTGCCTCACATCTCGATGGTTGACCGAACCACGCCTTAAAGGAAGGAAGGAAGGTGCTAGTGGAAAAAAAAAGAGAGAGGGGCCGTAGTGGAGGCATCCGGAATAAGTTTGACCAGCTGGGTATCTTTAAAGTACACTGACATAACACAGCACGCGGGTTTCTTTTTTAGTTCGGTTTGGTTTGGTTTATTGGTGTTTAACGTCCCAAAGCGACTGAGGCTATGAGAGACGCCGTAGTGGAGGGCTCCGGAAATTTCGACCACCTGGGGTTCTTTAACGTGCACTGACATCGCACAGTACACGGGCCTCTAGAATTTCGCCTCCATCGAAATTCATCCGCCGCGGCCGGGATCAAACCCGCGTCTTTCGCCTCTATCTGAACGCGGCCGCCATGGCAGGATTCGAACCCGGGAACTCAGGCTGACTAGACGAGAGCCCTAACCACTGAGCTACGGCGGCGGCTGCATCTGAAACCGGCATAACACGGGTACGGCGTACGGTCTCACTGCGCCTGCTGCCACAGTGAAAATAAAATAACTCCACAAAAACGGCACAAGATATGTTGTTTGCTGCTGTGAGGTTTTTTTTTTTGTTTCAGGGTAAATACTCATAAAACTTCAGCATTTTCAGGAACCTCAAGTTGTCAACAGTGCCAAGCCTCGAACATTGCGTAACAAATCTAGCTTATACATTTGAATGTGCTCATCTTCAACCTACTGGGCATATATTTTTTTTTAGCTAGCATTCATCATGCATTGACTCTTTTTTTTCTGAAACTATAGGAGTGCCTTTAACGCTGTTCTATCATTCCTAGAAAGTGGATGTGCTCCAGAGATAACAAGAAAAATGATGTCTGCTTTTCCATTTTCTAAAACATCCACAGGAGGTAACGGTTCCCGGATGCTAAACAAAGCTTCGCTCTCAGTTCTATGAAGTAAGCGTAATTGTAACGTTCGCTAATCGTTAACCTCATGGGCTCTGCTTACAGACTCAACACTGAAAATTGAGGAGTAGTTTTCAGACATAAATGGGAAGCAGTTGCTTGCAAAAGAGCATTTGTAATTTGCGGAAAACCTTGCACTACCGGTTCCTATCGGTGCTACTGTGTACAACAGGCTGAATTTTGCCATATTATGGGGAATACTAGAACATATCAGTGTTATTTGAAAAATAGATGTTCTGAGCCAGGCTTTCAGGTGCCCCTTCTTTCTATAGCCAATAATCGCCTTGAAACTAGTCGAAGACTCTCCGCCTGCTGCGCATCGGTCGCTAAGCTTGTATTCAAGAGCGCGCCCTTTCTGGCAGTCGATAGAAGCCAGATTATCGTTTTCTTAGACCGCTTGGTTCATGGTGCATCCAAAAGCACGGTAAATAATGCTTGAAGCGAAGATGGTTACTCAAAAAAGTTTGTTACATAGTGGTGCAAAACAATATTTATGTATTTTTATTTAACATAAGTATTATGCCTTTGATTTCATTATAAAATGGACATCTTGCTAGTTTGACATACAGTATACCTTTACAAGCTCTAGCGGAGTGCACTTTGAGGCCGCTGCAATGCTCATCCCGCCTTTTCACCTTCTGAGGAAGTGAAAAATGACAGCATAGAAAGTTCGCAACATCAAAATAATCTGTAGTGACAAAAAATCTTCACAAGTTGGTGCTTCGAATTACTGCACCAATGACGTCTTAGATACTTGTCAAACTATAGGCAAGAGAACTTCGTGACATGACCCGTCTTTTTACTCCGCAATGACTTTTGCCTTCTACGGCATAGCTTAAAGCAATGTATTCCGTGATTGATTAAAGGACACTTTTGGCGGGGCAGCCACATGCCTTTTTTATTTTTCTCCGTGATCGTCCCTCTAGATTAGTGCGGTACTTCAGAAGTTGAAAAGGCACGTATGCTTCGTTGACTCTTTTTGTCTCTCCCACGTCTTTTGAATGATTCTAGTAAGTAAGTTTTCTTTTTCTTGTCATTGTTTCATGTGTTACGCTGTAAAACTGTGTTGCGAGCGAAGTCATTCCATTCGCTATTGACATACATTCTGTCCGTCTTAGTAACTGTTCTGAAAACAAAGAAAGAGCTCTCAACTTTCAAAGCCAGCAATTACACAAGCAGTCTTTCAACAATGTAAACATTTAGTGATACTTGGCAGATCAGTGGGGCATTAAACCCTAATTTGCTCCACTACACCCTCTTAAGGGGAAGTACAAATATTAAATTTTGATCCCAGCCCACCGACACCAAGCAGTTTATACCAGTAATGAGGGGTGATAGCTTGCAATATGCAGAACGCGATTGGAAAGTTTTAATCCACCATTTAATGGGCAGCAGAAAAACAATCACGGATTGATTAACAAATAACATGTCCTCTCATTAAACTTGTGCACTGAAAGATGAATGATATCCTGTGATGCTCCGAGCAAAATTAGGGGCCTGTTTCCAGTCGACAGAAGCTAAGTTTTCCCCATCTAACAGCCCAGACTGAAGATTAATGAGGTACATGCGCCGTTTCGTAATAGCATGTGACAAGGTATGGTGACGCGTACGAAGAAAAATGGTATTCGGAGCGACGAAGCAGGCTCACGATCATTGTTTCGGGCTTCCGTTAGTTCTTCACTTTTTTTAAGCATAGCTGAAAACACTTCGGTTGGATTGCTCGAATAAAGGCAATATAGCAAATGCTAACACAAATCATTATGCTGTGAATGTTCTATTCATGGTTAATGAGAGGTAAACAAGAACAGCTTCCTTGTTTCGCACTTTACTTTTATTCACATAAGCAGTCGGCAGGCCATGTGTTACACTGCTGCTCATTGTATTACGCTGATGATGGTACTATCAAATTTTGTGTATTTAGAAATGCAAACATTCCAAGCATTTTCTCCACAACACCTACCCGAACCTACACGTACTCAACAAAATGTATCCAACACAATACAATGACAAATGCCCTTCGTGCCAAGAACCCTCCACGCTGTACCACATAACGTGGGCATGCCAGAGGATAAGCGTGGTACCAGTGATAACAAACCCGAGTGCGGAGCAATGGGAGGGAGTGCTCTCCAGCGATCGCCGGGTCGACCAAAAAGGTCTGATTCGGCGAGCACAACTGGCAGCAGCATCCAGCGGAGCCCTGGACTAAGGGCAACCGACCTTTGAGCAAGATGGACGAAGCCATCTCAAAACCGCCGAATACAACCGAATCTAGAGCAAATAAAGTTTTCCCTCACTCACTCACACCACAACATTTTAGCCTCCTCCTGCACTCACCTACGAGTCACAGTAGCGATTTCCATGGCTGTTGGCGCTGGCATTTGCGCCAGTAGAAAGAAGCGGCATGCAAATTCTTGTTCTTTGGAGGGGAGGGGCGGGGACGTGAGGAGGTTGAACAGCATGCAGCAGATAATTGCGGGTGTCAGGACTACGGAGAGATCCGATAGCAGGAGCTAGGGCAAAATTAAGCACAGGAGGTGACAAGAAACAATCATTACAACCGCGCATATTTATTTACTTTATAGTCTCAATGCGTAACTTGCAGCATACATATTTGGGAACCACGACGTAAACACGCGGGACAGAAGGTAAAAGAAAATTAATAATAAATAAAAAAAGCTATTCATTAATTCTCAGCCTCGCCTCGCAGTCACTTCCTTCATTGTGAAATGTTCGCTTGGTTCTGTTTGCAGTCCTGAACTTATATTTATCGGCCAAGAGTAAAGTTCATAGTAGCCAAGACATACTGACATAGAGGTATAACGGATTACTGGACGAGTCCTGCTAAATCGCAGTGGCAGCAGTGGGGCTACTGCGCATGGACAGCGCACATCTTGTAATCCGCTATACGTCTATGTTAGTGCGTCTTAGTTACGTTTAACCTCTCTAAAGCTAAGCGCAAGCACTCGCGCGACAAATCACTAATTTCGCACCCTCCTCATTCTAAGAACAACGGAGGGTGCTTGAAAATTCACCACGGTGTAAGTCTATCCTAGCGAAAAATTAATCGATGTAACGGAAATTTATGATTACTGTTGCTAACATATAGAAGACAACGGTGAACATATTTTTACTCTTATTTAACTCTATTAGGTGGGAATGTTCTGGTACAGATTGTAAAGGAGGATTTGCACATTTTCCAAAAATATCGTATTTCCTTTTGCTACCAATGCCATAAACGCCTGGAAAGTTGTTCAAGAGCCACCGCTGCGAAATGCGCACCATCTCTGATGCACAAATTCAAGCCCTAGCTGACCGACTAACCTTGCCTTATTATGATGGAACTGATGAAACTGATGATTAAAATAACAACTATCACTCAGATTTATAGCATATATCAGGCTCTGTCACACGAAGAACGCACAAAGATGCTATTTCGCACAACATCTAGTAATCATACTATCTTGGTCCTCTGACTCTTCGAACAAGTAGCGTGGGCGGCGCGGGCCGAGGGCTCCCTGACGCTCGCATCGGTGTCTAGTCTTCTCAGCATCGCACAGTTCACTTCTCAGGCTCCTATCGCCGTTGACGCGTTCCCTTGGTTCATAAGCGATCACCTCCGAAGCAGAGGTCACTTTTGCTCCCGCTCGCGGCGACGTTCGTGAATTGCTCGTTCCGCTGCTCCGAGTACTCCTTTGTTCCACCCCTCTCCCCTGTCACGGTAGCGAGTGACTTTATTACGTCACGCTTCCCGAGACCGGCGCCACTAGTCATGCGCCGAGCACAAAGTGGCCTCAGACGTCGCGGTATACCCGGCACCGAACGTCGAAATCCGCTACACGTTCTTTAGTACTGCTATTAGTCTACAAAGTGGGACTACTATTCTGTTTTTACTTTGTGACTAAAAGGCGTGGCGATAAGCTGTTCACCACATCATACTAACGACATACAAAACAAGAGAATAAAAGGACGGGGGGGGGGGGGGGGGGGGGTCTATGTTGATTGGCGCTCTTCTGATTTTCATCATTGTTCACTTTGTGCTTGCAGCGGTCATCATTCCTTTCTTTTCGTATTCATTATCTCCGTTCGCTCGCAGCACACAGGCCAAGCGAAGTTTGCACCCGCACGCGTTGGCTATATACGCGCAAGATACGTCGGAACACAGTGAGCTCTCGGAATGAAGAGCTGCAATTAGGAAGTCTCGGTAGCCCAGAAACAAGCCCCAAGTTGCCCGTGCCTGGGCGCTGGCAGCTAGCATCCAAGCTTTTCCATAGGGCTTTCCTGACGCGTAGTCACGATGCTTCCAGAACCATGGGTCGTCGTCTCCGCGTTAGCTGACACCATCTCTCGGTAATTTCATGCAGAGCTCTTAGGGATAGCTTCTCTCCAGGGGAACTTTGTCTCCTGAAGTTTAGTGCTTTCTGTGCATACCGGGCACCTGAGGCTTAATATATAAATTCAACGGCCACGTAAGAACGTTTCGCTGAGAAGGTTTGAAATTTTTTTTATAAACACTTGAATAATATGCCTGACAATACATACTAGCGCTAAGTCCATTAAATTGACAAAAGCTTTGTTAGCACAGGAAACCTGCCTGCAATGCTTGTCAGGTGCGCTTAAATTGTTCATCGCATTGCTAACGTGGAAAGTGAAAAAACGTAATATGAGTTATTCTCGAAAAATTGAGTGTGCCTTTAAGAGCGCTTTAAAGGTTCTCATCAGGAAAGACCACAACGTTGAATTGAGTGCAAATATATGTTTTTTTTTCACTTACATATACAGGGCGTTTCACCTAAGAATTTACACAATTTTTCAAAATAGGATTTCTTGAGTTATAAGAGCGCTCTTTTCGGCATAGCATAGTCAGTGGTGCCGTCCTTCAGAACAGCGAAGACGTTATAATTAGCAGGATGGTTAGCGAATATTCAATATTTACCTTTAAAACTATTACTGTTAGGCTCCTGAATTACAGAGAGGCGTGTAGCCCACCGTAAGTAATGTCTATATCAGTTTTGCAATTTCTAAAACGAAGTTGCTCCCGCCGCTGCGGCCAAACAAATTTTGGCTACATCACGCGCTTTCGAAAGATGCGCTCTTTCGAAAAGCTTGCAGGCAAAGCAACCTCTCCAGTGCACGTAACTCTTCGAAACATACAGCACTTATTGGGCCACAGCGCTCAGGGTAACCGCGTTTTCGAAAAACTTAAAACGGACAAAGAAATTATTTACGGTGTGCTACACGCCTGTCAGTAATTGGCAAGCCTAAAAGTAGTACTTAAAAAGGTAACTTCTCCTTATTAGATAACTATCGCGCTAGTTAGCACGCCTCAACTGCCTTCTGACTTCGACTGACAGTGCTATGCAGAAAAAAGCGGCTTTCTTTCTTAAAAAGCCCATTTTTAGAAATTGTAAAGTGTTTCATGTAACCCCCTTTATGTTTGGGGAGGGGGGGGGGGGGGGGGCAGAAGAGGAACCGACAATTATTTGAAATTAATAGCCGGCAGACAAGCACCAGCCAACATTCTCTGGCTTTCCACCTTACTCACGGAAAATGAGAAGACGCTGAGAAAAATCTATGGAGATACTTAACAACACCAACGGAGAGGAATGCGATAGCAGTAGGACGTTGGTATTCATGCAGGTGGGGAGAGGGGGCAGTGTTGTAGGTAGGAGGTGTGGGAGCCTTCACGTCACATGACCTCATGAGTTCATAACTGTTTCGAGCAATCAGTGGGTTTTATGGCAGACCACAAGGCCGGCTCGACCTTTGAATGAATTCTTGTGAGGAACCACAACACCTGGTTTCTTTGGTGACGAGGCTTCTAATGTCATTACATTAAAGCTAATATTGGGCCAATATGTAGAGGGAATGTAGACTTCTCGAACCCCGGCGTATAAGCGCGACATTCGAAACAGCCAGCAAAATAACAGGGTCACGGATGAACGTACGGTTACAGAATTCATCACGCACTGAAGGTTATAACACGACGTGAAAGATGTATGAAAGCACAAGATTCCCCTCTGGGCCGGACGCAAGGATGCTAGTTATAGACGCCGGAAAAGGCCTTTAAAGGTGTTTTATTTCTTACGGTGATTGTAGTATACATAGCCAGACGCTCACGTGTTAACGCCAAGGTCTGAGCTTGCTTCCTGGGTAGATTGTGGCTGCCTGATTTCGCGCGATCCACGCTGAAATCTTTCACTGATGAAGTGAAAGTATTGCGATACAACTTAGCCTAGATTATCGTTTTCAACGGTATCTTCTTCGGCATTTATCTTCTCGTTCCGTGATGAGGCCACGTGTGAAGCGTGGCCTTACCTGGTGATTAAGATGTGGATGCTATTGCTTCGAGCATATCTCGTTAGAAAAGAACACGGACGGAGAAAATCAGGGCGGCCTGCCGTACCATGCTGCTTAGGTGGAAAATGGCGACGCCCGGCTTCGGTTCCCAGTGGGAGCACATCCTAATCGTCCGAGCTGAACAGGTGTGCGCGAGATGCTGGCTCTGTTCAATTCATGTCCTACCAATGGATTGCCATCCTGACTTTTACCTTTATTTACGCTGCCTCTGCTGGCTCTGCTACCCGTAATGAGCCCAGTTCCCGGTGCCGGCAGTGTTGCATTGAAGGTACATGTTTCCGCTTATCATACTGCGGCGTTCACTCTCTTTAATTTGAGTTGAGATTAATTTGTAAGACTACTCTGAGGTCAAACGAGTTGTAGAACGTTGACAAGTCTTGTGCACAAAGCGGCATATATTACATGCGCTTAAAGTACACTTCATGTGTCGTGGTTTATGAGTTCTAGGGCATACCGTCCATAAAATAGAAAGCCAGGGGTTTAGTTCGGAATGTGAAATTTTGCTAGAATTTTTGATCTGTGTGAACAATTTGTGGTTGGTCGCAATAGGTATTCCGGTTTGTTCCAGAACATATTCATAGAAAAGTGCAGTACGAGTAGTTGAAAACTTATCGTTTTGTTGTACCAGCGTAAAGCTTATCCTTAGACACAAACTGTTTAAAATAAAACAAGCTTAAAGCAAGCAATGAGCATTATATACCAGTAACCTTATGAATGAGGATACGGAGATTTTTGAAACCACATATTTACTAAACCCCCAGCCTATAACTTGAAAAGGTCGCAGTATAATGGTGCGAAATTCCACAAAAATTTTGTATTTCAAAAGATTACGCATTTAGTTCCAAACATTTTAAACTGTTACCGCCAGCTTGTTTTCCTATCGTAGGAAAATATGTCTGATCATAAATATACAGTATGCCTGGATTATGTGTACTCCCTTGTTATCCTACTCTATATTTTCTGCACGTTGTCCCTAAATCATTCTTTGTTATCTTTATGTGCAGTATAAAGACCCTCGTGCAGACTGTGTTGATTTGTGTTTTTATTTCTTGCACACTACTTGCTCAACCTGTATGAGTTTTTTAAGGTTTCCATTAGCGAAATGCCTTGACATGCTTACTGAGGAGGACAGGCCCCTGTCAGAAGTCTTGGAACAGTTTTTGCATGTTCCTCCTCGAATAATGTATTGATTCAGAATTAATCAATATCATCATTAATAAAGGCTCGTCATTTTTTCCCATCATCAGCACTCTTATCACTTTACTTTGCTTTTATTCACGCTCACATTAATTACGGCATTGTAGTATGGGGGCACACTTACAACTGTCATTTGCACTCTATCCAGCACATTCAAAATCAGGCTATTCGTATCATTACCCGCAGTTCATACCTTGTTACTGCTATCCCTTTGCTTCGTCAATATAATATCTTATCCGTTAGAAATTTATTTGATTACAACCTAGCCATCATGTTTTTTAGATTAATGAACAGTGCACTTGCTTTTGAATTTATCGACAAATGTTTTTTGAAAAATTGTAACTCTACGAGATTTGCGGCTCAAAAAAATTTTTTGCTTCCCCAAGTTTTTACTAATTATAGAAAACGTCATTCTCATTTTGCATGCATTTCCCTGTGGAATAATTTACCCCCGAGTTTAAAATCGCCTATGTCTTTGTCTATGTTTAAATCGAATTTAAAAAGTTTTCTCTTGCAGCAAAATGTGGAGTTAACTGCTTCTATTCCCTTTAGAAAATTCTTGTGCTTAATTATTTGCTAGAAATTTCTACTTTGTTATTTGTTTCTTGACAACTGTATCCTTGTATTCTCAATTGTTTCTTTATATGCCTTTTCACAACGCTGTATTTTGCACAATATTATTTATATTGGGATGTTATTCTTGTTTTGCTTGTCTGTTTGTTTTTGCCCTGCTAATCTATTTCATTCACATTATATAAATGTTACTTATTTAAATTACCATTGTTTTTACTGCTAATTGCACCTGTCTGTGATGCTGCTTGTTTTTTAATCAAGTTAGTATTAATTTACCGGGGGTCCCGTGACAGTCGCTTGACTTTGGGACCCTCGCCTGTATACTGAATTTTTGTAACCGATTTGTACACAATAAATTCTTATCTTATCTTATCTTACTGAGAGAGACTGCTGTTTCTTCGTTTACATTCAACTTTATGTTCGGTGGTAATTTATTGCAACTTATTTCCCTCCTTCATAAAATGGTGTAAGTTCAAGAAATGTTCGAAAACTGCTGCTTCCAATCGGGCTGCCATGTTAATATTCATGCTCTTCATGACACTGCTCTATTAGGCTTTGCTATAATTTAGGTACCGAAGGAAATTTTAACTGCAATAGCTTTCTAAAACGTTTTGGCGCTCTAATAAAAATGAGTGCACGAGGCTGACTATAAATTTTATTATTTCGAAAAGCAGCCAAAATCTTCATTCTGACACATGCACTGCTAAAGATGCAGGTGGCATAAACTAACCCCGAGAACTCCACTGCGACTTATATCACAGCCAATGTGACATATTGCACACTACCCAAAGTTGGTCTTCAGATTCTTAAACCCAACGTTATGTACACTATACGTTAAATTATGTTTTGCAGCAAGGATTGTATCGCAGGTTGTGGTTAAGAAATGTAGGGTGCGGCATGCAATTTGATTCGATGTTATACAAGAGTGACGGGCTTGAAAATAAAGCGGAAGGTTATTTATCCAAGTGCATGCATGCATACGTTTAGCTCCGTAAATTGTTTCGCGCTGGCTTCGTGTTACACCTGGCTCAGAGCGAATCTGGTTTTGTTTTCCGTCAGAACATTATGCCAAGAGTTGGCACTTTATGCAGTATATATAGTTGCAGCCGTCTGAACACAAACAACACCAAATATGTACAACCTCTCTGGCACCCTGTATTGCACTAAGTGCAATAAGATTTCCAATCAGTCGTTTTATTTCCTATTACCCGCAATTCTTTTTTTTTTTCACGTCAGACTTACGCAAACAGCCTACGATGCTGCAAAATCATAACCAGGGCTGAAAAAGCTTGCGCAGAAGTGTGGAAATTTGAGAGCCAACAACAGAAGCGAACGAAATGCATAATCGGTAAGATTGTCGGCAGAAAGTAAGAAGCACCTCATTAATCCGACGCAGCTGTGCCCTCGGCATAAAAAATATGCCGTGTTCAGATATGAACCGAAATAAGATATGAATTAAATTCCTTCCAAATTCGAGGTCTTCACGTTCCTGTGTTTCAATTTTAGTCTTGCCCATATATTTGCGTATGGATGCCTGTGTTCTGTGCATGCTTTGATAGAAACTACGTCTTAGGTTCTGGAAGCCGTAAAATAACCCTGAATCTTCTCTTAGTAGCGCCCAAAAACAGTGGCACTATTTTCCTTCTGAATGCTCTCCGGGCTTTTATAAAGAGCCTCATTACGGAATTATTTCATGTACGAAATGACAAATCATAAAGAATAAATTTTTTCACGACTCATTAGTTACGACGTTTTGGTGGCGGCACTCCCTAGTGTGGATCCTTGCGCTACAGCTCTCTTGAGCGTTTTGAAAGCTTCTCTGCGCAGTTGGATTTTAGTATGGCGTCGGCCGTGCAGCCGCTTGCAAAACGCCTTGTGAAAAGATTTATGGCGAACAACTCTATTTCGAAATGGAAAGTACCACAGGCTGTAGCTCACAGATCTTTGGTCAGATGTTTAGCTCAGTTGGCAGAGCGACTGCTCCGGCAAAGCGGTGGTCCCTGGTCCGAACCCCGGACAAGAGCGAATTTTTCTTTACGAAGTTTTTGAGAAAAGTGTATAGCTGTTCTTTGTAGCCGTAAGGCAGGGCTTGGGTGGATGCCAATGAGTAATTAATTCCTTAGTAGCCTGCTAATGATACTGAAGAAAACCGGAAGGGATCGGTCAGTGGTTGAGTGGCACTCTAGCGTATCAAGTACCCTCAGAGCTTATCAGGTCACAAAATGGCTCCGCTTATTAGGGTGTCAAGTGGCTGATGTTGTGAATGAAAATCAATTGAAAAGCTACAAAGAAAGTTAGCACTCTGTCGTTCTAGAGGATCACAAGATCCTCTAGAACGAGCATATCGACAAACTCATTCTAACATGGAAGCGATGAACTCAAAGACGCAGCTTGGTTTATCACATCAAAGAATAACAACCGTGACCTTTAAAAATAAAATGCAAGGGTAAAGGTAAACCATAAGAATTAAACGACTACCGCACTAAGTATGCATTGGCAAAATGCACAGTAATTAACAAAGCCAGTAAAAACAGAAAGTAACCTAGAACTGAGAAGAAAATGAATATTCTTAAGCAAGTGGATTTCCAGCAAAAAATCAAGAAAGAGATGTGCACTCTGCATGCAAATTAAATGCGTGCTACTTGCACCAAACAACTATGCGCTTGTTAGGCTTGAAGATAGGAGAGTGCCAGCATAAAACGGCTCAAGCAACTTTGCTTCCGCACGGATATTGAGATGAGCTAGTGAATAGCGTTGATGCAAAGAGATAAGTGCAGCCAGAGTTTGAAGGTTGAGAAAGTCAAAACATGGCACAAATAAATAAGTGAGAGCATCTGACGCTACTTTCCCAGGTCTGCCGCGTCGAAAATTGCGGCAGTTGTTGGCCCGCTTAGCTTTTAACGCTCTTGCACAAAGAAAAAAGTTCGAACACGGAGGTGGCGTCCAAGATCACCTATGTTTTGAAGTTTAAGTGCTCTCAGCTTGGTAAAGCGAGGAGTTTACGCGATCACAAGGTGTTTAGCGAGATGAGAAGAATTTCCTCATCAAGGAGTGCACAAGTTTACATGCCCATCAGCGGTGGAAGGCTTCAGACAGCTCCAAAAGTTCGTGTAAAGTGCGCTCTTGGTAAAAGGGGGGCAGGAAATAAACGAGAAGAGAAAATGAGTTCTGGTGTAGGAAGCGGCGAAGGCCTAGACTGCGCCAAGAGGCTGGGTTCGTTTCGTGTTTTACTTTCACGAAATATTCATTCACGGCTCAAAAGTAGCGAAAAAGTTCGGAAAACAGGAACAACATAATGAAGAAAGCAAACAAGAAAGTGCACTTTCCATATGCTCCTCGATAAATACGTTAGTCGAACGGTAGGAGGTTGCAGTTTGCAGTGAAATAGTAGCACACCAAGAGAATGGTTGGGTCTGCGTAAATGTCCTCGGGCTTTGCTTCTTTTAAGGGCTGACATTATAGGCAACCCGAAGCGCACAGACGGCGCTGTAGTCGTTCCACTTTACGCCTAAAAACTTCTGGCGTCAGCTGTTTGTACCGCGACGGACGGGAGCCCTTAATTTGAGCGATTAAAGAACGCATTTAGGTAATAACCTTGCTTGCCTAGGGGCTCTCCAATTTGCCCAGGCAGCTGACACGCGCTACGCATGGCTTCCGTATATAGCGTACAATTCCATGCCTATAAGCGCAGGCAGCCTGGATCGGAAAGCACTGCAGGTCGTGTAAAAATTTATTCGCCGCTCTCTAGGCTTCCTTCTCCGGTGTTCAGGTTCACAGGGTAAATTTCGTCGCTGCCTGCCTGTACTAACGTCTCGTACATTGGGGGCTGTTTTTCTCAAAACTGAATATTTCTCTTCTTTTGCTTCTCATATTTTGCACTGGCTCTTTCTTTAAGAAGTTTGGTTCAAGGTTACTTTTTTAAATGACAAATTTAGGAAATTTGAAATGACAAATTTCGAATTTCGAAAGTGGGTCATAAATGAAAACTTTGTTTTCTATGCGCCCTCACAGAAAGAAGTCTAAGGGGGACACGTCTGGAGACCTTCGGAGCCATGGGACGGGCCGCTATATCCTCTCCAATCCAATAAAAACCTTTCATTGAGATGCTTCTAGGGATGGGCAAATTTCAGAAATTTGGTATTTTCCGACGAAAACGATTTTTTCTTTTCTTTTTCATAGAAATACCAAATTCTGAAAAAAAAAATCGAGAACACTCTTCATGAAGCACATTTACGCTGGAACTCAGAAATATGGAAATTATAATATTTTGAACGAAAACAAAAATGCTGCAAATTCTTTTCAGGAAAAAATTCTGGCATATTGCTTACAATACAATCAACGTAAAGCACGTGGCTTCTCATTGCTGGGTAGGGAAAGCTTGCTTGTACGTCTTTTCCCACGTTGAGGCTGGAGTGTACGTACTTAAGTTTTTGCACACGCTCTCCTGCAACACTGTTGCGAAGTTTCGAATGCACATTAACGAACTGCGCCTAGTTTCTTTCACATGATACAAAGAGGAAGAAATTCGGTGCTGCCACCATGCGACTGACGTCAGAGATTGATTGCTACGAAGTCGTTGCCACTCTGTGGACAGCTCGAGATGCTTGCCACACTCCCAAACAGCTCATTTAGGCCACATTTGATTGTACTTAGTAAAGAGGTATTCTACAGAAAAATCCGTTTGGAAATTCTGGTTGGTTTTCCTTATTCCGGGTAAGTGAAAAAAAATTACAAGAACGACTTTTTCTTGAATTTTTCAATGTTTTTTTTCACGCCCTCACATCTCAAATAGCTTCGCAGCACTCCAGAAAAATGAGCTGGTGCTCCATTGTGCTGGAACCACGCTTTACTAGGCACCTTGAGAGGCAGGTCTCCAATTAAATCTTCCCCTTCTTCTTTCAGTACTTCTACACAGCACTTTCTCCCAATCAGTGAGTCTTCATAAAAGCAGGAGCCGACAAGTCGGTCTTTGAAAATGCCGCACCAACCATTCACTGCCCGCCTTTGTTGGTGTTTGTTCGCTCGAAGCCAGCGAGGGTTCAGTCAGCCCAGTAATGTGCACTGGGCAGTTTTCCAGACGGATTGCAACAGAAGTGTACTTCAACCGTCCAGATTACCTTCTGTAAAAAGCCAGGATCTCAAACTCAATCGAAGCTCGGTTAAGCAAATACTCCCTTCGTTCAAACTTTGTCGCACTCAGCTGCTGGTGGACACTCATGAAAAGGATCCATGCAGCGCTTGACAACAACGACTCTCCACAACGACGCCATGCTTGCATCGTAACCCTGGGCTATTTGTCGAATTCTGGCTTCTGGCTTTGCCCTCATGAAACGCACTCACATCGATTTCGAACTGCGTCCAGAACACACGCTTTAGGCCTCCTTGTTGATGCCATAGAACCAGTGCAAGAAAAGTTGTTGAAAATACCCACAAACGATGTCTCCGCTAGAAGCCGGCGCCCCAGTCGTTTGAAAGCGTTGGAAAAGAGCCGTCAGACCCTCGTTCTCTACGGTTACATACATATGCGACAACCACAGCCACTTTTTCTTCTGTGGAGAGCCTTGATTCACTCTGCGACGCGATCCCGAGGCCAACGCTATCACAGCGCAAGCGGGAATCTCGTGAACCTTTTCTGCCGCTTCCATAAACGACAATGGCTACGCAGTCGCTGTGAGCTCGTACTGCAAGAGCAATGGCAGCACGCATTTGATTCTGACGCGGTGGAAATCCGCGATGCCGCGGAGCGAACCGAAACTGGCAGTGATACCCCCGGCCTCACAGTCTGGGCCTCAAGTGACGTCAGCAGTTCGATGCAAAGCACAGCCGCCTACAAGGGTGATTTTTTCTCGCTTTGTAACGTGGGCGAAAAAATTGGTTCATGGGTTTTTTACTTTGCTAGATTGTTTGGATTACGATCTCCAATTCTGATAATGCAACATACCCCCTGAAATAACAAATAGAAAATGTGAATAACGTGTTTAATTATTTAGCGCGATAACTAAAGCATTCTGCTTCTTACCTGATTCCCGTTGTACTCCGCAATATAACCTCAAGGCTAAGAGAAATCAAAAGCGAGTCAACCTAACTTAATTATTGTGGGGCGTGCAAAAAAAAACCTGGTAAACCATATAAAGTTACCGGGTAGTCAGATGATGTTTCCGAGTTAAACAAACACTGTCAGTAACCTGATACCACTGATAAGCTTTACGTGTTAAAAGTCAGTGTGGTAATTGTTCAAGAAAATATGTGTGATGGTACCAAAGCTTGTATCTGCGGTCGGAGGGCGTCTTACAAACCGAATTGTGGCTTTGGAGTGTCGGCCTCTTGTAAACTATCTCTGAATTGAATAAAGTAATAACATTAATATCACTGTGGTCGTAAGGCAGCCATCGCAAACGACGGATGCAAAGGAGGAGAAAGCAATAACTATAAATACCAGGGTTTGCAGATTACAACTTCCCTCCATCGCTGGTTCCGAGTCCTACTTTTTTTTGCTCAAACACCGGACTTTATGAGGGAACATAGTTGATTACGAAACCATAAATCGAGTAGCTTCCCCCGTTTGTCAGTGCCTGCTCGCTTTGACAAACCCGGATATCGTCAGTTAGGACATGCAGAATATTGCATGCACAGTCGATGGAAGTCTCTTTCAGCCTTTTTTGCCTTTGAGATGTACGAAACCAAGTTAATACGACCATTGGAAAACCCTACAGAATCTCAGGTGGTAAGGCGGAAGGTATTGCTATTTATGGACTTAGCATAAAAATTAACTTGTCATTGTTGTTCATTCGCGGCCATTATTCCGCTCCTTGTTCTTAGCCACTTAAACAGCAAGCTGATGAAGCAAGAAACACGAATAAACGATGCTTCATTTCAAGAAACCGTACTCGCGAAATGCACGCTAGAACCATAGCAAGCACTAAATGCAATATTCAAAGCTTAAGAAAATATTTATGTAAAATATGGAACTAAAAGTTGCAGCTTGAAATATTAGTGTTTTCAGGAACAAACATACTTTACGTTATGATGGTTGTTTCCGGGCAACTTATGATGAATAGGGGACGCAGACGATTCGTGCACTCATAGCTCACGCTGCACTAGATATGGAATTCATATCGACTTGCGCAAACTAAACATTCTGCTAAAAGAGGAAAATTCCCGAGACAGAAAGATTCGAAAATTTTAATTTTTTACTCATTCATCCCTCAATCAAAGAAGGTATCACGTACCGTAAAATTACGGTATTTCAATAGGCTTGTAATAAGATGAAGGAAGCATTGGCAGACGCATCTGCATTAAACAGACTTTTTGAGAGCGGCCTTGCATTGAAGCCGTCACAGCTCACTGGCTCTTACTATGCAGAAGGCCAAATATAGGCCCGGAGTGCGAACACACCAGGCGAAAGTGGAAGATGTATTGTTTACACTGGTAGCGAGCAAAGAAATTTCGAGTGGACAGCGACACTGAATACACAAGAAGGAGCAATTATAATATGCAGGCCCAACGATCTTTTAGCAAGTACACTACTAAAAGTTATCTGATAATTTTCGTCACTTTCAATGCATAGATAGCGCTGCCGCTCTCAGAAAACGACGGTCGTTTAGTGCTAAGTTCTAGTCCCGCACTGCAAATGCACTCCATCTTCAATATGATAGGATCCCAGGATTTGTAAGTTGCGTGCACATTTGCCTTCAATTTTTCTTCGTCGAAAAGTACTAATTTGGTTTAAGTAAATTGACTGTTCAGCTAAATTTGCAACGTATTATTCCGCAGTGTGTACATTGCCATTGAAGACAGCCGACGAGAAGCTGAAAAAGTAGGAAAAGAAACTAACTTTTTAAAGTGATAGAAAGTAAACTGCATGTGAAACAAAGACCGAGAAGATAAATGTGTGACGAAGAGCTTCGTATTACAGAATTGACCCTGACCTCCCTAAAACATAAGTTTTACAGCTGATTGTGCAAGTCCAGAAAAAATGGTTTACTCCTTCCCAGTCGTCTATTCGCCATTGAGCAGTTTCGAAAGCACATTAAGAAGCACGCACTAAGGAGTAAGGAAGTGTAGAAAAGCTTTGGTACGTTGTTTAGGAAACGGAGGATTCTTCGTATGAGCCCGAGGAAATTGTCCTTGGAAACCTGGGTGGCTCTTTCGTTAATATTTGGAGAGACAAGTGCCCATGCAGGAGCTTCCGATTTCGCGAAAGTGAAATCGGTAGTTTTGCGCGTCTAGAGTCAGCAAGGGCTGAAGCAAAGTCTATTTTGGCTGCAAGAACTCTTCTTGAAGCCCACGGCAAAAGAGGAAGGCAGCCTTTTGCTTTCAGTCCCTTGTTTTCTCGCCGAAAAACCTGATATTTGGCCACTATGAGATTCCTATGCTCAGATTGCAAAATACAATGCACATTTCTACCAGTCATCTACGCATCATTTTTAAAGAGTGCGTATTTTGATACAAACTACTGTTCCCGGCCTGTACTGGCTCCGCTAGGACAGTATGAGGAGGTGACTTTGTACGTAGAATTGAGCAACAATCAATATCGCCGAATTACTACCTATGACACATTTGCAAGTTTCTAATAGGTTATATGCTGCAACTTTGGTCACGCAAGCTTGTAGTAGTTTGCACGACAAAATCAGTCCATAAATCAAGGGGTATTTGTACACTGTGACACGTCAACCTCTACATTTTTTTTGCTTAAATAAAACCTTAATATTTCTCAAGCTCTTGTGTTGCAGATTTCAGTGCATTCCTTCTCAATAAGAAAACTCAGGGAGATCTCTCATGCAGTGAGATTTTAGGGTCAAACGACTTCGGCTAGCAGTTTTGCACCGTTAAGGGGTGTAGAGGCGCATCAAGCGGATAAGATTTATTATAATAAAATCCTGCAGCTATTTCAGAGCTCTCTTAGGTGTGCTAGAGTGGTGCTCGAAAAGATTGGATACTTTTCTTTTTTCCAAGAGCTCTGATTGCTGCAGAAAAGGGTGAGAAGTCTCCAAATTAAGATCATAAGTTCCAGAGGCGTGAGAGTGTAGCCGGCGGTGCAGGAGGCTGTGGCCTGGATGGTTTCAGTAGCGTTCTTCCGTTCTGCTTATCCTCAGCCAAGTCCCAACACTCTCGGCTGTTGACTGATTTTGAACAATGATTAGTAATTCCAGGGAAAACGTCGAAAGAGTGGACAATAACCGTTCAATGATTTAGCAAATGAAATTTCAGAAACAATAGTAGCTTATGACAGTTAACTGTTGTCAATTTGTCTGATGTGCCTAAAAGAACTGGGAATACAGAAAAAAAGGAAAACAGAACTAAACACTAAAATGAATGTTCAGGTACGTGCGTGCCGAAGACTCATAAATTGAAAGCACCAAAAATATCTTTAAAAAGCCGCATATCGTTCGTCATTAGCATGCTGCGTTAAAAAACAGTACGTGTACTTATTATTTTGTAATGACGACCAACATAAAACCAAGTAAAATATGAAATTAATCGGATTTTTGCTAATCCAAAGGAAACCTTCCTTTTCGACGCGTGCTATGCCGCGCAAGCTACGGCATAGAAAAACACTTCCCTGTTTACTGTTTCTCTAAAGGCAAGCGAAGTGCGTCCTCGAGTATGAAGATGTCCATCTCCCGAGCGAAATCAATACATCACTGCTCGCAGGAAGAAAAATAAACTCGCTTATCAAGTACCGTCCTTTTATGACAGAGGCTTAGTACTTCGTAAGGCTGAGTAGCAGGAAATCACTTGAGCAAACAGCAGTGCGGCGTCCGGAGGACGAGACGGCTCGGAAGAGAAGCAGCCGGCGCTTTCATTTTGATGTGGACGCTCGGAAGCGGCTATTTTATGGAGAAGTTTGCACAGAAAGATCCTTTTCGATCCACAAGGGCCTCTTTGTGGTGACTGTTTGCTCCGCGAATACGTGAAGTGAAATGAAAATAAAATATATCTGCTCTTCTTAACGCCTCGTGGGTGTATTTGCTGTATTCCTACTAAATCTGAAACTCCTACCAAATATGAAGATTTATAAAACTCAGGCCAGCAGTGACAAAGACGAACGTGTTCATTTTTCAAATACTTGGGAAAATAACCCATTCATTAAAGGATAAACTTCCACGGAAGCAAAACAGAGACCTTTCTTCAGTGCAGAGCTGCCTGGCAGGAACGGATTCTAAGTTCTCGAGTACATAATGAAGCCCGGATAAATGAAAACTAGTTATTTCCACTTATTCCCTATATCAAACACACAGATAAGCCCCATTGAATGCCCTATGCTAATGTGAAGGAAAACCGCACTGTGCACCCGACTAAAACTTCTCCTACCGCTCACTATATCGTAGTGCCGCGGCCCTGCAACTATAGCTTCTAACGGCGCTTATCGAGCACTTCCGCGCACGAAGACGGGTCGGCTACGCGCCTTTCGGTACCTACGGATAGCACTAAGGCTGTGAAACGGAGTGAAGAGGTGAAGGTTTGGTGTTCTTGAGGGTGGCTTTCTATCTTTTGCGCACATTTTTCACGGCACATAGCTGAAATGCTGTGAAGGCAACCTAAAAAAAAAGAATCGTGGAGGCCATCTCGTGTCATCCTTCGTAGCCACGGCGTTGCTCAAGATAACTTGCTTTTTTGTAATGAGGGATTATTCTATTCACAGTGCACAGGGAAGAAGATTTGACGTCTTTCTATGTTTCGAAAGCAGCGTCCTCAGCTGCTTCAATGCGAAGCTAGAGGATAATGTTTTTTTTTTTTTCAAAGACACAGATCAGTTTAGCTATTGTGATTTCTGTGGCATGAAAAATTATTGATATATCAAACTCCCAGACCTTTCAGTGCTACTGTTAGAGTTCAATATATTTGAGTTCGACTGTACTTTTGTATTCAATTGCTGTCACAAGCCTGACACCGACTAGTCAATGCCGTTTCTTAGCACTCGGTCTCGATACGACAGCGTTCCCGCGATTGCAAAAGTGGTTATTGGTGGACATTAGCTGAAGCGACTTCAGTATGCAAAATATGAATTTATCTCCTCTTGGGAAACACTAGAGATTTGATTTCTTCGCAAATTCCTTGTTCAACTTGCGCAGATAATTTGTTCGTGTAGCTACTTTCACTCTTGGTGTAATAGCGGACATGTGAGGCTTCTCTACAGCGAGCCGCAAGCAGCCGGTGCAGTGATCTGCTGCGGTTTTCCTGCGCTTTGGCGCTGTCCGGGAACCGGCTACCTTCCCCATATTCACCCTTTGCTACTTACTGATTGCTGGGCACGAACTAAGGGCGACGCTTATGTAATGTATGCACAACATCGCTGGGTCTAAGTAAGTAAAAATTTATATGCGTGCTACTGTGATCGGTACAATAAGAATTGTTTTCTCTGCTGCTGTCTCGACTGCCGCCGCCATATGTGACAGGAGTGGCGAGTGACAGGACATAACAAAGGAGTTGCTACCTAATACTTTCCTGCGTAATACTATGAGCCTACAAGTGATCACTGACATTAGCGAAACGTTGATACATTAAACAGGAGACAATATAGTGAGAGTTATTGGGTGGAACAACAATCGTTTGATTAAATCGTCAGCATTTACAAGTGGCATATAATGCTCTCTGGTCTTGGAAGTCTTTCCTTTGTAATCTTTCTCTTGAGAATGGAGACCTACAGATAGTTTCCCAAGCATTCTTTACGAAATGAAGGCTCCGGCGGTTGTGTAGTGTTTTGCCGGTATTGCACCTGAGTACACGGAGTGACCTATAGACCTCCTTCACCCCGCGACGTCACGGAGATGCGGTGGCGCTGATGTCAGTAGCGACTTTCGCGTGGTAGGCAAAACAGGTTCCGCCTGCCCGTGTCTACCGCAGCTGCCGCAGCTACCGGCGGCTGCATCGTGGCTACGCACTGCAGAAGTAGCATGTACTGACCAGCTGTGTTGTTGTTTATCCACGTAGTATCATAAAACGGAAAATTAGATTAGCCTTCAAAGGTTTCTCGCATATAAATACCGCATTAGGAAATGGACCGCGGTAGTAAACGCGCGAAGTCTGGGTGTCGACAGGCGCTGCCAGTCAACGTAATTCATAGCAGGGAAATTTTTGTGCTCATTCAAATGAACAACAGCATGGTACGCTTAAAACTGCGCAAGGAAAAAAGTAAGCATGTAGCTGTGCACGTACTTATCACCCAGCGCTGGTGTGCACGGGCGCCGGCAAGGTCATTCACCATCAACGAGTGCGTTATTTTGTTGATAGTACATAATGTTTTAACATGTGTAGAAGTTATACGAAAATATAATGGCGTGTTTTAGGGCATTTAATATATTCTTGAAACTATTTCTTAACATGACCGAAATGATCATTTGATTCTAGTAGAAAGCAGTCTGGTAAGTTGTGACAATCTTGCGCGGTCACGTTGGCATGCTTCGAACCGCGTACTTTAAGTGTGCTAAAAGCCATATGCTTTTCATTGCATCATGCATGTATCATAAGCTGCTTCATGAAGTAGTACATGATCGCGAAGCCTGTTTGGAAAGAAGCAACCGCAGGCGGGCTACCAAAAGAGCACGTAGCGAGATTTACAGGGGATGAGGCAATGAAAAGTTTTTTCTTTATTGATGCATGATATATGTAACCAAATTTGGTGCAAATATGAAATTGCTCTGGTAATTTTAGTAATGCGTTTTATTTTCAGCTATACCTGGTACAGTTCTTCGGTAATTACAATTAACACCCTCGTCAAGTCACCCCGGGTCTTGAATAATTAAGTATAAAGTGCAGAAAGTTTTTATGCCAGCATGTCCCCAAAGCCCTGTTCTCTATGATGGCGGTATTACTTCTTTTTTATTTAGATTATCAGTACTTATGCTTCCATAGTCACATGAAAACTTTTGTTATAAAAATAACTAACATACTACTGCTCCTGTAGGAAAAAAATCGGGACATTTATTTCACTTCTCTACGTACCCGGAACCGTTCGCGACAAATATAATCATTCTATTTCCATTATTTACAAATTTACGAAGGGGGGAGGGATGCCAATCACTGAAAATGTGGTAGATCAAAAAACAAACCTTTAAGTTCACTCCCTTGTTATGGCCTCTACGCTTTCGCTTTGGTCAAAGAAATGCGGCACTGAAATCAACGAAACCTCTGATCCCTCTTCGTAGTGATGCTACCATTGTGGTACTCCGTCGTCGGAAACCCGCAGAATTCGCGACGTGCAAGGACCATCAGAAACCTCCTTACCTCACAATGTTTTACGACCACAGATCAAAAAACCGTAATTTTATGAATTTCTACTGAATATTTTGCTATATTTTTTCGTCACAAAACCAAAGACCCAGGGCTAGGAAAGAATATAATTTCAGGAATTTAAACTTTTCACTAAATCGACCAGTTTAAGAAGGGGAGAAGTCGGCCTGGCTGGTGCCTGATCTGACGGCTAAAAACAGCGGTTACGCGAGACATATGAGATCGGGACACGATCGACGCTGTCCCCACTTTTCGCACTGCGCGACACGTGTCAACAGATGGTGAGCGCACGTCGGCTCTGCCGAACAAACGCCAGTGCTTACCTCATTACTGTCCTGAGGTAAAATCATTCTGGCTGGTGCAGAGTGTCAAAAACTTATCATTTTATTCAATGCCTAGGTATAATACACTGCGGCGAAATACGCCGTACATGGCCAATGCGAGTCTGTGAACTTCGAGGAATACTAAGTTGAAAGCATCAACCCTTGCTATGAATCTCAGAATCTCAAAACGCGCCTACAAGCCTTGAAAACCGGCGCTGCGCCACCTGAACTCGACGCCACTCCCTGGCCTCTTGCCTACCGCGAGCCTGCAGCGACTGCAGCGCCACCTCGCTTGTTTGCAAACATGGAGGAGGTCTATACAGAAGACAGTACTAGTAGTTTGTTGCGGTAATGGTGAGGAGGATCCAGAAGGTGTTCAAATCCATGTCATGCGCTTCCTAAAAACCTTCTTACAGAAATCATTTGTAACATTTGAGATCGAGATCGCGTGCCTTCTACCTTCCAGCGAAGGTAGCTTTGGGAATTTCCTAATTTACCACCGCAAGAAGTGATGAACACCATCAGAAATCCAAACGACTCGATTAGCGTAACCTAAACTCGTATGAAATTGAAGCCTGTTTATTATTCGAAAATGTGAGTGACAGGGAAGAGCTGCCTCTCTCGGCGCTCTTAAGAATTAATGAAGTGAACAGACTTCCCTTCCCTTGAAAAGATATGAGCAGACGGTTTAGCATGCATGCATGCTGAGAGCAGACTATTGTATAGTAGCACCAGTTACGGGGAGCACTTCAGGGCTTTACTTACTAAAGGCCTTTTACCGAAAGGCATTTACACAGAAAGTATTTAATAAAGGCCTTAACCCTAAAAGGGTTTACAGAATGTCTTTACCTTAAAGGCCTTTAACTGAATGATATTTGACCTAAAGCCCATTACCACATAGGCCTTTAAGATAAGGCCTTTATCCTGAAACTATTAACTTTGAAGGCTCGCACCCAGGTTTACCCTTCACCGAGGCCTTTACCCAGCTTAAGGCCCGCAACCCGGTGTACAAGTGGCACCCTGCCAGAAAGCAGGGTTCAGGAACGTACGTACGAGGTCTGTTAGAAAAGTATCCGACTTTATTTTTTTTTTTGCGAACACCTGATGGATATGAAACAAGCGCGCTTACAGCAGCCGACCTTGAACCCTCGTGCGCATGCACGAATTTTTTCCCGCCTGCCGATAGCGTCAGTCGCTGGGAAGCAGCGTTTGAGTGAGGGAGTGCGCAGTGCTCTCGTCGGTTTTTTGTTGCAAGGAAAATGGCGGAGCGAGAGGCGCAGCGCTACTACCTGAAATTTTGCCAGAAACTTGGCGATAGCCAAGTGGAAATTATTCGAAATGTTCAGACGGCTTCCGGTGATGATGCTGTGAGCAGCACACAGATTAAGCAGTGGTGCAACTGGTTTAAAGACGGCCGCACATCCGTGGAGAGAGAGCCACGCTCCGGTCGGCCATCAACATGCCGAAATGACCAGGTAATTGCCGAAGTGAATGCTGTGGTGATGCGGGACTGTTGTGTGACTATCCGAGAAATTGCGGAAGAGGTGGACATCAGCAATTTTTCTGCACATTCCATTATCACCGAAGATTTGACCATGGAGAGAGTTGCGGCGAAATTCGTGCCGAAGCTGCTGACGGTGGAGAAAAAGCAGCTTCGTGTTGAAGTCTCACAGGAGATGCTGGATTCCACAAACAGTTACCCTGACTTCACCGACGCCGTAATCACTAGTGACGAGTCTTGGGTGTACGGGTACGACCCGGAAACCAAATCCCAGTCGTCACAGAGGACGCATTCCACGTCACCAAGACCAAAGAAGGCCCGACAAGTGCGCAGCAATGTCAAAGTGATGCTGACTGCTTTTTTGACTCTCTCTGTGTGGCACACCACGAGTACGCACCCCACAGGGTCAAAGAATGACTAAACAGTACTACAGGGATGTCCTCCATCGCCTACGTGGTGCTGTGCGGCGCAAGAGACCGGAATTAAGGTCAACAAGAAATTGACGCATCCCTCGCGGCATTGCTCCTGCACATTCCTCGCATTTGATTCAGACTTTTCTGGCGAAAAACCAGACTCCTGTAGTTCAACAGGCTCCTTACTCTCCTGATATGTCCCCCTACGACTTCTGGCTGTTTCCTAAAATCAAGAGGTCATTGAAAGGATCGCGATTTCAGAAAAGAAAGGACATTATGGCTGCAACGACAGCAGAGCTAAATTCCATTCCGAAAAGGGTCTTTTCGGAATACTTCCAACAATGGCAGCACCGCTGGGCGATGCATATGGAGCCCCAAGGAGATTACTTTGAAGGTTATTAGGTTTCTAACGCTCCAGTTATGCCAGTTTATTTTTCTTCGGCCAAAGGTCGGATACTTTTCTAACAGACCTCGTATGTCCGAGATCGGAAAATGTGCCCAGTATTGCCGCCTTACTAAAACTGTTCACTCCAAGTAATGAGAAATATTTCATGAATGTTCTGCAAACGTGTGAGCAACATTTCAGATGCTAAAGAAATGGGAAGAAAGATAAATACCCGCAGAAGAACTTCAACATCACTTTCTTCTCGCTGTTAACGTTACTTTAGTGTTTTTTTTCTTCTATTTCAATGCCGCTCCCCTCCACGTCTTCTTCGAAGCAGTCACTTCGGAGCTCTGGAAATCGCGCGAAGAATGCGCTATGCCACGCTCAATGTACACAACTTTAATGAGGACTACTGGTGCGCGCTCCTAGGAGACCGAGCTGCGCGCCTCTGATGGGTCGCACTCGTACGAGAGGAATTCGGGATTCGCGTTGTAGGAAGCAGCGGTCCTTTGAGTCTAGCTGCTAGTCGGTGTCGACTGAGCCACCTGCCGAACTTTTCGCTCCGGTTTTATAGTCTTTCTGGCATCGAAAGAAGCAGAGGAGATTTTCGAGAACAACGCCTTAAATTCAGAACCAGCATTTGCTGAATTCTGAATTTACTTACGTCGCACGGAACTAGGAAGCATGTGCGAGCCTCCATCTTATGTGAGACTAGCAAAAACGATGCAAACTGAATATCTGGAGTTCTGAATAGCTGAAAAATGCAACAAACAAGGCCACAAATTATCGCAGAAGAATAGCAAGGCAAGGGAGAAAAAAAAAACACTCTCGCAGGCACAATGAGCTCCAGCGGAGACTGCGGCGAGAGTAACAAAGAGGGGGAATAGAGTAAGTGGGTCTGTTCATCGAAATTCTGTACGATAAGTGCTCAAGGAAACTAAATTCGTCTCCAGGACGGTAATAAATTAAGCAAACAGAGCACATATTTTTAATGTACGCATGTTTAGAAAACTCTGTTTTGTGCAATAAAGGCGCTAGTTATTAATTTTTGATGTCTAGCTCTCATAAGAATGAAAATGAAACTTCGAACGGCTATTCGACGTGTACAAAAAATTGAGAAGTTTATGGCACTCATGAGTGTCTCAGCATTCCTGCGAAACAAACAGAATTATTTTAATTGCAACCATTATTAGGTACCGAAGGAATGAGCAATAGCATTCGCAGAAAATGCGATAGTTGGCTACAAGAACCTCAAACTTTGTTCCCTCGCTTGCCTTATCACCTCGTATTATTTTATTTATCGTCACAGAAAAGCGCCGCTACAACCAATGAAAGCTGTGATCTTCTGGTTTCTTCTATTCATATAGATACTAAGATGAAGGTGCTCCATAGTAGGAATGCCGCGGAATTAGCGATGCACCGGGGTCATCAAACCGAAACTAAAACCTCGCAATTTTTCACGACTACAAATAAAAAAAAAACGTTTTTTTTTAATATTTACCCCATATTTCTCTATTAGTTTCCTTCCTGAGGCGGATGAAGACTTGCGGGTTGAGAAGAAAAAATGAAAAAATAGAAAATTTTCACAGAATTGGCGGAACTTAAGCGAGAACTTCTGAACACCTTCATTCAGTTGTTCCCTAACCTCTGCGCTCCACCTTTCTCCCATCGAACTGGTTTTATTGAGTTTAAAGTTCAAGCCACGTGGGAACATTAGGTAATAGGGAAGCTCAGAGGAGATCCCACAACTGTTGCAACAAATCGCTTTGAACGAGAAATATGAAACGTTCTTTGATTTCTTCATAATATTGTTAAGTATTGCCGTTTTATGGGTTTTTAAGAACAATATCTAAATTCAAATGTCACAGAAGCCTTAACATGCACCGCTCCGAAAATTACCCCGATAAGGCAAGCCATGCGTTCGGCTTTTTTAGACCTTATTTCTGTCAAAAACACAGACATACGAAGGGCCGAACCTAAATTTCAATTTCAGGATAAATGTTAGCTCCTTCATGCTTAAGGAATATATTGAGATACCATAAGTGTATTTTGTCACAAAAGTTTACACTTACTCGCATAATCCCCGAATTGGGGTAGGTGAAACGTGGAAACTGAAACTATAGAAACTGTAGAGAGGCAAATCGGCATTTGTTGTGGCCGGCCCCATTCTTACCAAAATGTCGTTGTGCTCCTTTGCAGGCTAGCGTTTGAGAGCGCGAGCTTGAGATTCGTCAGCTTCATATCCGTTCTGCGGTTCCTCGTCCATTAGCGCTAGTCGCTGATGAACCAAGCGCCAACTGTCATCCTTAATATACCCCCCCCCCCCCCCCCCCCCCCCCCGAGACGATAGCAGGTTCGTAGTAGGGTTTAAGGCCGTCTTAGTAGACGATTTCACGGCCGCGTGACGGTGACGACACGAAAGCGTCAGAGGCTCAGCGAGATAAATCCTTGGGGAGCTTCATTGTAGACACGACAGGACCGGGGTATTTGCTAAAATCAATGACTTCTTTGGCTCCTTACCCTTACCCTTGCCTCCAGAATTCTTGCAGTGGTTCCACTAGAACGCTCACTGGAGGCTTTTGGTCTATGAGAAATTCTGCACGCTTTCTAATGGATGCATACTCTTTCATAGAGTTTTAATGGTGTGCTATAGAAACCGCAAAGGAATCGTAATCGTCAAAATTGGTTCAAGAGAGCATGCGCAGTAACGTTTTTCGTACAAACAAATAATCGTAAGACTAGAGTCTGCAACTGATTTCTTTGCAACAAAGGATACGTTCAAATCGTAACAGTGTACGAGCGCAGCAGCGCTCATAGTGCTCTTGGGTAAACGAGGTCAGGGCTCCTCTCGCCGAATGTTTTAACCCAAGAGGTGCGCTATCGTTTGCTCAGTCCAAATATTAAGGCGAAAGCCTTTAATGGCTCATTCTCCCGTCCGTCCGTCCGGCGTTACATCCAGCGCCTGGGGTGACTCATCGACGAGCGCAGCTGCCAAAAGATGACGTCATCTTCGTCGACAGGTGGAGCTGTCGACGCGACGGCGTCGAGCGCTGCTCCGTCGTAAGTCAGTGTGCGGCAGCTAGCGGAGGAGGATGACTCCCAAGCAGTGCAGCCGCAACAAACATCAGCAGTCATTGGCAGTCGAAGTAGCGCGACAGAGGCTTTCGCTTAGCGCACTTTAGGCTGCCAAAGTGCCCCCGTATTTTTTTTCTTACGTGAGCTGCAGAGTAATCAAATCGAAATAAAACAACCAAAACAGTTTCTCTTGAGCCAGCTTATGTCTACATTACGAAAGAAAAAATGCAGAACTCTAACTGCCACTTGGCAGTTCTCCTGTTCCTTATTGGCAATTGGTGTATCCTACGAATTTCAACAACGGAAAGTAAAGAGAACAATATACAATAAAAACAGCTGCCTCGAATACTAGCACGCGAAAGCGAGATAAGCAAGCATACGAAAAAATCTGAAACTAGAGTCACAGGGACCGTAAATCTAAACGTCACAAATCTTTGAGGACAAAACAATGGATTTGGGCTCGACATTCAAGCCATAATCAATCGTCTCTTTGCTTTCCGAA
Source organism: Amblyomma mixtum (assembly GCF_055824585.1). Taxonomy (NCBI): domain Eukaryota; kingdom Metazoa; phylum Arthropoda; class Arachnida; order Ixodida; family Ixodidae; genus Amblyomma; species Amblyomma mixtum. The sequence continues at coordinate 42,545,382 of NC_143018.1, forward strand.
AGTCTGGGAAAAAAAATACGCTGCATGAGTTTTAGTGACCCCGAATATTGATCCGAAATGCAAAGCAGACCTCATCCAGCTTGCGGCCACAGGGCTGGAAAAAGAAGTATGCATATGTAAAAAGGAATAACAACGGCCGAAAAATGGTCTTCAAAATTGACGTCACCTGCTCCGGGTCAATCGACCGGGTTCATAAGGTTGCGTGCAGTCTGCTCTGTTCGTGGAATACATGATTTGCTGATCTCGGCGCGGAAAGAGACCACATTTCCTTTGATTCTCAGGCTTAAAATACGCATACAACGCATACATTTACTGAATAGGTAAACCTGCGGAGAAAGTAAAATTCAACATATGATGCATGCTGAAAGCCTTGCTTAGTAGCCGAGGGTGCAATGCTAGCTGAAAGTTTATAAATGGTTAAAAGATATTAGTAATGAAAAGAAAGCAATTAAAGAAAGTTTTAGCAGAGCAGAGAGAGAACAAAGTAGTTAGATAACAGGCACAGCTTAATGATATTAAAGGTAAGAGCGAAACGAGGCACAGAATTTTAACAACGTTTCGCTGGCGACAGTGAAATAATACGAGCTGTGTGAATGAAAAGTCTAAATTTAATAGTGACAGCGGGAATATCGCGGAAAATGGCTCCTTGTTTTGACAGAGTAATCTGGGCCACTCTTGCGTGTGCAGTGCACGCGTATGACGGAAGGATAGAATTTGAGGTTAGGAAGGTTGCTGTGCTTTCTCGTCGGAACTGTCGGGGTGCTACCTAAAATTTTCATCAGGATAGCATCTCTCCTGAGGCGCCTAGAGCTCATGAGATGCTTATAGAGACAAACTGGAGGGTCGCTCAAGGCGTGTTTAACAAGTAACTTGTCGGCATGCTAGCATAATATCAAACGCATTAAAATATGCGGGGATTCAAGGACGCAAACAGCAAAAACTGGCTCGAGGCTATCACATTGCTTTAATGATCTCTTTTGGTGTTGTTATTTATGGTGGTTGCGCATTGTTCGTTTTTTTTATTCGTACAAAAAAAAATATCGTTGTAGTTCGCGCACATTCATGTCTTTATTCTACATCAAAGCGAACAAAGAACACGGCCGTTTCAAAGGGCTGGAAGCTGGCGGACAGCTTCCCGGTTTCGAGTTGTTCTCGTCCCGTCTGTACCGGGGTGTCCGAGATCACGTGATCACTAGTACCGGCAGAACTAGCAGAAAATGACCTGGAGGAGAGTCTGAGGGGCGAGATGGTAGAACAGAGACAACGCGACGATCAGCTGCACATCAAAGATCCCGACGGTCCATCATAAGCTTTCGGCGGCTACGGGGAGTGCAAATTACCATACATGAATAATCAGCTGCAGCATTATAATATACAAAGCACTAACTGGGTCAGTCGGCCGCTGCTTCCACATTGTGACGAACGATGCGAAATAGTCATCAACAACAGGGTATCCACGACTACTGGAAAAGAAAAACCTCTGCCGTATCCCCCCAATTAACGCTGCCCTGTGCCTGTTGCGGCTACCTAATTCCTGCCACCTTCTTAATCTCATCCGTCTAGCTTGAGAAGGCCAATTGAAAGGGATTTTCCTCACTCCACTTTGGCACCTGCAAACCAGAAAGCTGTTATCGACAGGCGCACAGATTTTCTAGACATTGGGGTTCTAATACAAACGCATTAAAACTTCGATGAGAACTATAACGACTCGTGCTGTCGCCGTTAGTCTCGGGTGGAAAGACCGAGTTTTTCGGCACCACTCGATTTAAACACTGCACAGAGGGTCACAGATAGCGGGCATTCATCTTGGTCAAAAATGCTGAAAGGAGCAGAATCAGTATTATTCCCATATCCTGCATTTTACATAGCGTATATTGCCTGCCTACCAATATCCTCCCTTACTCTCGCTCCCCCCTTTCTTTCCTTCTCCCTGTCTTCCTCCTCTCCCTTTATTCCCGCTAGCCGCAGCTCAGGTGCTTGAGGTTTATATGGCAGATGCCGCAGCTAGCAATATCTTTTCCTTCCATTTTTATTTTTATCAATGAACAGACAACAACAACAACAACAACAACAAAATCGGTAGTACGGGGTCCCGAGTGAGAGTAAATAATGTGGCAGCATATAATGCCCCTTACGCCTTGTAGCTCGACCTGGGTTGCAAACAGGAGAATGATGAGGTGGCGCCGTGGTGAGGGAAATCACACCGGAAGCTCAAGTTAACACATAGAGTTACAAGTAACTATACAAAAAAATAAAGATAGCAAGCAATACAGGGCCACGTGGCATTGCATGACCGTGCGTGCCCAACTGGCCGACGCTCGCGGCATTTGCCACTCAACGCCGTCTAGCTGCTCAGGTCACTCTCGGGAGAAAAGCGAGTGCTGCCCAGTATTCGTAATGCAGACAACGTCTCTATCAGTCCGGATTATGCAGTCATATAAAATGCGACAACAATGAGAATCCTGGCGTATTTCTCGACCATCTTGTTTGGCCATTTGCCACTCACGTCACCGCTGCATCCACAACCCTTGTTTCCCTACAAAGAGCTTCGGAGGAAAGGTGTCGAAGGCAAATATACCCCTTTTCTTCTCCTAACTTCCCGGTTCTCCGCCTTGTGGGGGTGTCGGCGGATAGTCGGGGCACATTTTTCACGCTGAGTTGATTCCGCACTCACCGCGAGGCAGTTGGTGCATAGAGAGACGGCCGCTTGATATGGGACTAGCCACTTCAAAGCGAGACCTGAGAGAAACGAAGAAAAGCTGCACACGTCCAGCATCTTATTTGTTCTCACAAGAATGCTGATGATATTGCGGAGCTTCTCTGCCTGCTAGAGCTCTTTTTCTTCACAACATTTCTCGCGCGTAGTGTCTGCTATTTTGAATCCAGAAGTTGACAACAATGCAATGGGGACTGTGCCGGTAAACTGAAAACTGAAACGTCAGTGACTTCCATCTGAAGAAAAAAAAATTTCGCTCAGTGTGGACTAGAATATTGCATAGCTCTGGTGCTCAGCGAGAGTGAATGTGCTCCTTTTAGTATTCAACTTTCTCTTCAAGCCGAAAGAAAAAGAAGTCGCCTTTATTTGCCCTGTAACTTCAGGGTTACACGTCCACTGAGCTTCGCACATTCCACAGGTCTCTTGTCCTTCAAATCATTACCAACCGAAAGGGACCAGTGAACATGATGAAATTATTTATGTCTTGAAAAACTTATCTGTCACAATGACTGCAATGCATGCATTTTTTTCTGCGTCATTTGAAATGAGATTTCACGTGCAGCAAAACAATTTAAAACGACCATGTCAACATAAGACCTTTGTTGAGAGTCGGGTTCTTTTTCTGACAACCGCAGAATATGCGTTCGCTTTAAATATCAGGCTATATGTGAACGAGTGGTTGATGACAGAACCCCCGAAAATCTGAACTTTCAGCACTCTTTTACACCAGCTTGAAATTCCCGTGCTGTAACAGCACTCTACCTAGTAGTAGACATTGAAACTTCAACCGTATAATGTAAAGCAAACCTTTTTTTTCTTGTTGTACATCAAAATACTTAACAATGAAACAATAAACCGTTGAAATGGCCAATGAACAGCGCGATGGATTAATTTTGGGACAGCGAGTTTCAAAAGCAGGTAACAAATCTCTTCTCAGTCTTCAGTGTGCCTTTTTTCTTCCTAAGGCCGCAGTTACGATTTCATTCCGTATATATGGACTGCTTCCCTTTGTGCGCTTTGCTTAACAAGCTACTAAAAGTCGTCATTCGCAACCGCCGGTAAACTAGCTCTTTGAAGTTAGCTGTCTGCTCAAGTATGCCTTTGTGTAAGGGTCTCCCTTTACATACATTTGTATATACTTGTGGAGCAGGTATTAGAATTTCACAAAAAATTCAGCTTGCATGAACGAAGGTCAAAGAAAGAGTAGACATAACAAGCGCTGTTTCGCAACTAATATATATTACCACGCAGTATACGTACGTTTACACAGAAACAAAACCTCCGCATGAACGAAAAGCACGCAAGGCACACAAGACAAAAACCAACAAGACCTAAAAATGGAAACAAAAACAAGAAGAAAAAAAACAGAGCCGTATATATGCCGCGACTTCCAAAAGTGACATTTTTTTTTTGTTGTTGCCGCTGTTTTTTGCTTGGATTTGGAGGTCATGTTTGTCCTTGCCTTCTGTGCCTTGCATACCTTGCATGCGCAGATTTTCTTTGTGCGTATATACAGGGTGTTTCACCTAAGACTTTACACAGTTTTTAAAAGTAAGCGTTCTGAGTTCAAAGAGCGCTTTTTTCGGCATAGTATTGTCAGCTGTCTAATACATCAGAATAAAACTGAGAAGTGCTAACTAGCATGATGATTAACTAATACTGAATAGTTATGTTCTTAACTAGTTTTAGACTCCTTATTTTTGGAGAGGCGTGTAGCTCTCCGTATAAATGTTCATATCAGTTTTTAGAATTTCGAAAATGCGGTTACCCTTGTCGCTGTGGCCCAACAATGTTTGGCTACTCCTTATTTATTAAGAGGCGTGTAGCCCTAATAATTCATACTCATACCAGTTTTTATAATTTCAAAAAGCGGTTACCCTTGCTTCTGTCGTCGCAAAAATACATGCGCTTTCGAGAAGATTGCAGGCAAAGCGGCCTCTCCTGCGCTCGAAAGCGTAATTTTGGGCGATGTAGCCAAAATTTGTTGCGCCACAGCACTGAAGGTAACTGCGTCTTCTAATTATAAAAACTGATATGAATATTAATTTCGAGAGCTACAGGCCTCTCAGTAATTAATGAGTAGCCAAAACTTGAGCTTCAGCGCCGAGGGTAACCGGGTTTTCGAAATTCTAAAATCTCATATTGATATTAATCATAGTTGAGTTGCATGCCTCTGAATGATTAACGAGCCTAACAGTAGTTGTTAAAAAGTTAACTATTCAATGTCAATTAACAAGCCTGCCAGTTAGTATGTCACAGCTGTATTCCTATGTACTTCACCGCTTGCAAGCGCACTTCTGACTCAGAAAGCCTGCTTTTACATATTATGTAAAGACTTAGGTGAACCATCCTATATTTGCTCCCCTTCACAATGAAGCTTAGCTGTGAGAAAGCGCTTGTATTGTGCTCTCCTTGTTAGTCCTTCCTCTGTGTGCGCTTGGTTTTATTTTGAAGATGAACTAGATTCGACTAGCCCAAATCTTCGTTCTCGTATATAAAATTTTGAACAGAATATTAACATGCTATTGATTTCTTCTGTCACTGCACCCTGTGTACCTAACATGCCAGGCAGTCTGCATCGTGAGCAGTTCTTGGTTCGTCCTGCCTTTCATTCCGTAGGTATTACGACCTCTGCCACCAAAATTTTTTTTTTTATTTGGAACTGTGTTGCCATTTTCGTAGTTCCCTTAACCATTGTATTGTTTTTTGTGCTGCTCATTACTACTCGCAAGTCTTTTTAAATATTTTGTGTTTTAGTCCTTTTCAAGTAAAATAAAGCTATCCCCCTGGATTCGGCGTTCATATGTTCCCGGTTCGGAAGTTACATGTCATTACAATTTTTTTTCTCACATGAAATGAAGGCAACTGCTCCAATCATCTTTAGTGGTCGTTTGTATTGTTTTGCTTTCTGCAATTTCTCTTAATTTTGTGTGTACTGTTTTCGGCTCGGTGTTCTCGCCTGTTCGCGTTTATGTTGCGTTTAGCCTCCGTATTCTCTTTTCTTGTCGATTCTTAGGCCACACAAACCAATGTATAAGGCTTCGTATTTCGCTTCCCTCCTAGTTCAATGTTCTTAATGGTGCCTTCTTATTGTTTTCTTCCATTCTTTCAATGCCAGCCGCAGTTCTTCACGCCGAGCTACTGGTGCCTCGCCCGCAAGTTCTCAACGCTTCCGCGTACTCAGATAATTCCTGTATTTGTCATCAAATTAAATTGAATTTAATTTTAATTTAAGGGGATCCAAAGTGTGAAACTTGCAAGCAAACATTGTGAAACTCCTTTGTGATAGCTTTTAACATAGTGACGTAATCGCCGAATAAAACTGCGATAGCGCTCAGGCTTCTCCGCAGCACATTTTCAACGAATAAATGCTTTCTTGGAAGACAAAAACCAAAGCAATCGAAGTTAGGGCCAGCGGAGCATTGTTTCGCATCATCCCAGTAGCACAGGAGGGTGTGGACGGAGACAATGGCCGTTTGAAATCCCCCCGTCCTTGACGACATCATCAATATTTTGCATCGTTCTCTACTCTAAAGAAAAGCCTGAAAATCGTGAGCCGCCGCGCTGGCTCAGTGAATACAGTGCCCAGCTGCTGACTGGAGAGAAGGGGGCTTGATTCCGTAATACAACATTTTGAGCGAGTTGGTAACCTACATTCTTTATTACAGCGCAACGACGGCACAAATAAATCAAGAGGGGGACACAACAGCGCTTGATTCCGGCAACGGCGATCGTAGTCCGAAGGAGGCGAAATGCTAGAGGCCCGTGCACAGTGCGATGTCAGTGCAGGCTAAAACACCTTAGGGGAAGAATTATTCGGAACCCTCCACTACGGCGTCCATCATAGCTTAATTCACTTTGGGACGTTAAGGAACTAACCAACGAACGTAAATTTTCCTGTCTCCCATTAATGCACTGTCGAGAGCAATACCGGTACATACCACGCCAGTCTGCAAAGCTTGGTATTCCAGGCACCTGTAGAATCAGTCGCCGAGTCACCGAAAGTGTAGAATAAATGAGTAGAGATAAACAGTTGGTACCAGAGAAAGTGCAGCGTAATATGCGAAAGAAGGCGTTTTTCTTTCAAATTTGGAGAGGAGTTGAAAAAGTCGGTGTTATTTACCCGACGTTTAAAAACTAAATATTTCCGGACCTTGAAAGATATTCGCCTGCTCTCCATCGGTTTCGAAACATTTGCTTGTAAAACTGCTCATGCGCCTAAGGAGCTCTCATTCGCCTGCAAATCGTGCAAGCACACCAGATAGTGACTGAGGGAACGATGTTTACAAGTGAATGAACGCCAGGCACGAGATGAAGAAATACATTCTAAGTCTCTTCGAGCGCTTTGGCAATGCGTCCTAATCCATACGATGAGCGCGTTCGCACAACTGCAAGCAAAGAAGCAATTGCTGAAACCTCTCTGCGAAGTTTATTGTGTACTTAAAACACTTTCGACTCCGCTCTTAATTTTAGGTGCCTTGAGCAACGGCATTGTCCCTGGATTTTAGCATCTAACATGACCCTGGCAACAAAAGAATAAACAAATTGACTTCTTGCTAGGGCGCTAAACCTATGCGGTTCAAAGCGTACAGTAGCCGGTTCTCACATTACCACGCTCCAAAACCATTCTAGTATGCGCACCACTAAGTAGGGGCAGTGAAAAGGGTGAGAAGGATGATGGAAAGGGAGAGTCGAGTTGGAGAGAGGAGGGACCACGCTTCTGCGTCCTATCTCGTTCTGCTTCGGTTTTTCACTCCGCAGAGCCCCGGGTCTTCCCACACAGTCTTCAGGACACGCTTCTCCGCACATGCTGCCGGAGTCAGATAAGCCGAGAAGTCAGGAGGCGAAGCGAAAATACCGCTTAGAAAAGAAGCGGAGAACAAAAGCGCTGGCGTGCGTTCGTAATAGAACGAATGGAAGGAGGATGAGTTATTTGCTATTTTTCTCCTATTTGTGCCCGCTCACCGAAAGCCACGAAGCCGAACTAACTTAGTAGAGGCGTGCCGAGCATTAAGGAAACGGGCCCCGAGAGGCACCTCAGAGGAGATAATCTGTGGAGACGCCGCTGTGGAATTCGATATGCAGCCAAACTCCGATAAGGACGGAGCGAACGACCGGAATGGGACTTTCACGACCGCTTTAAACTTTTGGACGGCGCAGTATATTTACAGTGTGTATACACAGGCTGCATATTTAAAGCCGAGATGGGTGCTTGGCTTATGTTGGCAAGCTTGGCTCGATTAGCCTTATATAATGCGGAAATAGCAGGCCTGTTAAGCGACAGCGAGTGCGCGTTCTACCGTGCAAGATGACTTTGTTGTTCCTGAGCTACTAATCGACTGTAACTTTAGAACGGAGCGTTATACACATAAATGGCAGTTGAACAAAACACTTAAAGTGAGGTGGGGCTTACCTCAGCACCATTCTTAGTACAGTTTCTTTAATAATTGTTAATAAAATAATTGTACGTTATTTCTTAAAGCATGCTCCAGAAACATTGACAACAGGTGCCTTTAATGTCACAGGGTCTCAGAGTTGCGAAGGAAGTATTTGTGAATAAATAAATTGAATTAACACAACAAGATGCGTGTGTTATAGGAACACTCCTGTTGATCTATGAGCGGAGATTTTGGAGAAGGACAAACAGTGCGCACTGCAGACGCAATGGAAACAAATGAGCCACAACAGGAAGACTACACCTACTCTCCCGGAGTTGTTTAAATTACTTTTTGTAAAGCGAAATTCATTTGCTTTTTCTGCGCTGATGAAGAAGAACTGATCACGCTAGAAAGTCAGCGAATACGCTTCGTGGCAGCTTCCGGGGGCACTGCACTTGATTCCCAGTAGCATCGGCAACTAAATTTTGTAATTTTATTTCTTACAGTTCTGTTATGTGCTGGAGTACCCGCGAACGATCCCGAAAGCAGCGGCCATGTTTAGACGGAGGCAAAACACAAAATGCGCCCGTGTGCTCTGCGATATCCGGTCCCGTTAAAGATCCCCAAGTGATCTAAGCTATTTCGGAGCCCTCCACTACGACACTCATTTCGCTTTTCCTCCTTTCGCTACCACTTTCCTTCCTTCCGTCACGGTGTGGTTGAGGTGTCAACTGAGCAGTGAGACAGTTCCTTCACCACTTCCTTTACTCAGAAAACACTGACTACAATTGTCTTACTCTTAGCACTTTGATTTTGCAGATTTAGAACCTTTGGAAAAGTGTGGTCTGCTAACAGAAAGCCGATAACTTTGTACCCGCTGAGCAGTTTAAACACCAAGCATGTCATATTGGCTTGCCGTAAAAGCTGAAGCAAGCCTTTTTAGTCGGAAAATACTTTTCGCTCACCAAGACCAACAGAGAATCTTTTCACCGTACGTTCACTGTACATAGTATCTGCGTTCACTGTACATACTATCTTGTGCCGTTTCCTAGCAGCCCGAGTCACTACGCGAGCTTACTCGGGTAGTAACTATGCGAGTTTACTCGGGTAGGTTCGGGCAAATTCAGAAGAGCTTCGCGACAGCTGCAAGAGAGGCTACTCACGAAGAGAAACGGTCGCACAATCCCTACCGAAACAGCCACCTGCCAGTGGCTGCATCACTGCTCGGCGCCAGTCCGCTTGTAGTGGTAGGAGAACTCGCTGTCATCTATGAATGTTAAGTAGATAATGATTAATTATGCACGTATGTGTTATAAATCACTAAAGGTGTCACGTCATACCCTTAAGGCGGAGCTCAAATCTCCCTCCAATTGAGGAATTGGTTTATGGTTTATGCGGGTTTAACGTCTCAAAGCGACTCAGGCTATGAGGGACGCCGTAGTGAAGGGCTCCGGAAATATCGACCACCTGGGGTTCTTTAACGTGCACTGACATCATACGGTACATGGGCCTCAATAATTTCGCCTCCATCGAAATTAGACCGCCGTGGACGGGATCGAACCCACGTTTTCTGGTCAGCAGCTCAGTGCCCTAACCACTGAGACACCTCGGCGGCTTCAATTGAGGAACGAGCATCTGATTCCGCGCGTCCTCTCGGTTTTATTACATTAAACTACTCCCAATTTTTATTCTCTTTTGCGAGGGTAAGTATATGAAAGATTAAAATATTTATGGTTCATCTCTTCTTCGTTCGCAGCATTCTGCATTGTACTACTTCAGCATTCTACGTATTCTGCATATTTCTACTGTACAGTTAAAGAGGATTCCTTCTCAGGCTGTGCTAAGCTTGACAGTGCGGGTCACACTAATTGAGATGACAAACGCATCGGCTGACACAGCCCACTTCCGTTGCGGATAATGCAGTTCGGTTACCACGCACGCCAGCATGCATATAAATCCTTATATTTTCTGCTCTTTGACATATACAACTTGGCTCAAGTAAAAATTTTTAACGAAGGACATTTTTTTGTCATAAACGTTTTTCTTCCAACCCGTGAAGCCGCCGGCCACAGCAAAGCTTGCGCCGAAAAGAGAGGAAAGAGTAGCGCATAAAACAGTTCAGCTTCAGCCATAGGGAGAATGCTGACAATATAAGACCGCACGAATACCATTCTAAAACTCGCCACGAACGATAGCTGCCCAAGTCAAATATCTACATAAAGGTAAAATGCATACCTAACCAGACAACACCGCCTGGACAGCTTAAAGTTTGAGGCCAGCGAAGGAAGTAGTTACTCGCCTCGGTCTAAAAAATATCTATAATCGATCACAGAATCGAACACATGCTTGGTGGAAGGCAGGATAAAATTTCAGTAAAACTCCCCTACAGAAGTTTGGGCCGCCGCTTGTTCAGGACACTTTCGCGACTCAATTTCCATTCCGTCATACTTTTTGTGACAAAAACAGATGCGCTAGCGCAACATGTGTAGTTTGTTTGTTCTCCTTTAGCTCCCTTTATTATGAATTTTGGTGATTTATACTTGCCTTGTCAGTTCAAGTTCTTTCTCCACATTTGCGGCGACGTGTCGTTTGAGTCTGCGTTTCCAATATTTCCAATGTGTTTCCAAGAAATTATGTGCATAAAATATGTCGTGTGGGTCGACGCCCAAAGTACAACTGGAGTGGGGCGTTCGAAAACTATAAACTCCGACCAGGCTGTGATGCATAGAATTGTTATGGTTCATTTCTTTAGAAATGGTATAGAATAGCCAGTGGAGATTCCGGGTAATACTGTAGAAATCTTGGTCATTCAGAAATACATTTATAATGCATCAATGTAAATTAAACAGGCGTGGCCTCCAAAGCGCAGTCGACGATGTAGTGGACAAAATCTTGCCACAGATGAAATAAACTACCTCAATCAAACGGGAATAGTTGTTATAACTGTTCTGATAACACTGACTTAAGACATATGAAAGCTGTTTTGCATGTTTATTCAGAAATTTGCAGCCCACGCAATTGACAAATATGCGTTAAAAACAGTTACTCCTTTGTGGCACGAGACCACAAAAAAAATGCTATATTAACAGTGAGATTAATTTTGCGGGTGTTTCATCAATGTACAACAACCTTTTTACGCATCCTTTACCAACTAATATTTTTTATCAGGGACAAGAAGAGTAGGTAGCGATCATATTGCCCTTGTGACTTCCAGCAATCATCAGCATGAGTGATCTTCAAGTGCGATTTTCTCAAAGCGAGCGAATACCTTCCTCCGGACCCATGCCATATAAAAGACGGAACTGTCGTTGCGTGTTGAGATGTTACTGATGGCTGGAAAATGCAGTTCCTATGAGACGTTCGGCTTTTAAGAGTTGAGACTTTCATAAAAAATATCTAGCGTTTACGGCTGGCCGGTGCCTTATCCCTTATAAAAATGGTCTACATACACTGTGTAGACTTCTTATAGACTCTTCTGGCTTCCTATAGATATTTGTTTTGGTCTATATATAGCCTAAAGACTGTCTATAGACAAAGGCTATTAAAAGTGTATGGGCATTCATCTATAGATTGTCTATAGCATTTGTATTGCCTATAGACTCGTCTAAAGGAGTTGTCACTTGTCTATAGACTTTACAGACAGAAGTCTGTGGAAAGCCTATAGAGTAAAAACTTTTTTGCAAGTGTAAACGACTCCGTTCAGGAATTTGATTTTGTCCTACTTTTTGTAGCGCTGCAGCGCGGGCTTCTATTGAGTGGAAGCTTGGTCAAGAGTAGATGCATGTAGGTTGGTGTTAGGTACAGTTCCTGGAGAGCAGATATCGGAGGGCGGGTGGGGAGGTGGTTCGAGGGTGCCGATGGGTGGGCGATACATATACTCACCGGGAAAATTGCATGCCCCCTCACCAGCCTTCCCTCAGCAATATTCACCCTCGAGAACCTTATGCAGCATTGGAACGAGAATGTAACGGCGATATCCATCTGCATATGAAAGACAATCACAATTGTGTTTTGTATGCGAACCAACAACTTGATTTTACTCTCATGAAAGCATCAACTCATTAACAGAACCATCGAATCAAAATTCAGCGAACTAAAATATATGTTGCAAAATAAAAAAAAACAAACAGCTAAGCCTTCCAAAACAAAGTACATGGTTTTTAACTCGCGAAACAGGAATCGAGACAACGATAACTCCACTAAGAGGTCGCAGAACAGTTTTCAACTACGAGGCCCCTTTCTGTAATGCATACCCCAAAGCCTTGTATTTTCGATCTATAACGCACTTCAACTTGAGTTTGAGAAAAAAAAAGACGCAATTGTGAGAGGATAAATGTAAACTAGAATGTGCGACCCATGCTCCTACCACAGATTTGTCGGATTACATCGTATGATCGACTGTGCACTCTTTCATTCTCCGCTGAACCCCTTTGAGGAGCTTAGTGCAAGTTTGACGCCAGCTGCACAGAAGAAAGGGATAAGAACGAAGGCATATTTCTAAAGTGTCAGTGCCGCTTGACTTAAGCCTGTGATTTCAACCGCGAGTCTAGAAGAGAGCGAAGCTAATGGCAAACAGAAAGAGACAGATGCATTGCCTGACTACTCAGCCGCTGAAGGAGATCAACAAACTTTTCGAGAGTGTTTTTCTCAAACCCAAAGCTTGGAAAGTGTGTGTGATTTCTAGCCGGCTCTCTGCCCGTGGCAGAAATCATAAGCTGCTGCGTTTCAATATGCGATAGGAGATTGAGAAAAGAGAAGCCGCTGGTTCAATAATATGCATATCAGCCACGTCGGAATATACGGCCCCTAGGGAATGCCGATTTAGGCTTTTTTGATATCAGTGCCAGTAACAATCGTATTAAAAAGATAAATGAAGGGTGGCATGAAGTTTAAAAGAGAAAAAGCAGCTATCGATGGGCTGCGGGTCGGAAAATTATATACATAGGGGCTAGCGAAAGTTAGAACACAAGGTAATGTCCAAAATAGGCCCACTAAAAATGCGTATGAAAAAGTATTCCAACGTCAAATCCTGAATAACTACACCCGAGAGCAAGAACGCTGTAATGGAAACAGAACAAGCTGCATGTGATTAGTAAGCAGAGGAAAGAAGTGTGAACCTTTAAAACTTCACAACAAAAAGATCGAAACAAACTCGAGGTTTCGAACATAACGTGAATATTAACAAAATTTACAATATTAATCAAATTAAGAACAATTCACAACTGTCCAGAGATGTTTTGTCGTAGCGTTGTTTATGCGTAATTCATTTTATTTTCAGGAGCTGAAGCATATAGTGTGCTCAAGGATAGCTGCCGAATTTTAGACCATAAATCAGCAGCTAGCGGTAAGTCGTTCAAAAGCTGCAGGCTCCATACCAGCCACGGCAATCGCATTTCAATGGAGGCGAAATGCTAGAGGCCCGTGTATTGTGCTATGTTAGTGCTTGCTAGCATGCCCCAGGTGGTCGAAATTATCCACAGCCCTGCACTACGGCGTCTCTTATAGCCTGAGTCGCTTTGGGACGTTAAACACCATAAAATCAAATCAAAGTAAAACTAAATTTCTACGCCTCGAGTTACGCACTCAATGCGAGAGTAGAAATGCGATCCCATATGCGCTTTTCCTTCGCCGCAACTCCAAGTGATTTCGCAGCGCTAATAACCATTGGCAAAATCAACAAACCGTTAAGATGTTACTCAGATTACAAAATTTATTAATAAGAACCACAACATGTTTTGTGTGACAGTGGTATTCGAAAAGTAATTTATAATGCAGCGAATTGAGGGCTGCTTTTCTGAAGCCTGGCACAAAACTTGAAGAACATTCGCCCAGGAAACCACTCAAAAAGTGAAAAATAAATTAAGAGGGATGAACACAAAGTAGTCAACTGAAATAAATGCTAAGCCATGTATGAAACAACACAAAATTAATGTTCCTTTTCATAGCATTAGGTGAGTATAAATCTTGAAAGCACGAGCATATCACATTCCTGAAGCCGTTATGAAACCTTCGATATTGAGACCCACGCCGTCAGTGGGAAATATCTCGCGCGGCTAGATTCGTATTTCTGACATTAGGGTCCCAGAAAAAATGCCTCTGTCGTGTGAAGAAGAAAACTGATATTGGAATTTGGTGCAGGGCCTTCGTGGTTCAACATGCGAGAATCTATGCCTTTGGCAGTATTTAGCTTTGTACTCCTCCCCACGTCGATTGATGGGCTCTCGAAAGAATTCTAAATACGCAGTGGAATCTGTTTCAGGAATTGCGTCTAGAGAAGTACTTTGAAGTGTGTTTACCAGCAAAAATCTTGCGCGTTGTTCTATTCATTAGTTATTTACGGCGTGATTCGTTGTAAAACTAGATAATCACGTTACTACAATGATAGACGTGTGATTAAGGATAGACGCATGGGGAAGGTGTAAAAACCGTCTATATCCCGGACCGGCATGCCCACTCTGGGAGGCGTACCTTTTGCTTGCGTCTTCTGGTTAATGAACCGTTTTTCTCTTGAAAAGAAGACATTTGGTATTCCGCAATATTGGTGATGTGCAGCAGTGTGGAAACATAAACGGCAGTTGGTGGTTGTGTTTTTTTTTATTTTTTTTTGGGGGGGGGGAATAAACAACGAAGGTTTCGAGGATTAGATCTAGGCGTGCGTGGAAAGTACTTTTTTCCAAACCAAATCGGATGCGAATACTGTTTTGGAAACCGAATCGAACAACTCGAACGCGAACCAATTAGACCTATCACAATTCACTGCGGGACTGAGTGTTATCTTGAAACTATTATTTATGCGACGCAAAGAAGCACGAGTGGTGACTATAAATCCGCAGTTAAAGCTGCCTCTGTCGATATACGTAACATGTATCTCCAATAGGCGGCGCGGAACACGAAGTTCGAACATTAAATCTGTGACCGTCATGCCATACGCATTGTAAAATTATCTTTTGCTGGCGACTATGGCTCCAAATGAAGTATAAAGCCAAAGTATGCTCAATACGGGCTCAACCGTGCAGCTTCACCCAGCCTCTGAAGCCACATGTATGAGCACCAAGAACGCCGTCGTATAACTAAACAACCTTTCGCGTCGCGCATGGGTTAATGACTGCAACATGATGCATACCGTCGTAGCGGGCACTTGTTTTGGAACAATCGTCCAAGAATAGTACGGCGTGGCATATTTGAAGTTTGCGCCAACTGTTAAAAAAAAAAATTCGAAAATTAGAAATCATATTCATTTTGAAATATTTTGAACGTTTGCTACTTGGTTCGTTCAGCGAATCGAATATCACTTTATTCTACTCGCCGTTAGAAAAAAAGTCGAGTTTTATATTTTCGACATCACAAACCGTGTGTGTACGCTGTGCATAAAATCCTAAAGCTGACATTTGTCTTTTTTTTTCTGAAACGTAACGAGATGTGGTGCGCTCCCGATGTGTACCTGACGTCACTGGCGTTTAGGTCAAAAAATAATAGACATAAAGCGTCACAATCAACGTAGGTAGCCAGAGCGAACATCAGCATTTCTTCCCCGTCCTGCAACTGCGTGGAACCAGAGCCGAATAAAAAGAGAGCGTTCTTTATTTTTTGCTTTGGATTTCATTACCTGGTCTGCATTTTGTTTCGTCTGTTGCACCCCTCAGTCAGTATTCAATACAGTAAACACTGGAGCCCTTTAATGGGGCTGCAGTGTTAAAAAATATCATACAAACCACCTTCATCAGCCAAGAGGTTTGTATACCTCTCGCGAAGGACCGCATGAGCGACAGTGGAAGCACAGTGAAATGTCTCTATGTTACAAATTCCTTGAATTGTTTGAGGGCGTACTATTGTGCAGCGGCTGCTTTGTCAATCTCCTTCCTTTTTACATGGGTGATACGAATGATGCTCCACCCTGCCTCTTGCTGCAAGTTTTTAAAAACTTGCCAGTTAAGGCCGCCATCATAAATGGTATCTCTTGCAGCGGAATACCAAAACAATTAGGGCACACAAATATTCACCTTAGCATCTAATTCCATTATGTTTTGGCAATCCGGCAGCATTAGCAACTGTTGATGCCTTTACCGAAAGTGACGGCCAATCCGCTTTTGTGACCTCCATTCCCGTCTTGTGACATCAAGTGAACACACTATGGAAGGCAGCGGGTTCAATGTCCCCGGTGGCGAAATGCTACCAAGGTTGGCCTGCCCTAGACGGGCAGTCGCATATGCCCGTCTTCCTTCGCACAGAGGGCCTCTGACAAGTGAACACACGCCTGTTTTGTGGAATACGCCAGCCGTGTTGCTGTTTTTGGCACAACAGAGATAGCCGATGGTCGGGCGGACGGTTGATAGAAGGGCAAACATGTATGCCCAGAGAGGCCTGCGACAAAGTGCGTCAGTGGAGCAACACTTCTTGTTGGGCTAGTTGGTAGGACATGCTTGTGAACAAACCAGCGCAAAAAAAAACACAAAGGACAAGAAAAAGGCGGAACACGACGGACAGGAGCGCTGAACTTACAACTTTATTTCGGAATTACGGATGCGACGTATATATACAGCCATGTCAGGGGGGCGTACTACACAAGGAAAGCAAGAACAAGTGGAATCTACAAGGTCATGATGGGACAATCCGCACAAGCAAACCAACGATCTTAACTAATATAACACGTGAAGGCGAGAAGTTTCAATGGAGGCAAGAAAAACAACAGGGAAAAAAACCGGTAAAAAACGCCAGACCTCGAGAAGATGAAAATTGATACTGATAACAAAAACCGATAAAAACAAAAAGGTAAAAAACCAATTAAAGCGGTAAAAGCAATAAAGTTAACAGGGCAATGGAAATGAAAAAGATAAGATGCCAACAAGTAACACGGCAAAAATACTAACAGCTAAAATTACGAAAACATCGCGGAATCACTAACAGCTAAACAGCGATGTTTTCTTAATTTTAGCTGTTAGTATTTTTGCCGTGTTACTTGTTGGCATCTTTTTCATTTCCATTGCCCTGTTAACTTTATTGCTTTTATCGCTTTAATTGGTTTTTTACCTTTTTGTTTTTATCGGTTTTTGTTATCAGTATCAATTTTCATCTTCTCGAGGTCTGGCGTTTTTTCCCGGTTTTTATGCCTGCTGTTTTTCTTGCCTCCATTGACACATCTCACCTTCACGTGTTATATTAGTTAAAATCTTTGGTTTGCTTGTGCGGCTTGCCCCATCATGACCTTGAATTTTCCACTTGTTCTTGCTTTTCTTGTGTGGTACGCCCCCTGACATAGCTGTATATATACGTTGCATTCGTACTTCCGAAATAAAGTTGCAAGTTCAGCGCTCCTGTACGTCGTGCTCCGCCTTTTTCTTGTCCGTTGTGTTTCTTTTTTTTTGCGCTGGTTTGTTCACAAGCGTCAACAGAGCTGCTACTGGGCATGGCTGGCGGACGCGAGGAACAGGTTGTGCAGCCCGATCCTGGAGAACCTGATTGACTATGGGAGCGAGCGGAGATCACTCCTGGGCGAAGGGTATCAATGAGAGCTTTCGGGCCACTTCCCCACGCGCATATTTTTGATCTGGTGGAATAGTAACAAACATCGCACGCCAAGCCGTACATCGTGTAATTGGGTCCCTGGATAAAGAGACACTGCCCTCACGGCCAGTGAAAATTTTGGCATAGGGCAATCGAATGGGTGACACTGAGGGATCTTCAACCAGCAGGATTTGAAACGAACATTCATCGATGCTCTTTGGGATGTATTTAAAATTGTAGCCCTGAGGCATGGACGCGTTCACACGCTCACAGAGGTCGACAACCTGCCCGATGTAGCTTGTAAAGGCTTTGCCGGAGTGTCGTGCGTGGCCACGCGCGCGGTGCTCGTAATTAAGCTTTTGTGCTACGGGGCAGCCACAAACATCCGAGAATTATGCCTTAACAGTGCTCCAAACAGGTAAGACTGCCTCGTGATTCGTGAAGCAGCACTTGGTAACTTTCTTGAAGTAAAAAGTAACACTGTTTAGTGTAAGTACGTAGTTTCATTCGCGCACTAAAACGATCCAAGCCATTCTTCTAAATATCTTTTGTCGGATTCTCAGAGTTATTTTAGCGCACGAAAAGACGACACGTGAACAAAAGAAATACTGGAGAGAAGGCTACTTTCGGTCGGTTTCGCTATAGATTAGGGTAATACTGTGGCATTGCCCTCGCACAAACGATGCAAGGTGCCGAAGACACTATTGGTTGAGGTGTGTTCACTGAACAGGTCCCAACTCTGACAGCTGATGAGTGCCAAGTTGCAGGGTGAAAGTACTGAGTTCAGATACCCTGCTCCTCAGCCAAATGTGTTAAGAAAATTTATTCAAAGGCCACGCAGGCACAATAATGGTTTGTCTCTTCGCTGCTGGTGGACCAACAATGACGCAGTGGGGCTCGTACCTAGTCGCTGTCTGCTGGAGACATCACATGGTCTTCTTCATCACTAGTCATAATTTTTGGCACGTGCGACATAGTTATTATATGACACTGAAGCATAACTCTGTCGTTGTCCGCTGGTGTCATTAAAGAACCCCACTTGGTCGAAATCTCCGGAGCCCTTCACTGCGCCGTCTCTTATAGCCTGGGTCGCTTTGGGACGATCCCGGCCGCGGCGGCGGAATTTCTTTGGAGGAGAAATTCTACAGGCCCGTGTACTGTGCGCTGTCAATGGACGTAAAAGAACCCCAGGTGGTCGAAATTTCCGGAGCCCTTCACTACGGCGTCTCTCATAGCCTGAGTCGCTTTGGGACGTTAAACCCCATAAACTAAACTAAACTAAGCTTTGGTACGTTAAACACCATAGGCCAAACCAACATTCAAGGAATTGACTTGTACTTCTTATTTTTAGATATATTATCCACCACTTACGTAATTGCCTCCGACAGGAGCCTGTAGTTGTATAAAGTGAAGGAACGTGTTATCATATATCTGTTACATGATGCACTCGGGTGTAACCATTAGCCGTTTACATTTCCGCTGGATGTCTAATCTCCTAAAAAAATCTCTGAAGCAGTAAGACTTAACACTTGGAAAGCGTTACGCGTGTCTGCGAGTGTAGCTCGACTCACAAAGTGGTCGCTTTGTTTGGGACAGTTTGCGTCGGAGGAAGAAAGGCGACCGACACGGACCTGTACAAGCGCACTACCAGTCAACTTGTTTGACCTCTCATAGCTGAAGGACGCTTTGTGCACCACTCGAGGAAGCACGGAATCACGAGCTAACCTACGTCAAGAACTGGGGTCGGCAAATATGCAAATTCGAGTTTTGTGGAAACGAAGCCACTTTTCTAACGGCGAAAGTGGTGTTGTCCAAACTTTCGACATGGAGCGTTTGCTCACAAGGATGGGTGGAAGCATTGCGACGGATTGTTCTTGACCCGAGTTGCAATTAGCATATTCTTAGCAAGTCCGAATGTGTAAACAGCGCGCAGCAAGTTTGCTAGCGGCAAACCCTGCATCGCAAATTGGTCTTGAGGATCCGAGCGAGATTTTCAGGTGCCGTGATGAAGCGGGCAGTGACGAGCATTGACAGTCCTGTCAGGTTAGGTATGTTCACGTTGCACTGTAGTGCCCTTGTAATACATATTGAGACCTATAATAGCAAAGTCGCTTTTTATTGCAAATAATTCGGCAACGAGGTTCTGGAGAAGTTACGATAGCAGCATTTAATCGGAAAAGGTTCTGAACAGAGGCAGGAGATGGAGGGGACGCGATAAATGCACCTTTCCAGTCTCGAAATCCAAGTACCAATGGCACGGCTACTACCGCGTTTATTCAGGTATAAGATGATCTTTTTCTGTGATAATTAGTGTAAACTTAGTGCCGTCACTCATAATACCTTCTTAGACAAGTCATATTGCAGCCCTAATAAACAACACCGCAGTTTAGTGGTTACCTAGTTACCCAGTGGTTGCCTGATGGACGAGCCAGATACTACATTCACTGAATGCAGGTACATAATGCACATATCGGTAATTTTTAGGCTGTTTCTTACCCATTTACCTCACCGCATTTATTTCAGAGGCACAATCTGATAGTATTTGAGGCGTGAACCATAAAAGAAGCAAAACATTCGAGGTGCGAGTCTTTGGCCTCAGGCTCGGTATTCCTCTCAATGGATGCCAAAAAAGATTGAGCCGAAATAATTTCTGGTCAAACTATAAGATATAGTTTTGCCTTGTGTGAAGTGCAAGGCGAAACTTCAGTGCTCACGCACTCAGATATATACTTATGTCTGAAATAAATTTTTAATTTCGGTGTTCGTGCGAATAAAGTTTCTGACCGCGGCTACAGTGCTTTCTGTGCAATAAATTAAATGCACTTCTACTCGGATAATGGTTAAAATTTTAGGAAATGGGCCACTAGCACATGTAAGGCTGTAAGAGTGGCCGGCCGCCTTGGCTTTATGATTCCGGAAAAAACAGCAATCCTGAGAACTGTACCTAAGGCGCATGTTCTTTAGCGATGTATAATTCTGATGAAAGGAACCGATGGTTTTATAAATGGCATTTCTTGATTGTTCAACTACTGCTTTCGTTCCTCAGTGGAAAAACAGAAATCATCACTCTGATTGCATTTTCACGTGCGCAGCTTCAAAAAAAAAAAAGAGAATCATGAAATGTGATTCATTAACCTTGAACTTGAGAAGAAACAATAGGATATTGCAACAGCACTGTGTTTACCAATAGGACGTCATTCGTTTGTGACTAAATTAGATGTTCTGTGTTCAGATAAATTCATGAAGAGCGGCTCAATATGATACATACAAACTATAGGCCATTTGAAGGACTAATGGGTGGTGCGCTACTCAGAACAGAATGCAGAGCTGTACCCGTTCATCCATAAGTAACTAAACCAATCAAAACCGTACTTGCCGGGCTCATAATGAGTACAGCGACGCCCCAAGACTGCGTTTACACTCGCCGTCGAAAGTAAATGGAAGGCGACTTTGTCGAAAAATTTTAATTTCTTCAAATCTAAAGCATAATCGTCCATGTTTGTTGTTGCAGAGTGCAATTCGCACAATTACAGTTAGGCGGTGATTATGTATTCAAGAATGCATGAATTGAGGGGGCAATGATTTTTTATTTCGTTAATATTGCCTTCCATTTACTTTTGACGACACCTGTACGTATGAAGGCAGATTTGAATTCAATATCGCTTCGTAATTGTTGTGTTATGATAAATGCGGACAGGGCAACTAGAACGTGAAATAGAATGAAGTGGCAGACCTTTCAACACTAACTTTATATTCACGCGTTGACAGCAATTTAAACTTCGTTAACGTGCACTGCCATCGCACAGTACACGGGCCTCGTCCATTCCTTGAAATATAAAGCCAATACAGCATCTAAAAGCTCACGTGAGCAGGTGATATGGTGGTGATGTTTGTGAGGAGGGTGATCCAGACCACAAATTTCAAGGAAAAAAAGGATCGTGAAAAAGTTGTAGTACGAGACAGATGCCGGGAAATCTGGAACGCATGGGCAACGCGGTGAGATTTGCAGGTCGGATGAGCAATGCATGCTGTTTCATTTATAGTGGTATGGACAAACTTGTAGAGTTAACAGGCTAGTGATGAGGCAGCGAGCTCCGAGGATTTCGAGACTGTTATTTGTTTTCAGAAATGAAACGATGATAGAATTCAAATAGGCCCAATGAACGAAGCGTATAGCGCGGTTTTGGAACTCATTCGAGCGCATTTGTTGGGTACATTTGGTGCAGGGTCCAAATGGGACTGGCGAACTCAAGTTTAGATCTTGAGGGGTTTTTGGAAGCCTTAATCTGCACGTGTTGCGCCGCTATACAAAGATGGCGTTTCATGATTCTTACAGATCGACTGGCAGATGAATTGATTGTGGTAGTGTGTTGGACACTTTTGAATAGATGAGTTGGGAAATGTATAAGAAAGAATAGGTTGACTATGTTTACGATGAAACGAGTAGAGGTTTCGAGACTTTCTTAGAGTTGGAGGTGTTTGGCGGAGTCTTATAGAGAGATTTCTGCTCACACGAATACCCATTTGAGAAAAAAAAAATATCGGTAGAAAAACTTTAGACTGCTTTTGTGTAGGGATGCGAAATCATTACTGTCGCTGGGTGCATTCAGTAAGCGTAACGTTTTTGCATTCATTAAAGTTATTTTCTACGTGTTGATGTGTTTGCGCATTTGTTTCGGACCAGACCGCAAGCGTTCGGACCCCCTCGCAACAGGGCGATGAAGTTGGCCCAGTTTGCATGTCGTGGACGCAAGAAGCGGATATTTGTTTGAGACGCCCACACAAACTTGTGTGCATATGACGCCACACGGAACGTTGTACAACGAACGGTTGGACCACAGTTTTAATACGAAAGTACTGAATAGGATACAGTTGAAGGTGCACATGTCATCGATTCGAATGCCTTTCACAAGCTAGACTCCAACCTAACTAGCTTATGTAAGCTAGATGCAACGAGAAGTGGTGTCACACCGCCTGGAACGCTATACGACAAACGGTTTCGTCACAATTCTCATATGAATATTGAGAAAAGGCGCCGCATAGAGATCAGCCAGTGCCGAATATATATATAGATGAATGACAGGCATATGACTGTGTGAAGCGGTCATCGCTCGGCTTGCTGTACGCGTCATAAGACAGCTTGATGACGTCACCCTATTTTTCTTGCCAACGATGGGAATTCTCAGTGCTCTCTGCGAGTACACGTACACACATACGCCGCCAGCTCTCCTCGTAATCAGACTAATAATGCTTTCGAATTATAAATTGCGGCGGAAGCACTAATTTTCCCATCAATAGGGCTGCATTTCTAACCCATCTCAGCACCATTTTACCTTCCTCAAAGTCGTCTGCAATCAGTAAAAAAAAAAAAACAGAGAGAAAAACGTGAAGTTCTCGCTATTCGCAGATTTCTGAAGGTTATGTGCGATGAAGAATAAAATAGAAAAATTAAAGGCTGCAAAAAGTTACGACTTGAAAAGAAATCAGTCAGCAGCATGACCCCGCATGTACCCGCCCTGATTTTTTTCTATTGCTCTACCTTTAGCAAAATCATGGAAGCCTGAACAATCTTCTGCATGGGCCAGCAATGAGATTAAGTCCTAACTACGTTCGTTAGGAGTCGATGAAGGCACGCTTAAATCTTGGCTTATTTTTTTATCTCGTGCACTAAAATGAAGCCGCTCCCATCTTTGAAACTTGCCGTCTTACACGTGTGGTGTAGACAGGGAATAAGTAGGTCGCAGTCTCTCGCTAATGATTGCGCTCACCTAATTTATTCCTCTGATTAGTCGCCAGTGTTATGTGGATGACATGAACTAAAAAAAAACGCGACATAAACCGGACAAAAATTGATCCTAAAACATCAGCAACTTCAAGACCACGTATAGAAAGTGTAGAATGTGAAGAGTGAAGGCTGGGAAAGAACAAGGCTTTGAACAACAAGAAAAAGAGCAACGACGAGCACACATAATATTATATCCATTGATCGAATTCATCGTCATCATCTGCATAGTTACGCCCGCTGTAGGACAAAGACGCTTTCTAAATGTGCCCAAGTAGCCCTCCCCTGTAGCAGCTCTGGCCATCTTATGAGAGCAAACTTTCTAATCTCTTCAGTCCACTTTCCTTTTGGCCAAGATTTGCTACGTGGTGCTACACCGTGGTAAATTGCAATTATCAGCACCGCACTTCTAGAGGAACTTACATATTCAGTGGAGAATTTAAGCTGTTTTGATGAAGACTAACCGGAATTCAAAAACTGGCGACATTCAACGCACACTGGATTAAATGTTTGGCGCTCTAGATTTGTACCCATCAGAAATCTAGGATGTCAAAAGGATTAGCGATGTTAGAAAGGCAGATAAAACATATACGCTATTAAAATAAATACTGACACTAGCAAGGCATGTAATGAGCTTCAAGACACTGTAGCGCAACCAAAGACGAGGACAAATATGAACAAAAGGAACACCATAAGCGCTTTTTTTTTGTCCTCGTCTTTGGTTGCGCAAAAGTGTTTTGAAGCTATGTACAGCCAACAAGCCCAAAAAGCTACCATACTGCATGTAATGAGCAGGGAAGTTAACCGATAGGAGAGTGTATACTAAGGGATGGCTAGCGTATCAGGGGTGGTCAGAACGTGAGGTAAGGAATAAATTAGGGAGTCTTGCCGCATCTGGCACTTGACAGAATCAGTCGGAGGGATATAGGAAAGGTCTTTATCCTGTTTTGTTCTACTCGTCACGCAGAATAGTGTGTACGCGAATTTTTACGGCGCCTAAAATCTCTTTTTAATACGTGCACATTGTTAGGTTGATGATGATGGCAGCTAGAGTTCCAAACTGACTCAAACCGCCTAACTTCTCCTAACTTCGGATTGGCCCGTCAAAAGAGCTAAGCTGCCTTGACTTCGCGCATTCGTATGGACATTTTTTACAGCGTGTACAAAAGTTTTTTCTGTACTGCTGCCTTATCTCATTATGTTTTTCCAAAAATGGTCTGCAAGGTTTCTTTAGTTTCCTATTAGAATCACAGCATTTTGCTCTTGAAAGAACACCTTTCTGTGAAATACCGGTAGCCTCATCGCAGGCCCATCGAAAAGAGCGCATTGCCACTGCTTTCAGCTTAAGGCATTAGGTATTCTTTAATATCCTGTTCGCTGTGAATGAAGAAATAAAAGTTTCATGCACAAAATCAAGCCCTAGTTACGAGTTATTAATGTTAGGTTTACAAATAAAAGTACTCAAGTACAGTGCCCGCGGAAGCTTGAGTGCTTGTTAAGATACTTTTACGTAGGTCTGAGTTGTTGCGGTTTCAGTTTCGATGTTTCAGAAAAAAATTTCAGAATCTGCACCCCTATGCTGATCATTAAAGCGCCATTATCCATTCAGCCTCATTTTCTTCAGGGCGCTTATAGACGCAGCATTACAGCAATATAAAAGCAAAAACACTATAGATACAAAAGGCACAAAAGTCTGCATATGTTATCTTTGTGTGTCAATGTGAGCTGCGCTTTAGCCAAGGCACAGCCCACTCTACTTGCGTAACCACGCAATATTACCGTCATTCTGATTTTTCGGTGCCATCTATTGTTATAAAAGCAACGGAAATTTTCTCGTCTCCTTTCTATTCGCCATTGATCTTCATTCGTTAGGAAAGCCTGTTTTTGCATTAGAAATTTTATTATCTCTGTGCGGCTGAAACATGGGCCCAACACATCGAAAAGTCATGAACAGGAACCACAAGAAACGTTCTTCAATTTCATTACATAAAACCAGCTTGGAGATATCAACATTTAGTGAAGCGCTCTGAGGGGTTAGAAACGCCTCTGTGGTGTTTGCATTTACATACGGTTCAAATGCATTATGGTAGGCAGTAATTACGTTACAAAGGCGCCATCTCCAAGAAAAAACCCAGAAAATTCAGAACCTCACGGCAAATCAAATTGTATAATTAAAACAAAGCGCGACATTAGTGCAAATGCGATCAAGTTAAGGCGAACAGATAAATTGTATAGCAGAATAATCAAACTAAAAGTGAGAACTTTCTCTTTTAAGACACGTGTTGTACACAGAGATCACAATACTTGTCCAAGCTCAACCTTGCGCGTATGTGTTCGCCTGTAAAGGAGGCCCGTGCAAACAGGAACCTACAGCAACTACATAAAAGGGTGAACCCTTATAAAAATAGTCTGCAGATAGTCTACACACTTCTTATAGGCTCTATTTCCTGCCTATACATATTTTTTCTCTCTTCATAGGCTTTCTATAGAGAAAAGTTGCTAAAAGTGTACGGCCATAAATTTATAGATTGTCTATAGACTGTCTATAGCATTTGTATTGCTTATAGATTACTCTGTAGGATTTGTCTATATAGAGTCTATAGAATCTAGACAGTCTATAGACTGTCTAAAAATATTTTTAAGGAGCTACACTGAAGCCCACGGGAAATACTATCACTAGCTGTGTAAGTAGCCAGAACGCGTTGGCGATCATTTCAATCATGCTTTCCAGCCGCAGGTCAGTCAAAAAGATACACAACATGGCACCGTTAAAAGGTGTGTTCGCCTCTATCCCCACCTCTAATGAGTAGCCCCGTTTGCACGAAATATGAGATCGTTCGATAACGTCTTTCGCTAAATTAAACAAAAAAAGAATGCTTTCAGTAGCCGCCAACGTTGTCTGCAAATCTCGTGCCGGTGTCGGAAAATGTGTAAACTTAGCAGCTCATCGTTCTCTTACTGAACACGACTACGCCGCAATGCAGGCTTCAGAGGCACACGCATGCCCTTGGGGCCTGAAATCAGTGATGGCGAGTGGGGTGAATAGTTAAAAATATAATCGTTATTTTTTATTTCATCACCTTAGATATTATCAGTGAACGTAGAGGCAGTGTGAACAATCGGAGGAATTTCTTGGGGTGGTCTTAGTGGTAATTTTTTTGCTATGCGTGAATGTAACGAAGCGCTACGCCATACTAACAATTCTTATTTCTCCATAAATAACCCAAAGGATTGTGTAGGGAGGTGGTGTTAGTCAACAAGATATAACAATGATCTCTTTCTAGGTTATATCCGCCAACTTTATGGGCCTTTCGCTGCGCGTGAAAACTTAATAGAAGCAATCCTTTTAGCAGTGAAAGGTACTTAAAAATCCAGCTTTCGCTCGTCAACTGTCCGTTGTGACGGATTTATGATATCACAGCACTGTTTATGGGCCATAGGGACTTTTGTTGCTTGATTCGTTCAACGTTAGTTGAAGGGCAGCACACGCAGGTCTAGCACACGCAACATAGGGATTGCAGGGTTTTCAAAACCACACGTAGGGATTGCAAATACTAAGAGGAGATTGCAACGCCCCCACTGGGGCATAATGAGCGTGCCAAAGCCCACGCAGCCCGTTGCCCATGTAGGGAGCAGGTCCGAAGTGCTGCCGACTGGGCAGGTGGAGTCCCGCCTAAAAAGGCGCGACAAACTAAAAACGTCAAAAAGAACAAACCTGCATGATCTTCCTCTCTATATGATGAGCGTACCAGTCAACTGCGGACGCTCTGATCTCCAATTCCGAAAAGCCTTGTGCCTCCCGAGGACACGCGGCTTTGATAACCAAGCCTAGGTTTCCGGGAAGTAGCCCTGAGGTGTCAGAACGCGTAAAATAGAGAAAATTAGCAGCCCAATCAGGAGGACAGTAAACACCGAAATTCTGGGAAGTCGGTGGTCAGGTCAATAGGTAGCACCAGTTAGTACACCTGACAAAATCGCAGAACACCAAGTCTTATTAAACTTAGAGGGAGGGGGGGGGGGGGGGGGGGTCACTCACAAAAATATCTTCTGTAAGTGCGAGGTGTGAGCTGCTGAGATAAAATGAGACGGAAAACTATTGGAGAGATGAGACAGCCATCTCATATGCCTTGTCAGTGGCGAATGCTGGTGTGACGACACCGCGAAAAGCTGGAAAGGGTTCCCGCCGCGAGCTACTGCCTTGCAGTAACAGCCGAAGCACCAAACTGGTAGTTCGGAAATTCTGTTCTCTTAGTACAGTCGGATGGTCGGAATGGCGGAACCTGACTTGGTGGAAGGATCGTGGTCGCGGCCTTAGTAGGTTAACCTCTCGTCTCAGCAGACGTTTGGTGTTGTATGAGAGTGCGCTTGGAAGCCGAGGTCCGTACATTCGGTTAATGGCGAGTGCTGGCCCTCTACGGATGACTGAAAAGGAGCTCGAATATACCAGGATAATTTCGGCAAACCTATGACGACCTTAGGCCCTCTCAAGCCGATTACCTCACCTCGATACCCCACATGCCATCCCAATCATATTTCCACAACGCAGATCAGAGGATCCTTTCCAGGCCCGCATCCCTGCATCTGGTTTTGCTGCTATACGAAGCCTTTTTCCACATTCTTTTATTTTTCGCCCCTGGCTGCTAAAGAATAATTTGTCCTCTCTTCGACGTATTGTTTTAAGTTTCGATTAGATGAAGCTGGTGATGTGTAAGAGATACAGGCTGGGGCCTTTTATTTTACACTTTTTTAGTGTAGCCTGCAAGTAATTAATGCTGGCTCTCACATGCACCCGTGGTTATAAACACCGATAATCACACAAAATCGTTTGCCGAACACGATATCATCAATATCGACTTCAATTACAAAGTTAAAAGGTGCTCAATGCTTTCGGCTCCACATCATTTGCAGTCGGCGGGAAATTCCAATTAGTCCGCGAATAAAGTCAGCACTGTGTTCTGGCCTTGTGTGCAGGAGGTTTTCTTTTTAACCGTATGCCACCAACATGGCGTGTATTTCACGCGACAAAACAGAAACACTAAAATAAAAACTACGCTTGCTCTCATTTACATGTTGCTGCAAACCAAAGATGCGCACGGCACTCACCATCAGCGCTGGATGTTCTCCAGGCATCCCTGTTTATGACAGCGGGTGTAAACACTGCACGTCGAGGATAGCACTTTCGCTGTTTTTCCAGTCGCTGCTCAGCCTAATTACTCACATGAGAACCCCGAGCGTAATTTTTCCTTCATTATTTACTCGGAGCTCTGTTGTAACGCTCGACTGCTTAACCCACAGGGTCGCGACCGTAATGTACCTGACAGGGCGCGCGCATATCCGACGAGGAAAAAATAATCCAGCCGAGAAACGGGGAGCTCGGACTGACGTGCAGCTATTTAGCTGCCTTCAGGATAGACGCCGACGACTACAGTCGATGGTGTTTTGCGTTACTGCGGAGTACCCGGAAACTAACACATTCCTACAAACGAATTGAGAAATCGAGGTCGCAAAGTTCACGGCAAACTCAGACGTATCGCATCTACCGTGTGTTGAAATTTCAGTTTCTGACGCAAAACATTATAGCTCAGGTGGATAGGGTACTGTGGTTTAGACACCGCACATGTTGACAAATGTTTTTTTAGTGTGACAGACAATATTAAGGTTACAGGAAACAAAATACCCGATACGGGACTACAAATTTTAGAAATATTACAGACGCATAGTGCATTTCGCAACCAAGAATCCGAAATGAATGATTTCAGGAAAGTTAGAGCGGCCGAGGCCGGGCCTTCTCTAATCAAGCTATACCCTATAGGTCGCATGGTTTTGTCTTGCTTCAAGAGAAGCATTTAATGGGAATGTTACATTTCTTCTTACTTCCTTGCTGAGGGGGTCTTGTAGGTCGCGTTCTTTCCTTGCGCAATGATATTTTATTTTTTTGCATAATAAACAGTCAAGATTGCTAACAACTTTCTATAGAGCAGCAAAACTTTTGCATTTGAGTATTAGCGTTGGTTCGAAAATTAGCGCGTATTCATTTCATTGTAAAAAAATTACGTTCATCATTTTGAGAATATGGAGAACAACTTCATTTCTCTGTGCTGGCACTAGCTGCGCGTGTTCACACTGTCCATTCAACGACTCAGATGACCTTTGGAGAAAGAGGGAGCTTGTTTTTTTTCTGTTAGAACTGTCAGCGTGGAGTCAGCTGTTCTTCTGGTCACACGCTGCTCAGCTACAGCATTGCAGAGGAAATACATGAAGCTCCAGTAATTCAGAAAAAATTCCCGGTGCTGAACTTGAAGGCATTTCCTCTTTGCCACCTTCTGTTTGTCGAAGGGGGCACCAACGAACGGGGAAAAACGTTGCTTATCATTTTATCCACCTATAAGCATTGTGTGGCCCAGTCAGTGTGACTCAGCAAATAATAAACCAGAGAATTTTACGTGCCTTGGCACCTGAAAAAGTGACCTCGTGTTCTTTCGCGTGCACCAGTAGTTTGCTGCTTGTGACGTATGAAGGCTTGACTAAAAATTTAAATAGATCAAGGTTAAAACTTCGCGGAGAAAAAAACAGTTTTAATAAACATTTTCTCTGTGAGGTGAGATGTCTCAGGTGTTTTAGACTGAAATGGAGTTGAATGGTATCCGGTAGAGGGCCTCAGGCAATCCAGTTTTACGTCGTCTACTTCTAACCGCTAAACGTGTGGCGAACACTCTGCGGAAGCTGCAATTGCTGTGGCAAATTTAATGTTCCATGCCACCATTCCCGACGAGAAGCTCTAAGGAAACCACACCCAAATCTTAACTTTCGCAAGAACGGCATATTGTCATTCCACCCACACCTGGCCAATCTCCGATCGGTTGCTAATAAGTTATCTATGCTGAAGTAATAATGAGTGGGTACCAGTGGTTTTAGGGTTACGTAAGACAATGCGCCATTCTATACGCCGTGATGTTTTGTGCATCTTTACAGCTCGATCTTTGGGCACAGACAGGTGGTAAATTGTAAAGCGAACGCAGCTCACAGAACGACCAGTCCTTCCACGAAGTGCGGTTTTTTTCTGTCGCTCTGAACACTAAAATTTGTTTGCCAGAGTATAAGCAGGTGGGTTAAAAAAGATTAAAAAACGCCTAAATTCACAATTCACGCTTGAAATATATCGCAGGTTGAAAATATGTTTCAGGTTTGTGTTGCGCGGATCGTAGTGCATTGAAATGGAAAAAAAACATACAGATAACACACCCAAGATTAATTATGACGTGGATCAGAGACCGCTAGTTAAATCTTTGCAGCCGGTCGTTACACGCACAAGTTCGCAACATATAAGTTTTCCTACGGCAGGTTGTTTTGTCCCAAGAGGATATTTTATGGGCGGTAATAAGCTCACTGATACATAATCTGATTAAAGAAGAAGGCTTCACGGCTGTGCTTCGTACAACGAGACAGATGGTAACTACAGGCAACTATGGCGACATCTTTCTTCGCGTGTTACGCAGTCATCACAGCATCGCTTGTCCGGCTTCACACGGATATTCCCAGCATTTGTGATAGCTGTATCTAGAGCTATCTCTTGTTTCACAAAGTAGTGCGTTGCAGCGGCATTTTTATTAGCCCGTACTCGTAGTCGAGGCTTGGGCGATCAGGAAGAAGCAGGTGTTCTTCTCTGATCCATTAGCTAATAGCTACTTAAAATGGCCTATACAAGTTACCTATGGTGTGAAGCGCTGGGCTTAAGAACGAAACAGAGTGAGATAAAGAGCGGAACAAACGGTCACTGCTTATGAATCCTTCCTTATATTGTTAACAGCAGTGTCACACAAGGGCTAGAATTTTCTGTTGGGCATAATGAGTTCCCGTAGATAAGGTTCATTAACTCCGAACAAGCGACATCAGGAATGTCATCGAGGCATGTTAAGCACCCAACATAAAAACCCGGAGCCATGCTGAAATCAATGTCTTTCGCGCACGCGGCTTAATAACCTTGCCCTCAACACGGCGTCTCTGCATCGGCGGGTCTGCTCTAAGTAAAATGCTAAAAGCAAACGAAGCTTAAGTCTTGGAACTAAGGCCCGCATGCGACAGAAAGAACAACAATAACAGATCGGACCTTTACTGGAAAGAGCCGAATCGGATTCGTCAATATTGCACCGAAGGTGGAAAGAGCCCCGCGGCGTCCGCAATGAGGTCACGTAAGAGAGATAGGGGCTGGCTGCAAGGATATAAAGTACAAAATGGAGCGGAAAGAAAGGTGTTCCAAGCTTTCTGCTGTTTTTTCTTCTATAACCACAGGTTCTTAGTCCACATTTCAGTGGACGAACAATCTGGAAGGAGCAGCATAAGTGTTGAGATTATTATGGCTTCGTGGGACGCACGGAGGAGAGAAACTAGAGAGCCAGTCGTGGTGCTATTAGCAAAGGTCTCCAGGACCCCTGGGAGACTCAAGCGAGAAAGCAGCCGGTCGTCGGATCGAACGGCAATGTGATGTTTTGTCCTATTCGGTAAACAAGTAAGAAGCTTTTCTACATTTTTTTATTTATTTTGCTGTGAAGAAGGCAGGCGTTATTCTGGCGTTTTGTTTCTTGTTTTTCTGGGAAGAGAACTGCTCTCCACGAAGCGGATTTCTTCCCATGCTTTATTCGAATTCCCATAGGAGTGTGCTTCCTTTCTTCAGATTTTTCGTATCGCTTCAAGAAAGCGTCGCGCGCACTTCAAGGCGACCCTTGACCTAAACCTCCCTCTCCAGAGACCTGTGACCGAACACCCACCGAACGATTCTCGGGTCGAGAGCATCCCTTGCTACCGTTGCAAAAGCATTTTCTCGAAAGCGGATGACAAGGTATGGCTCTTATACGAGAATTACATTCGAGGTAAGCTTTGGGATGCTAGGCAACATGTGCTCCTTTCATTCCTTCGTAGCTAATCCTGCAGAAACATCACTACTCAGTAGACTGACCGTTTATTTCCAATGGTGTTATTTTCTGAGTTTTTATTACGGATAGGGTCTGTAGTGTGTGTGGCTGCCCTCAGCTTTAGTATGGACGTAAGAGAAGACAAAATAAGAGTATCAGCGTTAGAGAAACCATACTCCAGCACCAGCGCCCTTCCGTGGGCAGTGGTTCAAGCGGCATTGTGGTTTTTTAGCAACTGAGCAGCTACGTGAAAATTAAAGATGCTGCCTAATTAAATATATATGCTGTCTTTGCAAGAATATAAATCATGAACAAACAATTGCAGAAAGCACAAAATGGGAGCTCACCTGATTTGACAGTGTCTCACTAAGTCAAGTTAGCTTTGAAGGGAGTAGCTGAAACCTTACTCGCGGGAATTGCACTGTTTCTAAAGCTTTGCACTGATGAGCACAAGCTCGCGGTATCTAAAAAAATTTCAGTACGGGCTGCGATCCCCGCGCGACTTGCCTTGTGCGCCTTCCAAGCACGAATGGCTTCCTGGTTGCAAGACAGGCGATCTGCCCATTGGAAGTTCTGGTGTTGTGTGATGGGCGACAACCATCAAAAGGTCACAGTGGCATATGTGCCGCATCATATCATCAGAGTGGTGGCGAAAGTACAGGCTCTTCAAGGACAGTCTCTAGGTGTCATGCGGCAAAGAAAGACACAGACTGCAACGCTTCCGTGAGTGGAGCCAAATGGAGGCAAAGGAACACCGAAATCCTCTGGACCACAGCGCATCCTTGGACACTCGTGAAGAAGCCTCCCCGTCTCTAAGGAAAGCTACACACCGCTCGTGTCTTCTCGCTTCTTCTCTGTGTCCTCGTCCTGTGTGCGCTGTTCAATCCTGCCATGCACCAACTAGCTCAACTCTCCGTACTTTTACAGTTAAAAGAATGCCCACTGGTCGAAGTTGAACTGGAGTCCTGCGCTGTTGCAATTCTCATTGGGCATGTGAAACTTTCGAAGATTGAACTGCAAGTACCATACCAGCCCCATATAAGATTTTAATGCCAGCCATGCTGCAGGAATGTTGCATGATGATCTTGTTGTTTTTCACTCTTTATCCTTTTTGCTGAGGTCGATTGCCTGCAGTGTCTGCTTGCTAAAAATCATATGAAGAAGAAGTCAAACCGCGATTGCTCAATCAATCAATAGGCGCGACTGCTCGGCTATTAGTGTAGCTATTTTGTGCATGCCGCTGCATTTTGCAGTGACCCAGGTGTTTGTTACGATGCAGGTAACTGGGATTATTTGTATAAACCCGCACAAATTTAAACAACCTCCCGTAAACAAGTTGTAAACGGGTTTATATCTAAATAAATTCTTATACTTACGAGTGTACGGCGGTAACCATGTGGTGGTCGCCATATCCTGGAGATGTTGAAGAAAAATAAGAGAGCAGCGGCCAACGCAAA
Organism: Amblyomma mixtum; assembly: GCF_055824585.1. Taxonomy (NCBI): domain Eukaryota; kingdom Metazoa; phylum Arthropoda; class Arachnida; order Ixodida; family Ixodidae; genus Amblyomma; species Amblyomma mixtum. The sequence continues at coordinate 42,579,125 of NC_143018.1, forward strand.
AAAAAAACAATAAAATTAGACAAAACTAAAATGTTCGGGGCCATCTGGTGGGAACCGGAATAAGAACGAAAGTTTATACAGTTAAATATATCAAGGAACAAATGGGCATCCAGGTAGGAATAACACCCAATGCCTTTATTTAGCAAAAAATAAGCATCACACTGACTGCTAGAAGAGATACCAGTAGTCTCAGCTGAGCAGAGCAGTATGTAAAAAGTATCATGCGGAATGTAAACGAAAGATGCTTGTGAATACTTGGGGCTTATGGAAGAGGGAGTGCAAGCTAGCAACGCTGGGGCGCTTACTTCATGTTTTCTCGTCTTATTTCTTGGCGCGCTGTTTGTGGTCTATAGAAGGAACTAAACATGTGTAATAAAAGTGACATGCTGCCCTTAGGTAGCTGCGCATGTACACAAATGCACACATTCTTATATGCACAGAGTAGAACTAGTGATGAACGAAATCAGAAGCTTAGCGAGCAAGAGCGCGGGTAATCGACGAAGAATTTTGTTACAAATAAGTCAATTTTACTGGACCAAATGTTTGATAACGGCGGATACAGGCTGTGCCCTTAAAAGACTCGAGAAATAATTTAGAGCTCTAAAAAACAGTGTCAATAAAAGCTCGCCGCAGGTATGAAAAAAGTAATCAGCTGCGAAAACATTAAAGCAAAAATAAGCACTAGCTTCCAGGAGCATAATGCCTTCGTAATTAGTACGCCTCCGAGTTTACCCTCACGAGCGTCAAATCTTTACATAGCGGACTTGAGTAGCTTTCATTTTCTGCTTCACGGTTGGCCGGTAGAGAGAAAAATGCGAGGCAGCGCGAAAATTTCTTCCTCATTAATTCTCCGCAGTTCCAGCCGTAAGTAATGAAATAAAGAAAAGTGAAGACGTCGGACCGTGACAAAAGTGATCCGCACGTGCGCTGTTTTGCTCGAGCAAGTACGCCACTAAAAGCAATTTCACTTCGATACGGTCGTTTGGGATTTTCGCTTACTTCCGGGAAGTCCTCTATCCTAGAGCGCTAAAAATTTAGGAGCCATAAAACTACGATCAGGCTTTTGTTGAGATTGCGTCTAATTTTGAAATATCAAGTGCGGGAAGGAGAACAAAAATATCTTTGTAGCATTGCAGGCCTCAGCCTAAGAAAGATGTGTATGAAATATTGAACGAAATAAAAATGAGACTTTAATAGGGGTGCATTCGTTTATTACGGTGCGGCACTTTTTTTGACTCAGTCATTACATTTTCAAAGAATACGTTTCAGCTAGAAAAGGCAGTGTTTCAGTGGCCAAAATGAATGCATTTTTCAGTGAACAGCATCTCCACTGCGTGTTCTATGTTAGAATGTTGTATAACATTCTTGCTCTCCTGTCGCAAGGAGAGTGAATGCTCTAAGTAGTTCTTCAGACAAGTACTTTCAGAGAAAAAAAAAACTTAAAACCGCACCATCGTAAATGCTGCTCAAACAACCACTCTCCCTTTCTTAATCGCTATCTCGAAGAAGTGCTGACTACAGCTGTATATTTCAGTGGCAATAAAAGTAAATATTTTGGCTAATGGGGGCACATTATTGCATACACCGGAAGCCTTGTAGTGTTACCTACGTTGTCGAGGAGGGCACCACTTCTAATTTGGCAGGTGGTTATTTCGTGGCACCAATTTAACATACTGGCTGTGCAGGAGGCAGGTGCTCATGAATAGTATAACAGCTCCACCTAGGCGGGATTCCCGTGAAGAGGATGCCATAAAGGGACAACGGCTGGTTGGTAAAAAATGCGGTGGCATTTCTACATACATCGCGGCTAGAGTCGGCTTCTTGTCCTTCTTTAGTTCTTTTGGCATGAGTTTTTTTCTGCAGGCCTACGGTTACCACATCATAAATGCAAACGTAACCACATTTTTCATCCCCGGGTTCCTACACCGTCCAACTTTCACCGTCGAACCTGCACCGTCGTACCTTCAAAGTAGAACCTTCAACGTAGAACTTGGCCTGTCGAACTTGCACCCATAACTTGCAACGTCTAACTTGCACCCATAACTTGCTACGTCTAACTTGCAACGTCTAACTTGCAACGTCTAACTTGCAACGTCTAACTTGCAACGTCTAACTTGCAACGTCTAACTTGCAACGTCTAACTTGCAACGTCTAACTTGCAACGTCTAACTTGCAACGTCTAACTTGCAACGTCTAGCTTGCAACGTCTAACTTGCAACGTCTAACTTGCAACGTCTAACTTGCAACGTCTAACTTGCAACGTCTAAATTGCAACGTCTAACTTGCAACGTCTAACTTGCCCCGTCGAACTTGCCCCGTCGAACTCGCCCCGTCGAACTCGCCCCGTCGAACTCGCCCCGTCGAACTCGCCCCGTCGAACTCGCCCCGTCGAACTCGCCCCGTCGAACTCGCCCCGTCGAACTTGCACCGTCGAACTTGCCCCGTCGAACTTGCCCCGTCGAACTCGCCCCGTCGAACTCGCCCCGTCGAACTCGCCCCGTCGAACTCGCCCCGTCGAACTCGCCCCGTCGAACTCGCCCCGTCGAACTCGCCCCGTCGAACTTGCCCCGTCGAACTTGCCCCGTCGAACTTGCCCCGTCGAACTTGCCCCGTCGAACTTGCCCCGTCGAACTTGCCCCGTCGAACTTGCCCCGTCGAACTTGCCCCGTCGAACTTGCACCGTCGAACTTGCACCGTCGAACTTGCACCGTCGAACTTGCACCGTCGAACTTGCACCGTCGACTTTCCCACCACTTGCACCAGTTCTCACAATATGGTAGAAATACTCTCAACTTGAGCACCTGATTCGCAATTTATTACCAACTCCGAACACCTACAGCTAAAATTCAAAACTAATTTTGACTCCTCCCTGGGGTTTGGTTCATGTATGCTGACAGCATAAAGCGTTTTGCCTTTCTTGCATTTGGCATTTGCTGACATACAGCCACCGTGACCATAGATTCAGTTTTTCAACTTTGAGGTCAGCAGCAAAGCCTTTTTGCGACTGTTCCATTGCGGAGAACAAGAACCTCCTTTAAGCGAACTAAAAAAAAGTTCATAGCCAGGAGGCATTTTGCGCCTCTGGCTTTGCTACCTCTGTCGTATTTATTTACGAGTGCAGGAATTTTGCTGGCCTGGTGCTCGGCTCCTCTCGAGTGAAATGGTGGGCAAAACGGTGGTCGAACGCTGCTTCATGTGGAATAAAACATACGCTGGCCATGGAGTAGTCGCCAAGCTTTTGTAACACCAGTAGTGTGAAATAATCGTCATCGTCATCATCATTTTCGTTTCTGTAGTCTCAGTCCACCCTATCCGCAGCATCAGAATGTGGTTCTGCAGTTTGATCGTGACAGGAGTTGGTATAACCTAAAGAATCTATGATAAACCATTTTTTCACCACTTGTCATTCGATTACGGACCTCTGAGTTATGTTCATGCGCGGAGTTGGTCCTCGCGGGCACAGGAGGAAAATAAATAATTAAATTGATGGAAAACGACTTCGGAAGTGTCGATCCGTGGCAACTTTCTGGGTCGACAATTACGATCTGAGAGCGCTGGTGCGATCTACGACGTTAAAGACCCTGCATATGCCGTCAATTGAGTATACGTGAAGCGCAAAAAAAAAAACGCTGCCCAAATTTCTTCAAAGCTTTCTTCACAGCTCCGTTCACTGCTTGGAACTGTGCCATATGTAAATCTCAGTCAGTGGACATTCTGTTCCGCTCTCTACCGCACTCTTTCAGCTGCCATCTCTTCGCACTTCCAGTCCGTTTCACCATTTCGCGTGTCGGCCACATTTCTAGCCACTGCCGCAGCCTTTGGTTTATGCTAGCGCATCTGTGGCGTCTATTTCGTGTTATTTCGCCTTATTTCTTGGTGCGCTGTTTGTACTCTAGAGTAGGAAGTAAACACGTGTAAGAAGTGTGCCGTGATGCTCTTAGGTAGCTGCAGACGCTGCACACACACTCATACGTACAGACTCGAACTGATGACGAAAGAGAGCAGCAGATTTAGTGAAAAAGCGGGCAGCTAACCCACTAAGAATTTTGTTACATATAAGCCGAGATAATGTCGACCAAATGTTTAATAATGGCAGGGACAAGATGTGCGCTTAGAGGACTCATGAAATAATTTGGAACCCTAAAAAACAGTGCGAAGAAAAGCTCGCCGTAGGTATGAAAAAGTAATGAGCTGCGAAAAAATAAAAGCAAAAATAAGTACTAGATTGCAGTAGAATGATGGCTGCGTAATTAGTCAGCCTCCAATTTTTTTCTCGCAAGCGTCTAATCTTCACATAGTGGACGTGGGTAGCTTTCATTTTATGCTTCACAGTTGGCCGGTAGGATTCAAAAATGCGAGGCAGCGTGAAGATTTCTTCCTCATTAATTCTCCACAGTTTCAGCCGTAAGTAATGAAATAAAGAAAAGTGAAGACGTCGGACCGTGACAAAAGTGTGCCGCACGTACGCTGTTTTGCTACTCTTGAAAAAAAAATCGAGCAAGAAGACCACCGAAAGCAATTTCACTTCGATATGGTCGTTTGGGAGTTTTGGTTACTTCGGAGACGTCCTCGATCGTAGAGCGCTAAAAATTTAGGAGCCATAAAACTATGATCAGGCTTTTGTTGAGACTGAATCTAATTTTAAATATGAAGTGTGGGAAGGAGAACAAAAATAGCTATGTAGTACTGCAAGCCTCAGCCCAAGAAAGTTGTGTATAAAATATTGAACGAAATAAAAATTAATCTTTAATAGGGATGCATTCATTTGTTCCGGCTCTGTGTTTTTTAACTCAGTCATTGTATATTCAAGGCATGTATTTCAGCTAGACAAGTCAGTGTTTCTGTGGCCAGAATGATCGCATTTATCAGTGAACGGTATCTCCACTGCGTGAAAAATATAACATTCTTGTTCTCCTGTCGAAAGGACAGCGAATGCTCTCCGTAACTCTTTAGACAAGTACCTTACGAGAAAAAAAAATATATCAATTCGCAGAATCGGAAGGTCTGCTCAAACAACCATCCTCCCTTTCTTAATTGCTATCTCAAAGAAGTGCCAACTACAGCCATATATTAGAGTAGCAATAAAAGCAAAGATTTTCGCTAATGAGAGCACATTATTGCATACACCGGAAGCCTTGTAATGTTACCTGCGTTGTCGAGGAGCGCACCACATAGAATTTGGCCGGCGGTTATTTCGTGGCCTTACTGGCTGTGCGGGACACAAGTTCTTAGGAATAGTATGATAACGGCTCCACCTAGCCGGGATTCCTGTGAAGATAATGCCATACAGGTCGCATTTCTACATACATCGCGGCTAGAGTCAACTTCTTTGTCCTTCTCGTGTTCTTTTGGCGTGAGGTTTTTTTCCTGCAGGCCGACGGTTACCATCCCATGAATACAAACGCCACCCCATTTTTTCTCCACGGTTTCCTTCACTGTCGAACTTTCACCGTCGAACGTTCAACGTCGAACTTGCCCCGTCAAACTTGCCCCGTCAAATTTGCCCCGTCAAATTTGCCCCGTCAAACTTGCCCCGTCAAACTTGCCCCGTCAAACTTGCCCCGTCAAACTTGCCCCGTCAAACTTGCCCCGTCAAACTTGCCCCGTCAAACTTGCCCCGTCAAACTTGCCCCGTCAAACTTGCCCCGTCAAACTTGCCCCGTCAAACTTGCCCCGTCAAACTTGCCCCGTCAAACTTGCCCCGTCAAACTTGCCCCGTCAAACTTGCCCCGTCAAACTTGCCCCGTCAAACTTGCCCCGTCAAACTTGCCCCGTCAAACTTGCCCCGTCAAACTTGCCCCGTCAAACTTGCCCCGTCAAAATTGCCCCGTCAAACTTGACCCGTCATACTTGCCCCGTCAAACTTGCCCCGTCAAACTTGCCCCGTCAAACTTGCCCCGTCAAACTTGCCCCGTCAAACTTGCCCCGTCAAACTTGCCCCGTCAAACTTGCCCCGTCAATCTTGCCCCGTCAATCTTGCCCCGTCAAACTTGCCCCGTCAAACTTGCCCCGTCAAACTTGCCCCGTCAAACTTGCCCCGTCAAAATTGCCCCGTCAAACTTGCCCCGTCAAACTTGCCCCGTCAAACTGGTCCCGTCAAACTTGTCCCGTGAAACTTGTCCCGTCAAACTTGTCCCGTCAAACTTGTCCCGTCAAACTTGTCCCGTCAACTTGTCCCGTGAAACTTGTCCCGTCAAACTTGTCCCGTCAAACTTGCCCCGTCAAACTTGCCCCGTCAAACTTGCCCCGTCAAACTTGCCCCGTCAAACTTGCCCCGTCAAACTTGCCCCGTCAAACTTGCCCCGTCAAACTTGGCCGCCACTCACACTAGTTCCCACAAAAAGGTAGAAATATTCTGAACTCGAGCTCCGGATTATGCTGACAACAAAAAGCTTTTCATCTTTCTTGCATCTGGAATTTGCTGGCATACACCCACCTTGACCGAGATTCAATTCTTTAACTTTGTGGTCAGCAGCAAGCCTGTTTGCGACTGTTCCATAGTGGCGGAGAAGAAACTCTTTCAGTCAACTAAAAAAGTTAACGGGCAGGAGGCGTTTTCTGCCTCTGTGATATTAATTTACGACTGCAAGGATTTTCCTGGCCTGGTGTTCGTCTTCTGTCGGGTGAAATGGTCGGAAAAATGGTGGTAGAAAGCTGCTTCATGTGGAATAAAAGATATGCTGGCCATGGATTTTTGGTCAAGCTGGTGTAACGCCAGTAGTGCCCAATAATCATCATCGTCATCATCACTTTCTTTTATGTAGTCTCTGGCTACCCTATGCGCAGCGATAGAACGTGAAGCTGCAGCTCGGTTGGGACAAGAGTTGGGATAACCTAAAGAATCTATGATAAACCATTTTTTCGCCACTTCGTCATTCGATCACGCACCGCTCAGCAATGTTTATACGCGGAGTTGGCCGTCGAGTGCACAGGAGGAAAATAAATAATTAAATTGATAGAAAACGACTTGGTGAGTGTCGATCCATGGCAACTTTCCGGGCCGAGAATTTCCATCTGAGAGCGCTGGTGCGAACGACGATATTAAGCACCCTGGATATGGCGTTAATTGAGTATACCTGAAATGCAAAAAAAAATGCTGTTCAAGTTTCTTAAAAGCTCCCTTCACAGCTCCCTTCACTGCGTGGAACTGTGCGAGATGTAAATCTTAGTAGTGGACATTCCGTTCCGCGGTATACCGCACCCTTCCAGCTGCCATCTCTTCGCAGTGCCAATCTGTTTCCCCATTTCGCTAGTCGGCCAAATTTCGAGCCACTGCCGCAGCCATTGGTTTTCGCCACCTCGACTTAGCTCACATTACGATCGCCCTCCCGACTACGGATGGCGGGCACTGATCACAAAAGAAAAAGTGGCCATCAAAGAAAAAGTTCTTCAAGACAACCAAAAGGATTTCGTAACTCCCTATTACGTGGAATCTGTCAAGCCCTTAAACAGCATATATTTTTTTTTTCATTCATATTCGCGCTCCGTGGGTGGATGTGGCGTGAACGTCAATACTTCTGTTACCTTATTCACGTTTTTAAATCCCTGATAAATTATTACAATGAATTCTGCAATGAAGTGACAGATTTATTGATACTTTTTGAAAAACAAGTTTAAATAGGCGCACAAATATTTAACTCGAATTGTCTCTTGTACCTTCAATAAAGCTTCCAGACCTTTCGTTACCCTTAAAATGACTACATAGCTCTGCGATCCGATCCCACTTCGGGGCCACCTGCAAAATTGTCATAATTTCTAGGAAGTGATAAAAAAAACAATCTAGAATAAAATACATCTCCAACTATTTTTTTATGAAGACAAGGATTGTTCTGCTCATTTATTGCGATAATAGATTTGGTTTTGCATAGTTTATATTTTGAGTCCAGTATTATATTCCCACCTTGTAAGCTAATGTCATAAACCGAAACATTTTGTAGCTAACATGGTGCCTTAAGTTTTTTTACGGAAAACAAGTTTGACAGCTTCCTTGACGTTAATCCACCTGCTTCCCTTCTATAGCTTTGTTCATAGACCAGGGTCAAAACAAACGGTATAAGCAATCCTAGACGGAAACCATGATTAGCCCTTGTGTCAAGGCGCTTTCCCAAAGTGTATTCGGCCTCCACCTCATGTTGTTAATTACCGAGGCTGGACTTTTACAGTGTAAAGAGAGCCGGATATACGCAGCTCATAACAAGAAATAGTTTCTCTTACTCTCAAAACACAACAGTTTTAAACTGTTCAGTTTCAGAAAAAAAATAACATAGTCAAATGATGTTTCAAATTAGTCTTTTCGTCGCGCTTCTTAAGCAACTTTATTCAGTGCTCGAAATTTAAGTAGACAGCGTTAAGCCGGAAAAATGCCACCACCGCCCCTGCTCGAACAAAAGAAAAATTGTACGGATACAGAATGCACGAAGCGCTGTTTATGGTAGGAAATTCTGCCTATATAAACTTTGGAGATTAGGAATTCCCTAAAGAGAATTTCCTCTATTTCTCTAGAGGTTTGTTTGAGTTAGGTCGCTCAAAATTGCCCATTTAAATGCTTTTCTGGAACCTCCAAAGCCTTCATTCTATGCTACCTGGATGCAAGAATAACTGCGCTCGGAAACTATGCTATTCAATAGAACCGTCATTTACGTTCTTAAAAATGCATGAGGAATCTTAGTCCTGCCTTGAAGTTCAAAGTGCCGAACCTTCAGAAGCACGAACAAAGGAACCAAGGCTATGTGAGCTCCATCCAGTTATACAGAAGATTTCTCTTCTGAATGTAGTTATGCTTCCTAACTTTTAAAAGGCCCCCACTGCTCTTTCAATTTTCTTCACCCGCCGTAAAATCACTTTTGCGGAACTTCATTATCAATAGCTCCGGGAGACCGAAAGCATTCCCAATTCACTCCGTGCGTTGGTTCTGTACTCGTAAAAGAAATTTCTTTCTGGAGCCGCTCCTCAAAATACACTCCAAAACGTGCATGTGAAAACTAAATCAAATCGCCGAATGATACTTCTGCGCAGCGGTCAGGACATGGAGGAGTAAAACGGAAAATGATGTGAGCAGGGAACTCGAGCACCGGCTAAGCAAATAACGTGCAGTAGTGATAATTCTTGATGGTGATAGTAGCAAAGAGAAAGATTTTCTGCATCTCTCAGCCGCGATATTTTGAATCATGGCCACCAAATTTCTAGGCAACAATCTTACACTCTTAAGGAGCCGGCACTAGGAGATAGAGAAGCTCAAATATAAAACGTGTGACGTACACAAGACACCTGTCAGACATTTCGCGCCTCTTGACGACTAAGAAATCGTGAGGCCTGGTGTCCACGTCGACAGGCAAAGGTGATCTTTGCCAAAGTAAAGAAATCAAAAAATTCAGATGAAGGTTACGAGGGACTACCGCGAATATTTTTGAGTGTTCGCTTCGACGGGAGTTGGGGAGCTCTTTCACCTCCTGCTTATCCTTCTGCTGCTCCTTTTTTTTACACTCTCATTTATTTCAGGCGAAGGTGAACGTTTCAAAAGTAAAGAAATGCAACAATTCACATGAAGGTTACGAGAGAGTACCCCGAATATTTTTGAGCGTCAGCCCCAACAGGAATTGGAGAGCAACTTCGCTTCCTCCTAATCTTTCTGCTGCTTCTTTTTCTTTATCATGTTCTTCATTCCTTGTCATTTCTCGCTGTAGTGACGTCATGCATGATGTCACTGCTTGTCGGTCAATCAGCGTGGCTGCTTGCTGGGGACAGGCCAACGCCATCAACTACGGTAATAACTAGCAACAACTATCACTGCAAATGCCCTCCGAGCGACAGACAGATGGTCAGACGGACGGAGGAACGGATGGAAAGACAGAAAGAGAGACACATGGACGGATGAAGGGACGAAGAGAGAGACACATGGACGGACGAAGGGACGAAGGGAAAGGCACGACAGCTGGACGGACAGACGGGAAGAAAGAAAGAACGAAGGAAGGATGAAGCAAAGAGAGAAGCAAAGAAAAATAAAAGAAGGAAAGCAGTGAAGGGAAAAGGAAAGAATGGATGAAAGAAAGAAAAAATAAGAGAAGAAAGCAAGAAGTAGCGGAAGGAATGGAACTAATGCAAGAAAAAGAAAGGAAGAAATGAATAAATAAAGGAGAAAAGAGAGAAAATATGAACGAAACAATAAAAGAAAAGGAGCAATGGAAGAAATCATGACATGCCAGGTTTCCCCATTTCGGCAGTATGCTTTCTGCAAAAGATTGGTTTAGGTTTATTGGGGTTTAATGTCCCAAAGCGACTCAGGCTACGAGGGAGGCCGTAGTGAAGGGCTCCAGATATTTCGGCCACCTGGGGTTCGTCAACATGCACTGACATCGCACAGTAAACAGGATTGAGAATTTAGCCTCCATCGAAATTCGGCCGCCGCGGCCATGGTCGAACCAGCGTCTTTCGGGTCAGCAGCCGAGCGCCGTAACCACTGAGCCACCGCAGCTGGGCTGCTTTCTGCAAAAGTGTCGATGTTTCGAAAATGTCATTCCTCGCGAGAGAGAGGAGGCAGTCAGTCCACCATAAAGGGAGCGTACTTCTGATCGTTCATTGAAAAATGTATTCTATATGCAGTACTCCGGTTTCCCTCCATGACAAGCTGAAATTGTATTAAACGGTATTGAAATTGCTGTTTCGCATTCAGTCCTAAAATCCATGAATGACAATACTGGCATTCAAGTCGTCTTCCTTCTGTCAAATTGTCCTTTTGCTAAACCACCCCCATGGGTCGTAATGTGTGCTAAGGGGGTTGTTATGGCGGAAATAGCCGATGACACCTAATTTGATTTGTAACACCCCAATTGTTTTCTTCGTTTTGTCTTCAGGAACTCTGAGTCGTTTTAAGATGTTCGTGAATTTTTTAAAACCAAATCTTATGTCTTTGCTCACGCTCGTTAAGGCATTATTTTTTTAGCGTGAAATTGAGTGTAAAGTAATTCATCTACAAAAAAAATTAGCTAATCGTCAACTTGTTCTCGGTCAGCTCGCTAACATTTTACGTTCAGTAGAAGGTGCAATCTGATTTATGAAAGGAAATTAGGATTGTAGACTCGTCAAGCTGCCCAAGGGCAGCTTTTTTCTACGATTCCTCCATCTGTAGTGTTAGATGGAAAATAAACTTTGAAACTTTGAAATAAGTGTATTGTTCTCTAAAATTTTGTAACTAATTCATCTGTAAAATGTCTTTGTTCCCAGATGTATAATCAATAAATAAATACACGCCATCGCAATCTACTCTCACTCCTTGGGTGTGCCTCCAGCTTGCTTTATATCACCTGTGGGCGCGGCCATTCTTCAGATTTGCCGTAACAAAGAGCCAGTCATTTAGAACATTTCTGTTTCCTCAGATGACATCCATCAGAAGGAATTAATGAAACTCATAATGCCCACGAAAGATAAACACGTGCTCTATGCATTTAGTGGTCATAACAGATCATTAATCCCATCACACCACTCGAAGTTTAAACACGGCTGCGCATTAATTTCTTCAACGGGGGAAAATTTAATAATAACAAGTCGATGTGCGCAGAATGGCAGCAGAGAAGCAACAGATAACCCTCTGCATGCGGTGAACAACCCCAGATATAAATAATTTCTGTAGTCTACTTAATGACTGTGCTGGCTCATTCCTGCAGGCACGAGGCTTGAATTTTTTATCAAGGTCTGCCCAAGCGTGAGTCAGCATCAACACGAGCGGTTTTCTGCTGAACTTCTAGTGACGTAATTTCCGGCTAAATTGCCTACAAAACGAGCAGTGCGTTTCAGCGTAAAACACGCGTAAAAGCAGATCGATTTCCTGAAGAAATCGATAGAATTGAATCACGTGAGCTCCTAATGCCGGATAATAGGAAGCCTGATCTTTATATCGAGTATCGCATAAGTATGGAGTGCACATCATAAGAAATAAGAATGCAGATTACCCCAAAATGCCTCACTTTATTAGTAAAATATATGAACAGTATGTTATCAGAAACAAAGAAATCTGTGCATAAACCTCTGTTTGCACGTTCGCAGTGTACACATCATCGAAGAGAGCCAAGAAAGCAACAAAAAGTCGATGACGTAGAAGGAAGGCAAGAGCAGGTTTGGCTACTTCCATTCTTTCATCCATTTTCAGTTCAACTAAAGGCATGGCTGAGGGTCGTATATATCAGTATGATTCACGCTTTGCATGTTTCAGCCAGATTAAACTGGCTCACGAACAGTTATATGACGCTTCAACAAAGAACAGGTCAAGTAGCTCGAAACTGCTAGAGTATCTGTTTTTTACAGGCAGTTTTGATCCACTTGTATTCGTTGAGATTGAGCTCGGCATTAGCGTGACCACACTCCATTAAAACTTTGGGACAGCATGCAAATGGCGACAGTTCTTATCCGTGACTGTTTTGGCTGCATGTTGATTTCCTATGTGGACGTAAAAAGGTACACCAGTGTTTACTTCTATTTGAACAGCCTTAAACGTAGTTTGTCGATAAATGCCTGAAAAAGTGCGGAAATGAATGCCCACTTGTGTTCTGAAAAAATAGCTCTCTGCATGCGTTGAACGTCTCCTTCCTTGACAAAAGCACATGAGCTCTTTTGCAAACAAAGTGAAGAGAATCACTACAGATGCGGCTCCCATGAGTACCGGTATTTTGTATCGTCTTTCAAAAGCGTGGCAGCGGGAGTGTTAACATGCCATTTACGTTATGCGGGTGCTGCCATCAGTGAATGACAGCAGCGATTAGTTATGCTAAGGACGGAAAATGTCTCCAGTAAATTTTGCTCCCCTTCTAATTTCTGAATGCTAAAAAGTTCCTGCGTCGAAAACTTGGACACTAGTGAAGAGTACAAAGGGAAATAGAAGTTTTCTTTAGATGAAATAGTGAAAGTGATAGAATATGTTTCTTTCTTGATTAGTTTAGCATTTCCAAGCTCTCCTTACATTTTTCACAACGTGGGTTTCATTAAAAGTACGAAAGGTGAGACCCTGATAACCTGATTTTTTTTTTGTCAACGTAGTTATGTTCAGGCTTCTCAAATGGGCCTGTATTTCCTGCCTTTTATGTGAACGCGCGATAACATTGGTTCTGAACGTTACTCTCAACGCCACCATTTGTTGCTACAGTGACGTAAATAATTGACAGAACGTGCGACATGACCGCCGTGGTGGCTCAGTGGTTATGGTGCTCGGCTACTGACGCGAAAGATGCGGGTTCGATCCAGGCGGCGGTGGCCGAATTTCTATGGAGGCGAAATTCTAGGGGCCCGTGTACTGTGCGATGCCAGTGCACGATAAAGAACCCCACGTGGTCGAAATTTCCTGAGCCCTTCACTACGGCATCCTTCTTAGCCTGAGTCGCTTTGGGACGATAAGCCCCAATAAACCATTGTATTGTCATTTAGGCGTTCCCGTTCAATAAACTTCTGTGCATGGTAATTTTCCTGTCTCAGAACCATTAACACCGCCATCAGCACAGATAAAAAAAGCCAAGATGTGAACAAAATGTCCGCAATTTCTCGGCAAAAGCAACCTGGTCAAGTGGAGTTAGCAAAAAAACGCTTAATACTTACACCAGGACGGGTGAGAAGTGCGATAATCTCCCCGATAAATCTCGCCTGTAGCGGCATATTCAAGGTGAATGACTTCCTGTAACACGTTACTTTCAGCTACCGATTCCGGTTCCATTAGCTTGTACTAAAATATTTTTGGTTAGCCATAAACCAGCTGTGCTAGAGCTCAGGAACAATTTGTACCACCGAGACACAAAACGATGTATGATAAGTGTGTACGTTTTCTGCGCATTCGACAGGCTACAGAAAGGTAGAGTACGTGTTACCACGAACTAGTGCGAGTTCCCCTGAAAAATTGCCTTCTTCGGAATGACATAAAAGCAAGTAGGCGACAAGATAACGGAAAACGTCGACCATAAAAATCGAATTTCCTAGCATAAACAAAACGCAAAACCAGATAACCTTTCGTACTGAAACCGACGATTATGATGGCGATGAGGCATGCGGAGATTGATGATATAAGATGCCCACTGCAGCAGTAAGCAGTTAGAGCTCTACGCCTATTTACTGGTTTCGACACCAGCTTTCGTCTCCATGTATAACACTAGGCCGCCGAGAGTAACATTTAGTGACCTGGCTCACAAAAGTAGCAGTGATTCAACAACAGACTTTGTCCTGTTTTCACCGTGGTTACCACGGACTTAAATTGACTTCAGCTAACGGAGTATGCCCAAGCTGCACAAGGCATCTTATATTCGTTCACCAAAAAAAAAGAATAGTGCATGATGATCGTTACGCGCAAGCGTTCTGGAGCGACGCTGATCACTTGATCGGACGAGTGGTTCTTAACTTTATGCTACGATTGCCACTAAGTGCACTCGAAAAGAAAGCTACGCAACGGCCGGATGTCAGCTGAGTATTAGGCGTCCGAAAGAGGATAATTCGTGTGCTGTGCGATGTCAGTGCACGTTAAAGAACCCCAGGTGGTTGAAATGCCCTTCGCTACGGCGTCCCTCATAGCCTGAGTCGCTTCGGGACGTTAAACCCAAATAAACCAAACCAAACCGAAAGAGCAGAATTGGCAACACGCACGAAATACAAGCGATGACCTTTTCACTCGCGGCTTTTACCTATAAAAGAAAAATATCTTTTATCGCCCCCTTACCCACTTCCGGCAATTTATGTCCGCGCATGCTGTTGAGACTGAGGCATCCCACCGCTGCCACCACTGTTGGGACTGTGGCATCCGAGCCAGGAAACGGTCGAGGCGACGGTGAGTCAAATGAACTTTATGTACAGTATGTACAAGGGCTTTTACATGATACAAGGGCCAAGAGCACCACGGGCTAGCACAAAGAAGAAGAGCGGCCCCGGCGGCAAGCGTAGCTCCGGCGTGATGGCTCTTCTGCTGCCCGTCTGCTGCTCGGGTTCAGCGCGGCTCCGCTTTTAAAGCCGCTGGAAACGGTTACGGCAGCCAGCCGTTCAAATCCTCCAATCACTGGCCACCATTCAAATTAGACCAATGGTTGAGAGGCGACGCGTCGGAGGAGCCCGCACCGACGGAGAGGAGGGAAGGAGGAAGGGTCCGTGTCGGCGCCGGCCTGGCTGGATGAGTCACGCTGCACGTCGCGACTTGTCCGAGAAAGTCTGGGCCTGCTTTGTGCGCCGGCGGGCGCGCAGCGCTGGTTTAGACAGGCCCGCCAGCGAAATGTGGGCTCCGGCACTACAATGCACACGCTAAGCAAAACTGAGAGCCTTCAGAGCGACCAAACTTACATGGCTGAAAAAAGCAAGCGAGAGCAGAGGACACTCCCCTTAGCAACTGTAATCAAGCTGCGGTAATCAAGCCCCGTCACCCTTCTCACTTCAAGAGCGTGTGTGCCCTAGCGTAGACCCTTGGCCGGAAGGGCGTAAACAAAGAGGATTAGCGTGCCACGATCCCGCGCAACTTCGAATAATGCATGAGGCGTCAATTTGTCTTGTGGCCCAGCCCGTCTTACTCGGCACTCCTCCTTTCACTTTGTAACCTAGGCAGCCATTTCTTGAGCTTCCGCGTAATTAGAAAACCTTGCATGAAGTCTTTGACAGGTTAAGAGTCTTTTACTGGCAGCAGAGTTTTTTACTGGCAGCAGATTAGCTCAGTTGTTGAGAGAACTGTAATGCAAATAACCTTTTTTATTATGACAAGAATTTTGTGCTTCATTATATTATTTCTTACTTTTTTTTTAATTATTAGCATAATTACCTTCATCACAGGCTTGTTTTAACAAAGCAAGAAAAAACAACTCTTCTGAAGGCCTTATTCCTTTCATTGCTGTGAGAGCTTTCCTTGTTCCCTGGCCGAGTATTTTATATCTCTTGCTTCTTCAAAATTCCCTCTTACGTATTTCTATCGCTGAAGTGTCTAGCCGATTGGGCATATGATCGAAAGTGGTGCTCTATTATAACCCGGATGTGCCCTCCCCCTGCTTCCACGCAGAAATGTTTTCGCACCCCGTTCTGCAATCATCATTACATCAATGATTACTGCATTGCACAACTAAGAGTCGACGCCTTCCCTTTCTATCTGTGGCCGCACTATCGTAGTCAGTTAAGTAAACCTGACCACTTCGCATGATTTGTCCAGATCACTCTTAAGTTTATCCGCCCCTTATAAAGGAAACTTACAGCTGTTATATGCCGTCAGCATTGAAGTTTTCCCACAAAGTAATTTCTGCTACAATATTCTTACTTCAAGTTTATATTCTTATAAACGCTGCTTTATTTGTCTGAACGTTCACCCTGCAATTAACTCTGTACCCAATAGCGTTTCCCAGAGCAAGGACTAATGATTAGGGCAAAAATGTTATTCGACCAAGACTCTTTAGCAGTATTTGTAGCATTATCAAGCACGCATGATGCAGTGCTACCAAGCGCGCGTGCTGATGTATAGCATGAGAGGATGGTTCACACGTGTCGCACTTTTGCTTATCAGGACCAGTCATGTGACCTTTGCTGTGTCGTTATAAAGCCAGTAACACCAAGCAATAAACGTTCATTCTTTGTTCCACCCACCGGCTACGTTCCTTTACTTCAGTATTACGTACGTACAGCCTCCGTCAAAAGTATACAGCCCGAGGGGTTTGCTTTTGAGGCCTGCAGTCAGCCTCATTATGCATCCTCAGCGGCCATAATCTCTCGAAAGAGGAATGACTATGCGTCCTTAAATTTCCCAAGATTTGGTTATACGCGCTAGGGGGCCCCGCTAAACGGCTTAGAAGCAACCTCCTTGGGCTGTATACTTTGGCGGGGGCTGTACATAATCACTCTTCCTTCTCCGCCTACAGCCAACGCATTCCTCCATATCATTCATAAGGCGAGGACTCGGTTGCTGTTGAACCCTTCCGCTCATTCATCATCAGCAAGTTATACAATGCAACAGAAGTGTTCTTCACATGAATGTGCATGTCACTTTTTAGATTTTTCCTTTCATGTTTCTATATTTTCGTCTTATTTACTAATTACAACATTTAGTGTTGTGATCTAATTCGTAAAATGCTTCAATTCAAAATATAATGCTCAAGTAAACGAAAATTTATATTTGAAGGTCCTATTTTTATTGTTTTATGTAATGCCCCTCACCAGGTCGTTAAGGAAATTGAATGAAAATGAAATTTTTTTCTTCAGTAGATAAGGGTAAAAAAGTTGGTTAGCAGCCATGCGCTGGCCTCCTTGTATATCTCCAGTAGAAATTCCTTTTTCTCTTGTTTAAGACAATGTGACAGAAGTAGAACAATAGCCGATATGATCAAGGTAATGGTAAAGTCTCCGGCTTTTAAAGCAACCACTAGCACAAAGCCATGCCTATACTGTGTAACTATCTCTGGAGTTCAAAGCTTCTACGTTGGCGTTCTGACAGCAGTCTTATGGTTCTTCAACCTTTAAAGCCAGCGCTCTTGAAGCGGCCATGACTCCCATATTCATGAAGTGAAGCATATTTACAAAATCTATTTATTTTCCTCAGCAAGTAACCTTCCGCTTGAAATTTGCCTGTGAACTTACTTTTGCACCGACGAGTTGGCTTTAATACCAGATATTGATTTCTTTGCCATGGTTATGCAGCCAGTTTTGCTGTCCTTGCGACGTAATAAAATAGTAATATAAAATACCTGACACGACCTCCCTAGTACTCCTGGCCACTCGCCTGTAAATTGTGTTCACGTGGGGATCATTCTTCGCTCCACTTTAATTCATCAAGGACACTAACAGATTCACAGGGAAAAAAGCCGCTTCTTAAGATGTGCCCAAGAGACGCAGGGCCCGCCTTTTTTGCCTGTTTTCAAAGCTAAAACAGCGAAGTGGTGGCCTTCCTACTATTGATACAAACGAGTGTTTGCATGAAATATTCCTTTATTGCGACACCTTTGCCTTTATCAGAAATAAGCCTTTCTCTGCCTTCTCTAATGAAGGGAAAATAACATACTGAATGTCTTAGTGCTAAAACCCTTTGCTTATAGAACCACTCTTTCATTTCAGGTTCCTTGTGTGAAGCATAGTATAAAGCCCATTTGCCAAAAAAAAAGGCTATTTTGATTGTTCAATCCTGCTTTCGTAGTTTTCTTTCTTGCATGCAGTCCACTGCGAAAGACTTGATGCTATGCGATATGAGATGAACGCATTGCATAACGTGTAATCGATCTTTCTTGAAAGTGCCTGCTTTTTCCCTTCTTTCATTTTCTGCAGTGAATGTTCGCACGCCACTGTTTAGGTGTGTAGGGTTTACCGCGGCGCGCAAGCGCTGCACTTGAAAGTGAATCCTGTTTCCATGGCATGTACGCAGGATTTTTTCAAGGCAGACGGCAGGCTAAATTAATGACTGCGAATTTCACAAGCTTAGAATGTGTGCTTTCAAATGGCAGTGGTGGCTTTTTAGTGCTCGGGCTGTACGCTCAACAACTGTGCCTGGCTGAAAATCGGAGCTTTAAGCCCAGGAACTTCAATTAGTTATGGCTCGCCAACTTGTGTGTGAAGGTGAAGCCTCCGGAAGAAGGTGTCAATATTTCTAGCACCCTAGTGACGCAGTCGTAAAGGTGATCATCACGGTACAGGTAAGGTTAAATGGACGATTACTTTATTATGCATTTCGACATTAAGAAAGAGTAGATTACATCTACCCAACCAGCTAACCCATTACGAAACAAGCAATAAAACTGGCTTTATTCACAGGGACAGGAGGAGTAGGTGTTGAAACGAAAATACTTGTACGCTTTCAAACCAATAACTCAAAAATATTGGAGTAAGCCAAAAGAGAATTCGGCCCTTATAAAAGCCCCTGCACGAAAGAAAGTTTGCACGCGGATGAAGAAAAACACAGCACGCTTAAGTGAAAACAAAAGAGCTCTAAACAAACATGTTCACGTTCTTGAAACTTAGAGATGTCTAAAAACACGCGAAGCTCAAGAAAGACGCTTTAGAAACGATTAAAACAAGCGTAGCGGGGAGGTCGTGTCAGGTCACACACGAGCCAGTGTAAGCAGCGGAAGCCAAACATTTTGGTTCAAAAAACGCAAGCCAGGCGACAGCTAACGCGCCAATAAAAACACGGGATTTCGCATCAACTCAAGAAAAAAGGAACTAAGATAAAAAAAAAAACATTCACTGAGAAGTGCAGAGCGACGAGACTCATCTCCTTCGTGTAGTTTCTACGACAGCTTTGAGGCCCGCTTTTAGCAACATTGCTGCCATGATGAAAGGTGGCCTCAAGAACAACCCCAGTTATTGCTCTTTGGGCTCGCAGTCTGCAAACAGTTCGCAGCAAAGAGTGAAAGGCAGAGGTGAAGAAAGCGAACAGGGAAAATGTCAGTTGAGACAGCGAGTCAATATCCTGCGGCATTTCGGTCATGGCGACATTCTGCTAGAACCTTAATGACCTGGAAAATGTTGGTCAAGGAGCCTGAACGCATTGAAAACAGAACTACACCCGGACTGTGGTGAACGTGAAGAGAACGTAAACAGCTCATTCGTTCCATCCTTCGGTCCCTACCTTCTTTTTGTGCCCTGTGTACAGGTTTTTTGCTGAGGACAACGAATTGCAAACACAAGAGTAAAAGACACGTTTAATTTTGCAGATCCTCAAAAGGATTTTATGGGAGTTACAATTTTGTCAATGTGTGTCTCTGTCCATGCTTTCAGCTCTATTCTTTGATTCTGTGATTCAGCACTATATTTTGGAACATCCAGCAAATCTGGACAAAAGCATTTTTCAACAAGAAAGTTTATGAACGCAATTTTTCAATATATTTTGAGATTTCACAACAGCAATCAATACAGTCGCTGATCTCCCATCGGTAGGCTTGTATTTTTTTGCTACTAACGTTTTTACCTATGATCAAAATTGTTTCCAGGTGGTTTTGTTCAGTGTCTAACTGCTCAATGCGAGCGATGCAAAAACTTCAAAATAAGGATTTTGCTACACATCGCACGAATGAACCATTACCTTCAAAATTTCCATAACAGCATCAGATAATTTCCCAATTTTCAAAATTTGTGTCCGAGAATGTTGGACACGGCTCCCTAGAAAGTTACTGCTGAAAACGGTTATAAAGAAAATCCTGTACATTTTGCAACACTTTTTTTATTTTGAGCATGTGCATTTAAGCACAAAAAACTAATATACTGATAACATCTATTGCAAACAGACACAGAATAAGCAAACTCCTTTTGCACGTTTTATGTTTCAGATTACCACGAAATTGGTATGATCTTTTTCCACATGAATTATAACAATAATGGCACTGTCAGTCTGAAAGGAAAAGTATAGAAACATGTTACGTACAAACACCAACTTTAGGGAAGATATGATGTAGACAACCATACCCACACAGAATTCAGCTCATTGTAGTACTGCGTATGTGCCAAAGACTTTTTTTCCGGAAAATCGCCTTTTCTCTCAGCTCCATGATATTACTTATGTGATTTAAAAAGCAGCACAAACAAAAAATGCAGACATGTTCTCAGTACAGTAGGGACGCCTCTATCTGAATCCGTGAAAATATTCGGGGGCTCAAAAAATCGTAAACTTCAAGGGAGGTTTGGGGGCTTCTAAGAAAGCGTCATTATTAACTAATGAATATTCATGCTATTTGACCTGCGTTAATTCTCAGCTATATTCAGCCTTTCAAGTTTACAAATGATGGAAGTGCCCTCTTGCGATAAACTTCCTGGCATCGGAGTTTCTTTCTGAGCCACGTAGTGGAGCAAGCGGAGCAGTTGTGGCAGTTTAAAGAGAACATAAAACCTGATGCACAGCGGGAAATTTTGAAGCCTAAGTGCCTGTACTTCATTGGATACCTCTTCTCTGCATGAAATGAGGGCACCCTTCAGATGTTTCTTGATAATCACATTCGAGAAGAAGTGCAAGAGTGCAAGGTGCAAGTGATGGGCTGCGTGAAGGAAAACAGCAGTGCTTGCACCCGCCATGGTCGCTCTGTGGCCGTGGCTTTCAGCTGCTGAGCCAAAGACAGCCCTGTGATAATGCCAGCTACAGCAGCCAGCATTTTATACAAGGGGAAAGCAAAACAGCGGTTTACCGCACCGTGCTACAGTGCATGCCAAAGAACACCATTTAAATATAAAATCTAGTGAACTTTCTCACGCAAAAATTTTGAATTCCAAGAGCAAACATATATCCGCACGTCCTCCTTAAGAGGTAATGCACTTCAGCTTTGTGCTAAAGGATCTGTTTTCCATACTTCTGTGAATTTAATACCCCTTGTCGCACTAGCAAATTTAATGACATTCGAACCTAATGGCATTCGATGCATCGAATGTCATTTGGTCTCTTTCGGGGCTACACGGGAAAAAATAATGTCATTCGAAAATGATGGCATCAACGATGAGTGAAAAAAAAATAGTCCAACTGAACGACATCAGCGCGCATAAAAGTTGTTTCAAATTGTTGTTCAGTGTTTCAAAAGCGGGTGAGAACATTTGTGTGCCGTATTATAAGCTTGAAATATTATTTGCGTCCATTCTGCACCACTTTAGCTATCAAAAGCCAAGCCAAGTACAAAGTCAACCACAAATCCGATAAATGTAAACAAACAAAATGGCTGACATGGCGGTGCGCGGACACGCGCGGAGCTTGGAAATGACTTCCAAAAGGTGAACTGCTCAGTTACGTCTTTAAGTACCTTCGAGCTTAACGAACATGGCACGCCAACCAGCAAGAATCACGCATCCCAAAATGACCGACGGGTCGTGGGAAAGACGCTGCTTCACGCTCGGCCGCTGCTGTAGGCTGCTGAGACCGAGAGTAACAGCTATCCACGACAGTCTCTAGTGTGAACAGATTCACACCAACATTAACTTTTTTTAAGAAAACTAAAGAAATGCACTTTCTAGGTTTGGCAATGTGCACATTATTTTTTTGGCGTCGCTTCTTCCTGCCGCGTATCTGGTGTCCAGAGCACGCATTTGGTTCGATATGGATTGCGAATGAGTTCCCCTAACTCATTCGATGGCGAATGTCATTCGAACCTAATGACATTTCATGTTCCCGTGTAGCAGTCGATTAATGACATTAGGTGCTAGTGTCATTCGATTCGAATGACATTAAATTTGCTAGTGTTACAGGGGTATAAGCCTTATCAGTTTAGAACTTCCGTTGCCGATTGTGTTCTTCATTCGCTGAAAACAGCCGCTCTTCTGCAAACTTCGCTTTTCCTGCTGGCAAGACCTCTACTTCCTAAAAGGGCTCTCGTTCACCAACAGGAGACTGTTCAGATTAAAAGAGAAACTTTTTTGCTCTGAGGCCGGCAGGAAGTGAGATAGAGGACCAGAAGGCTGAACCACACCGCGAAGTTTACCTTCAAGTACTGAAGCGGCTCACGCAAGGCGGCTTACCTGCTTTCAGCAGCGCGTCGGGGTGCAGCCCTTCTTGCTTAGTGGATAATGCACGGGCTTGTTTTCTCCCAGTTATGGAAGGTTAATTCGTAAATAAAAAAAAATGAAGACAGAGGCCTCTATATTTATTTTCACACTTTCTCAACCTTTCGCCACGTGCCGGTTTTGACGGCACTTTTCTTCTCCTCTCTCTATGAGCGCCAAAGATGCAGTAAGAGGTTTTAAAGCTTCTTGAATCGCTCTCTAGGTGTGCGCTGCTGGTAGATGGTTTTACCCTTTGTTTTAAACAGGCTGATCGGAAAAAAGTTTCGATATATAGTAAATCCAGCACTCAGCTTCCTATACGAAGCGCTTCCAGCAGATTTACAGGCGGTTAGGTATCCTTTCTATCCAAGATAAACAGAAGTTAAAAAATAAGGCGGAAAACTGTTTCTGCACTGTGTTCCACAAAAGGTAATACCATCGCTTTTTATTATACCTTTACTGCACTTTTCTGCATCCCAGTTTGTTGCAAGGTATTTTGGCGGCCATTCCTCCCAGTGTGGACCGGTTCGCCAGCCTCTGATTTTCACTGATTTGCCACTGTGTCCTATCGTTCTTTGCGTGTATCTCTACAGTGCCCTTGCCGTTGTATTTATCTGCGCGCGTGAGAATTTCTTGCCAGTGGCATTCTGAAGAATTGCGAGAATATATTAAAAAACATTTCGCTGCCTACATATTCATTGCGTTCTATCTGCAGCTACCTAGACACAAAAATTTTTAATTTCTGGCTTTCCTGCTTTAGCTCCTACTTTATGCGCCCTGCTATGGGAATTTATACTGAGAGATCTTTGCTCTTAAATAGTGGCATTACGAGAATACCTTGCTGCTAGGTAGCCATACAAAGGTAGAGCGCATTTAAATCATGAAAAATTATTAAGACGTAAAATACAAATACGCGCACGCGGGTAGTTAATTGAGTTAATTAAGATGGGTTCAAAATTAGCGCATAAAGAAAAGCAAAGACGTTCTCAGAGGCCTTACTTACAGATTTTTTTTGCGCTCGCCTAAACGTGCGGAGGCGAACAACACGCCCTCTTTTTTTTATAACTTGTCTCAGATATTAAGTTTAATTAAATTAGTGCTCTTACACATTACGGATAATATTGTGAAACTCAAAGCCGCTTAAGAGGTGAATGGGCATTAAGCGGCGCCACTGCAGTACAGCCTCGGTGCTGGGGCTCATTCATCCTTGAATGGTAGTTACTGCTTTTAACCTTTGTTTAGTGGGGCATGGTGCTGTCCTTCTTTATTCATTTATTACTGTCCCTACCGCATTCCGTGCTAGTCCTTTTTGGTCATAAATCACAAAACACCTGCCCGTGCCAGAATATTACCGCGACGGAGCTAGGCAATAAAAATACTCAGCGCACCTGTGCTCGCATAAGTTCTGAATTCAGCGATGTATAAGCACAAAGTGGTTGAGCCTAATTGCTTAAGTAACAGCTCTCGCACAGCAGCCCTGATTCATTCCTCTAAGCAACTTTGATAGATATTCTTTTTACGTTATTAAATGTACCTATCGCTCGTTTCGAATGATTTGCACTAATGGAACAACTGGATTATTGAAAGAAAGAGTTAGGCTTAATTTCGAAATTGAATTTAGTAAGACGTTTGCAAAAAAACGAACCAGATCAGAAGAGGTGCGTGTACCTAACTGAGAAATATCAGTGATAAATTTTTATTGCGTTTTCAATTCTTTAACGCAATTTGTTCTCGTCATTTGACTTCCGCGATTTTGTACGTCAACAGTGAAGAGAGCCAACATCCACTTTTCACTTTATTTCCAACCAACAAGTTGGGGGTCCTCCACGCAAAAAAGCTGTCAGAGACAGCTTGACTGGGCCCTGGGGGCTTACAAGCAGCCTCACGCAGTGGATTTCACAGCACAATCAATATGGATATGGACGTGAGGCTTATATCTGGAGCTTGTACAAATAGCAAATGCAGTGTTTACTATTCCTGAAGGGTTATACAATAATATTTCAATACAATATATTTTATTTCAATACATTTTTCAAAAACCAAATACACACTAGCACATTATGTGGCAAACAAAAGTTAATCGATTAAAAACCAATCTGCTGTCCGTCGGTCGAGTAGTGGTGTCAGTTCTTATTGGTCAGTACCATTAATTTGGATAGCAGTAATATTCACTGCCTCAACAGAAAATTTGTTAATTCGTGTCTAAATGTGCTAAGTGGGTTTTAATTGAACGTTAAGCGTTAAATGATAAATGAACGCACATTCCCTTGAGCGCTTTGATTACACTGCTGACTATCTCAGAGGCTGTGTCCTTATAGAAGGGGTAAACCAGTAAGACTTTCTCCTCGGTTTTATACTTGCTTTAAGTGAAAAGTGTACCAAATAATTGCCAGCTACGCACGCTTTATTTTTTTCACCGCGCACGACCAACGGCACTAAATGAACAAAGTGCACTTTCGTAGATTTGTGGCCATTGCATGAGAGTAAATGGATAGATATTTTGCGTGCAGCAGACTGCACATCCGGGGCAAGCAAGCCAGCTGAGCAATATGGAGCTGAGGAGGAAATAAGCAAAGAACCGGCCTGAACACAACCTTGGAAAAGTTTTATTCTCTGCGCACGGGCCCAGTTGAGGGGGGGGGGGGGGGGTCAAAGCGTTGCGGGTGTGTTTTTGACGGAATGCATGTTTGCATGTGAGGCCGTTTGGTTCCCAATGTTATGCGCTAGTGTATAACGTACATTATGCATTTGAGATGTATTACTGCAATTAAAAGCAAAGATATGGACTGACCTTTCCTATATGCTTAACACTATAAACCTCACCGTACACCCAGCACCATTCCGATTTATTAGCGTCGGCTTCACAAACACTGATAGAACCGGCTCAGGCGTACCCGACGGAATTCGCAATGCGAAAATTAGGCTGTGGAATTTTGCATACAGTTGAAAAAGTGAAATTAGCGCTGAAGAAAAAAGTGGGGATAAGAATAAGTGTCAGTAGTAAAGTGGAAGATAAAGTCAAAATTAACATCCCGACTCGCATGAACTCTTCTTTCTGTCAACTTTCATTTTTATCTGCAATTTATTTGGCAGTAAAGAATATTACTACAAAATTCCGTACCCAAAGAGAGTGAAAACATTACAGCAATAAGACCTCTCGGCTTGGTTCTTCACTTAAGTGCTTGGTTTCAGGTCCAAGAAAAAAAGAGAAAAAAGGAAGGAACATATTTACGATACACACGACCGCAGGTGCCATCACAGTGGTGCATTTACCTGCCCTTGTGATTATTTTCTTTAACAATTGAAATCAAGGAATATTACAGTACGCTGCTTGTGCCGGTCTCAGGTGGCCTCGGATCGGGGATTCACGAAGGAGCGCATGCACTCATTCAGTGAGCTGACGCAGGCATACAGAGCCTCACGCCAACTCTGTATCGTATGCGTGAGGGACAGCATGCGCAGTGCGGCCTCGAGATGTACAACTGATACGCAACAGCCGATACGCTGCTGTCCAAGCCATTTGTATAAATACGCGTTGCTCTGGTCGAGGCTTTGCTGTTTCTGTCGCCGTCAGGAAAAGCTGGAACTTCTGCTTGAACAAGTAAAACTCTAGTTTGGGCGAGTTGGTTCATGATGAAATAAAAACTGGTATGGCGCAAGAAACGGGGACACAGACGTCCCCGTATGGCGTCAGTCCTGTGTTTTGTGTGCCTTCTGTGTCCCCGTTTCTTGCGCCATACCAGTTTTTATTTCTGCTTGAACAGCTGCCAATTCTTTGCGATGTCCCCTTTCAGGTGAAGTGCGTCCGGTGGCCTTAAGAAATCCATTTCGTGGCTTATTCCTTCGGTCTGCTCGTCGGCGTTAGCCACTTCTGGCACCATGTATCGACGTCATGGTACACCGAATGCCAGGGGGAAAAGAGCGCAGCTTTATTTGAGCAACGCGTATTTATACAAATGGCTTGGACAGCAGCGTATCGGCTGTTGCGTATCAGTTGTACATCTCGAGGCCGCACTGCAAATAAAGCTGCGCTCTTTTCCCCCTGGCATTCGGTGTACCATGACGTCGATACAAACTCTATCCCCCGCCCCACCCCTCCCTAGATAACAAACAAGCAACACTCTGGCGCAGACTACAGACACACTCTCTCCCCTCACCCCTTACCCTAGCACACTATCATCCCTCCTTCCCCACTCCGGCATGCGCCCTATGCCCAGAACCCTTCGCCTCTTCCCTCCACATACTTTCCCTCTGCCCGGCGGACCCTCCCCCGCGGGACCTAGAGAACCTCAAGACCTGGGAGGACTGGAAGACCCTGCTGCGCTCGGAGGACCCGGCCGTGCAGACCATTGCCACCGGCCGGGCTGCCAGTGTTATGGACCTTAGGAACATAAACACTTGAGTGCAGTGGGGTCATGCGGGGACCCTGGGGCGTGCCCCGAATTCCTGTTGAAATAAAGTTTTTTCTCTCTCTCTATCTCCCTCTCCCCTTGTGCCCTCAACACATATCTTAACCATTAATGGCGGCAGTGAAAAACTAGTATGCCTGTGAATCATGTGTCTCGCCGCTGGTAAGTGTGTATGGAGGAGAACAACATGACCCTCGAAAACGGATGTTCCGTACATTCATCAGAAACAAATGTTTCATTTGTCGTTTGTGTAAAAGCTTATTGCCCTGCAAGTGAAATGCATTGGACATCCCCTGTGATAAGCGCGACTAGAAGGCAGGTAAGAAAGGGTTTCAGTTAGGCAATTGTCTGTTGTATTAATTTCACGTCACTTTCTGAAGAAGTCCATAAGTCTGCGAGTTCTTTAATGCGCCCAAAACAGCGTATTCTATAAAGCAACATTGCGGACCCGCTATAGTAATATGTACCACGCTTGCCCTGCTGGTTTAGGTTTATTGGGGTTTAACGTCGCAAAGCAACTCAGGCTATGAGGGACGCCGTAGTGAAGAGCTCCGGAAATTTCGACCACCTGGGGTTCTTTAACGTGCACTGACATCGCACAGTACACGGGCCTCTAGAATTTCGCCTTCATCGAAATTCGGCCATCGTGGCCGGGATCGAACCCGCGTCTTTCGTCTCAGCAGCCGAGCACCGTAACCAGTGAGCCACCACGGTGGGCCTATGCTTCCTATGAAAATTTTCTCTTATCAGCTCACTTCCTGCGAAACCTGCCACGATTATGGCTGAAACGTTGAAAGTGTATGCCAACTGTATTATTCTTGGGAAACATAAGCACCGCGTTAAGAGTATGATGCGCAAACGTTATTGGGTCCCTTCAGAATCCTAAAGTCTCCTCTGCAGATCACTTCACAGACACGACACGTATCTTCATTTTTTTCTTACGATTTATTCATTTAACGCAAGAAACAGAAGTCAACCCTCAAACCAAGTCGAATGAATGTTCCCCATTGCTTGGGCGATAGAGACAAGAGCGATAAAAACGTTTCGCGGCTCGTTCTCTGCCAAAGGCCATTCCTCATGCGAAGCTGTTCCAAATTACACAAATAACAGAATAACTCTTAATTTCATCAGCACGAGCACTAGTTCTTTTCTCTTTCTTTCTTGCAATAATATCCCACGAAGAAAGTCTGAAGCCTGTTGGCGCTAGGATACGCGCAAATTATAAATGTGCAATGGAATAGGAAGTCCCAGCCCTTATATACATCGGGGAGATGTTGACTGGGGTTGTGCTTGTGGACTGCGGCTCGGCTGTTCAGAAGCACTCCGAGATAAAAAGGGCCCCGGAAAGTCCGCGGGAGACGGGAGCACCGGAGAGCTCAAGTGGTTCCGTTTTCGTCAAATTCCGCGTTACACCGCTTGGAGGTTACCCGAGCGTAAATGCGGATTGCTCCGTGAGCACGAACTCTCCTGCTAAGGCAATTCTGCTGAAGGCTTTCAAGAGTGCAAACAAGCGGACCTGCGACGCGCTTCTCCACAACAGTCGAACTTGCAAGTCCCCTGTCTTCGATGCGCTGTTCCCGTAAAACGAGAGCCTCTCAATTATGCGAAGAGTTGCAGATTATTGAATTCATTTCTACTTAAATAAGACGGTGATTAATTTGCTCTAGTGGGCAACATGTCGTGTTACAATATTCACTACGTTCATTACTCACTATAACGTATTCGCAAACGCAGCTGGCTGGCACGCAAATGACGTTTTAACAAAAAAAGGTTCTGACCTTACGTGTAACCAAAAATAAATCTCTTCTCAAGGAACATTCCTGCACAAAAAAAAAATTACACCCTTGAATATATATTCAACGCTAACGCTTCGATTCTTGAGTGTTTCAGACTGGCACCATTTTTTGTACTTTATATAGCATTACGGGAAAGCTGCCAGCTCACAAGTGGCGACCGTATTCCAGCTCTCATAATTAACCTGAACTCTTCTTTTTAGGGGCTGTAAAATACACCTGCCCGCCTGCACACTAAAGACGAATCTGCTGAAATGGTGGTGAAATGTGTATGTGTGTGTGTGCGCGTGTGCGTGCGTGTGCGTGCGTGTGCGTGTGTGCGTGTGTGCGTGTGTGCGTGTGTGCGTGTGTGTGTTACCAACCTCGTAAGCCCAAAAACATATATAACTTGTACCAAGATTTAAAAAAAAAAGTAAAACCCAAGATTTTTAAAAACCTCAAGAACTGAAATTGCGTAGATGTTATTGTTTACCTAAAGTTACAGTACCATTTTTTCCTCGACCTACTTGAATAATTAGTCCAGATAAATTAATTAATTTTTAAAATATCGCTTGAAACGTTCAGGCGCAATAGGAAAGTTGTGGAGCTCCTCAAATATTCTCCAACCCAGGCACTTCCAACGAAACAGACTTAGCGTGGTCAGGCGTGGTCGTTTTTATTCAGGGAAACAAAAGACCGCGGAGTGAAAAAAATACCACGTGAAAGCGTGTTTCGTGCGTCCGAATGCGCCGCAATTACAGCGCCCTCATCCGTGACTTGCAGAAACATCGCCCGCGCCGTGCCTTCTCTTCGCTTACGAGATAGGGCTTCAACCATTGCTTGGCTCCGACATTACCGGCAGCGTCTGGCGACGGAGCTCGGAAAAAGCGCGTCGTCAGCAGCCGCTCGCCCATGTCGAGGAAGCGCACAATTATTGCCGCAGAAACGGGAGCCGCGCTTTCTTTCAATTTCCGACCGAACCCACCAGCGCTTATCTTAGAACCAAGCTCAACGTGAAGCTCTGTCGTGGGCAGCACGAAAGGAGCGAAGGGAGCGGTGTTTTCAAAAAGCACGATTGGGGGTGCTGTAACTGCGGCGCATCCGGGCACATGCAGTGCGCTGTCACGTGGTATGTTTTAAACTCCACGGGCTTTCGTTTTTCCCGAACAAAAACGACCACGCTAAGTCTATCTTGTTGGAAGTGGCTGGGTTGGACAATATTTGTGGAGCTCTACAACTTTCCTATTGACGCCTGAACGTTTCAAGCTATATTTAAAAAGTTAATTTATCTGGACTAATTATTCAAGTAGGTCGAGCAAAAATGGTACCGTAACTTTAGATAAACGCTAACAACATCCACGCAATTTAAGTTCTGAAGGACGCTTAGGTTTTTTTAAAATCTTGGTCCAAGTTAGCTGGGACACCCTGTATATAATTTTGGAAATGGCCGCCAGAATTTTGCAAAAACCGTGCGAAGCACGGCGCGCTGAGCACCGGCCGCGGTTTCCACCACACAGTCTCGGGGAGACCGGCCTGGCTGCTCGTGCCGGCGGGCGCAGCCATTTCTTCTACAGTTTCCGGGCCTGCTTTTTGCTCTGGCGATGTGAAATGTGATGTGCTTAGTGTGCAGAGAATATAATGAAACCGCTGTAGTCGCATACTTGAGTGAAGTGCAGCATATGACGTGAAGGAACCAGTTTTGGTAGGTCTACGTCCGAGTGTTTTTGTGTTAGAAATTCTGCGCTGGTGAGGGAGTAGGCGCTCTGAATAGCGGACTGCGTGTGTCAGGCAAAGAATAAAAAGTACTGCTATTCTTCAGATAAAATTGGACTGATTCCCAAGATATACTTGAAATTGAGGTCTAGCGCAACCTCCATATTGAGTTCGCGTTCTTTTTTTTAAGTGCAGATATGGCAACTGTGCACGCCACTATGGGTGATTGAATGCGCAGTCCAGATGTAGGAAAGCACCAGGTATTTTTTTTTATTGTGAAACACACGAAGTTCAAGCAGATTAATAAAGCGCGTTCAAACTGGCACATCGTCTTTCTCGTCTGAAAAATCTCACATTTCACTTATCTGTTTGAGGCGTGTGATGGCATACAATACCTACGGCATGGGTGTCACTACCATGATGAAATCACTAAAGCACCACGCCACACAATACTTGCACATCCCGCAACTCTCAAGGACGAGCTTATTACCTTAGGCATGAAAATGCCCGTAGAAAGATCTCTCTTCATTTTACTGAATGGTACTTCAGGGCGAACATTCAAAGTTTCCATCGGTCGGGAGCAAGCAATCTAAGCACCAGCAAGATGGGTCATTCGAAGACTGACCAGAAAAGGCCGAAAAAGAAGAACTTGATGGCCTAAATAGCACCAGTTCCTCCATATAACCAGTAGAATACTCTCGACCCAAAGTACGGAACTGCTACACGGCAAACTGCGCACACTGACCCCCCCCCCCCCCCCCCCCCCGTCTCCCACTCTTTGCTATTCGCTTCCAGACAATGTGCTTGAAATATGCAAACGTCCGCACTTTTACAATACCTATCAGTTGCCCGAAAACATAATAAAGGTTTCGGCGTTGTGGCGCTGAAATTTCCCGGCGTTCCGGTAGCATGGCGTGAAGAAAATAAATCCACACAGCATCATAAACCGTCTAAGATAATGGTTGTCGATAAATATTCACGTACAAGGGCTTTTCGTGAGGAAATCTTCTAAATTCTACCACGTCAATTTCATACCGATTTAATGCAACCTTGCCGAGATATTCACCTCTGATTGAAATGCAAATAAAGACTTCGGTTTTGTTTAAACATTCATGAAAATAGATTGTGCCTGCAGTCTTTTATAAAATCGTGTCCATACTCAACAAAGAAAAGAAAGAAAGTTAAGTTTCGAAAATAGAAACAATAGATGTATTACTTTTTTCAGGCACGCAATCGCAATAGAGGGCAGCGGAAATCAATTTGAGTGGTCTTCTGAGCGCCAGAAAAGGGATGGCGGAGCGTTGACCATAAATATCTCTGAAGCGATTGGTCGTAAGGGCAATTGAACGCCTCGGCGAATCACGCGATGTAGATACAAGATCTCGCACACCAGGCTGTCTGTTACGAAGACAGCAGACAGGTAAAAAAAAAAATTGCGTTTTGTTTTGTTTTCAATTATCCACATTTTCTGCCGAATACGGCATGCATTTTCTCAAAGTCTGCTTTCAATTTTTCTACGTGGGAATCGTCGGTGAGGACGACATTACTACAATAAAATAAACGCATGGTGCGAGTAAACTAAGCAGGAGGTTTTGGGTGGAGTAGCCATTTAGTTTGATCGGCAGCGCAGCGACACACCTGGGACCGAATAGCACAAATAGCGCAAAGAGTGCGACGGCTGAGTTTTTCGGACAGAGATAAAAGGCAATGAATATCTGTGGTACGAAGTAAGTCACCGTTAGCAGTAGATACACCGAGTCATAAAGGTATGTAATGATCCACAATGATTTAATTGGTGGCAATTTCACAGCTGCAAAATTTTTTTTCATTATCATTTGAAGTTCTAAGAGGATTCTGGTGTGGGCTAGTTGGTTCATGCTTAATAAACAGATTCACAACAGCGCTACGGAACGAGGACAGAAGGAACACGAAAAACACAGGACGGGCGCTGACTGCCAACTCTTTATTGCGTGAAAAAACCAGCACAGATTTATGCTATTTCTTGGACCACTTGATACACTGTCAGCCACGGGACACACCGAAGGAACGCCTCACACGTTTGGCGAGTCATAAAACAGCTCGAAAGAACCCATGAAACGTGCATGCACTATCAAACAATAGCATTACCAAACTAATGATAAAAGGACTAACAGATACAAAGATGTGCATGACCCAGCTACAGCCTTTAACAACTACAGCTCAGATAGGCAAGAAAATGAGTACTTTAAAGCAAAGCGCAATCTTTGGGCTACATAAAAACATTTAAGAGAGCGAGAAGGCGTAAAAGCATGAGAAATGCTTTAAATTTGAAGTTAGCTACAACAAGCAGTTCGATTTCAAAGTAAGCCTGCCGATCTGTCTGCCGACAGTGCGGCCTAAGAATACATCACTTTCACGTGTAAAAAAGTTGACAACATGCACCACAGGGAAAGTGGCGTTCTGTCATCAGTCACAGCGCTCGGCTAAAGTGAATAATCACTGCTACAGGTTCCATATCATGAGTCTTGATGAATTCACCACTTAATTCAGCTCTGCACTCAACGCGGCAGCCTGGTGGGGCCCAGCGTCGTCTCATTAAGCGATGTCCTGCACTGCTTGCGTCAACCTTAGTGTGAACGTTACATGCACGATTGCTATAATCTGCGTAGGCATCGGTAAATGGTAAGGAGAAAGGATGAAAGCTTGAATCGGCAATGTGAACAAACACATTTAATCTCATTTGCGACTACTGTATGCGACTCATCACTTTAGCGAGAGTAAAAACGAGGAGCTCGTACAGTGTGATGTTCTTGTTTCGAAAAGCTAAGCTGGTAATGATGTCTTCACGCGCATACCCCATTTGTGTTGTCGATGATTCATTAAGTGACCCCGCCAACAAAAAACGCACGAGTTTTGTGTTTCACGTTCCTTGGAGTTGGCGGCAGGGAAGCGTGCTAATTTTCAGCTGCAAAATTATTAAAACCACTTCAAATTTATTTACTCGCAGTTTTTCCTATAAGGTACCCGTGGACCACGTTTCATGGGATTGATTCATTCATACATTTGTTAATTCATTCATTACGATGATTGTTCTCTGGAAAGCTGTGCTTTGCCGAAACCCCTGCAGCCACTCCAAGGAACTCTCAGTAAAAAAAGAATTCCAAAAGACTTGACCGTGCTGACTGCGCCTGAGAAAACGCAATTCGCATATTTCGAATCCCTTATACTCGTAGTTCTCCATCCCTGTCTGAAGTCGAGAAGAGCTTGAGTTGAGTGCTTTTTTTGCTTTTGATATACATAATTAATAGCTAATATGTGATTCAAGGTATGTGAGGGAGCGCAAAATGGGACAAGGTACAGAGAAAGACGAACACAACACAGGCGCTAACTTCCGACTAACAGAAACCTGGTTTTTACCACGTGGTTTTTTCAGCCCCTGAAAAACTAAGCGCGCTATACAAGAAAACATTACCCGCCGATAAACGTCCCCAAAAGAATCATACAAACAAGTTCGTAAAATGTACTGAAGGCATTGTTTATGACATCCCACTCTCCTGTGGCAAGCGGTATGTTGGTCAGTCTGGTCGTTGCTTGAATAACAGGCTTCGTGAACACAAGAACAACTTGAAAACTTTTACTGGCAGCAGACTGGCTTTGCACTGTAAGGAGTGTTGTTTTGTGCCATTTTCGGATAAGTGCTCGATCATGACCAGACACCGGGATTAGCTAACTCGTGAAATTATTGAAGCAGCGTGTATCGCTGCCTTGGATGCTAAATGTGTCAGCAAGCCGTCTATCTCCCTGTCCAAAAGAGAGCTGGCCTTCTGAAATAATCGCTGAGTCGTTTGTCCGTTGTTCTTCGTTCACCTGATTTTCATTATTTCTTCCGGGCGCATGCGCCTATTTGTCTCACGGTTCACGTCTACCTTGGTCGCCTAGGTTTTTGTCAGTCGGAAGTTAGCGCCTGTGTTGTGTTCGTCTTTCTTTGTCCCTTGTACCGTTTTGCGCTACCTCACATACCATAAGTCACGGTTTCCGACTCGCCCAAGTTTCTACCCTTGTGAGCTAATATGTCTAATAATATAGCAGGAGCAGCGTTAAGGCCAGCGTTAATTTGAAGTACTCAACTTAAACTGAAGACTATGCGGCGACCTTTCGAGCGGAAAATAATTGGTGGAAGTCCTAAAAGATGGTACAGAAATGAGCTGGACAAAGTAAACAACGGATTTAATTTTGTATCAGTAGTAATCACAAACAAGAAATTGGCATGAGCAGAATATGTAAAGCGAACGCAAGATGGTCGGTAAGGGTAACGGACTGGATTCATAAAAAGCAAGCGTACCAGTGAGCGTAAAATGATGAGGTGGTTGGAAGAGAAGGAAGTTGGCAAGGAGTATGTGGCGGCACCTGACACAGGATAGCCAACAGGATAGCGTTGTCAACAGGATAGCGTTGTCAGGCTGATGATGATTGATGATGAGCCTATACCTAGAGAAACGAAGAAAAACAGAAGAATGAAAAAATAACGGTAACTGCCAGAGTTGGTGCTTGCAGTTCTTTTGGATATATTTGTCATGGGATGCCCTTTTTTTTACTGTATGTTACACAAGTTAGAGAGTTCCAGGAATCTGAGGTGACTAGCACATCTTCCCCCTTTCACATCGTTTGAAGCAGCGTTAGTGGCTCCGTAATTGTCCGAAGATCGTAAGGGTGCGTTCGGAGCTACTTCTAAGTCATTCGTGACCTTACGATTCCTCAAGCATAATGCTAACCTCTTGATTTTTTCCCATGATTGGTTCACCGAAAATAGTCTTGCATATTCGTTGTCTACCATTGACACTAATCTTAACATTGTGAAAGGAGTGACACACCACATACACTGCCTAACGGTCAAATCACACGATCCGATAGAGAAGACAGAATGTCAGCGTTAAAACGCACATGAGAAGCACAGCCTGCTCGGAGCTGGCCGCACGGAGCAAGAAGGTTGGTTAAGGGGTCGTCAATAAAATAAAATTGTTAACTGCTGAGGGAAGCTTCGGCGAAAAGGGGCTCGCCGCGGGCGGGAGCCGACGAATCGTCCAGAGAAATAGTGCAGGCGGGGTTCGGTTGAGTCGGAAAATCTTTTGGGCATGACTCGTGCCGTACTCGACAAAGGAAGTTATGCACGGCAATTTCAGTTTTTTGCCCCGAACGGCTATGGAGTTTTTCCTCGCCGTTAATTATCAATGTACTCTGCACAAAATGAGCCATAAAGGTGTCAGAAGATTTGGGTTTGTAAATATGAAATATCAAATCCATCTTGATTATAGGAGCTTGCAAGGAAAATTAATGTTTTTCATTTATCCATTATTTCGGTTTAAACGTATCGTTATTGTGATTTCGTGACATCTCGAAGACGATAAAAAAAGCTATAGAACCGCGTCCAAAATGCAACAAAACACGTTTTTTAGTCTTCTCACAACAAATGAGTGTTCTGAAATTTTTTTGGTAGTTCTGCAGTGTTTTCTTGTAGTAACTAAACAAAATTTACTTCTTACTGAAAACAACCGTGTTGTTACTACCAATATTTGTTACACAAACGTTATCAAAGATCTGGTGGGAGGGCAGAAACGTTTCTCTTGTGTTTTTCGACTGGGCTTCGAAAGAGTACGCGAATATGTTAAGTTTAGTAAGGCATAAGTTGGAAAACAGTGGCCACTAGACTTGTCGGAGCCTCGCTTGTGTCGCATTCTATTTTGCTCTACTGGGAAAATGTCTAAAGGAAGAAAGAGAAAAACGGCCGGAGAAAACGCGGTCTGAGCGTACATTTCTATGACGAGCCACTAAAGCGCAACGTTCCATGTATGATGCCAAAATGACGATGACTAAATTAATACGAAGACATTCGTTTACATGGCGGCAGTTTTCATATATATTTGTATTAGCCAGCATACCCCAGAGAAAGCTTGCACACCTTCTAGTGAGCTGTGCTGGCCTCGCTGGCCTGCGAGATTTAGTGCTTCTGCTTGACTGCGTGCAGTGGGGTGCTGTACCTTTCCACTAATCAAGTAGGACCATCGCTAAACTGATGGGACTATATTTATTGTTTGCTGTAGACCCTACCAAGTGAAACCAAGCCGAAAGTACGCCCGTATACACGCGGCTCCAGCTGGCGACGTTACTGCTCTGAGCATGCATCATTTCTAACGGGCAGCGGCCAAGGGGACCAGGGCAGAGACCGAACAAGATCAATTACAGGTGGAGGCGGCCATGCAATGCGCCCGCGCTCATCTATAAGACCGCCGAGGAGGTCGAGCTCGATAGCTGTTCGCGTCATATTGACCCTGCTCCCTTCATCTCATGTTAATGCCTGTCACTGCTGGTTTTTACCCTTCTTTACGTTGCTGCTATAGTTTCACGGCCCGATATATGTGCAACCGGTCGCTCCCCAGCTTTCTCGGCAGCTTTCGTTATTCTTGCGTTAGCAGGATAGTCTTCCTTTGTGTCAGCGCGCACGCGTGCGTATGTTCAGGTGCGGCCCGAATAATACGGAGCACAGGAAGGGTCGCGGACCAGCGGAAACGTGCTTATGCGCGCTGCCTAGCAGTGGCGACAGGAACTATCTTAATTTGGGCGCGGCGAGACGGCGCCGGTAGCACGGACCCACTTATTCCGCAGGCCCATCAACATCACAGCATATAGCATGCAATCCCTTGCTCTATGAGCGCCATGCTCTTCGTTGCCCCGTTTCTCGCATCGAGGAGCGGCGCGCGCAGTAAACGGGCGCAAGACGGCCATTTTGGCATTACGTGTTATCTCGGCCCTTCAGTCCGCGCGGCCACCGCTTTGCAGTTTAGTCGACACCGAGGCTGAAGTGAGCACGCCACGCCTGGATGAAGGCAGCACCTGGCGGTGTTGCCCGAACCAGCTCAGCATCTTTCGAACAGTGATAACGGCAGGGTTGCATCAAAGAGGGGGGCTCGGCGGCAAGCGCTCTCGCTGCGCGCGGATAGCCAGGCGTGTCTTTGTTGTGCTGATAGGTGGCGCTTAGATGCAGTTTCTGCTAGCTTGGCCGCCTTTCGCGTGCTCCGTATTGTTCTGGTAGCACCTGTACGCGTGTGTATATGTGTAAGCGAAGTATGCAGCCGGCAGGAGCCTCCAGTGGGTGCTCCTCGGCACCCGCCTATTTCCAGCGTTCAGAAGCCTCCACATCCATAAAAGTGACAGTGAAATCCAATTGTAAAACCCGCTAAGAAGGCGATACAGGTTAACGCGCAAGGCAATACAACTAATATGACAAACGCAGACATGTCCAAGACAGTACAATCGCCTGTACGTCTTTCTTCATACGGCTGACATTAGAAGAAGAAGAAGATACTTTATTTTCCATTATCCGCTATGCACCGTGGCCAATCCCCCGCCGTGGGTATGTGCCATTAAGCCTGAGAACATCATCATTATCATCATCATCAAAAAGAAGGGGGAGACGGGGCTGAAAGCTGCAACCGCTGCTTGACTGGTCCTCGCCCCCTACATGAAAACGACAGGTGGCACTTGACAGCAAAACTCTTAGGGTAGAAGGCCTCCCCTTCTAGGGAACGGGGTCCGCGAGCCGTAGACTCTCCCGACGAGTGACACACCCACAGTCTGTACAAAAAGACCAGTTTATCCCACACCAAGACAACGCTTCAAAAGGGGCACCTCATAGAACGACGGGGCCAAGGATGCGCATCCTCTCGGGACTGCACAAGGCTACAATTCTTCTATAATTCTTCCATTCTAAAGCTTCCTCCAAGTCACGCTAGACACGCTGACAACAATAACCTCAATTTATCTACAACACACAATGTATACGGACGTAGAAGCATAGCATTTGTCAGCGCTAAAGTTTGGAATATCATCCCATTCAGCATTAAGTCCATCTTGAACATTGCACCCGCTCTAAAAAAGTACATGCTATCAGAACAATACACTTCCCCTTACTGTTGAATTGATTATTTTTATTGCATTATATTAATTATGTTTTGTATGTTCAGCCATGTTCAACTGCCTAAATTTATAACATGTTTGTAATGAATCCGAAACTAGCCACTGGCTAAGGATCCAGACGCCTCATTCACCGTGAACTTTGCATATTTTTTCTGTGTAATAAAACTTGAACTAAGGCTGCAAGAAAACAGTCGCTACACATGAGTGCGGCAGAACACAAATAAAGAGTCGAAAGGCAGTTAAAAAATTGATGAAGGTTTAACTCTTCTAAAACCAGTTATACAAAGCGAAAGCTGGTGATATCCGTGGGGTGGTCACATGTCGCTTGCTGACGGTGTTGCAAGGTCTTTTGCGTAACGTTCCGTGATGGCCCAGCTTCGCTCGGATCCATGGCGAAGGCCTAGGCGAGTGGCGCGCTCCTCTTGAAAGCGCAGCCAAGCGCGACGAGTCACGCGGGCTGACAGCGGGAGAGCGCATGCGCGGTATCTACAGCTGCCGGGGTGGAGACAGCCCGCACACCACCGCGGCAAGTAACGAAGCTAGTCACGTGGTCGAGCCAGTGCAGCTCCGCAGCCGCTGAAAGTCGCTTAAGGTCAAAACGACCGAGCCGGCGAAATCAGCGCAACATGGCGTAGTATAGCTTTCGCTTTAAAAGGACTCGACAAATTACAGTGAGACGCGGATGAGACAAAACGGCCGCGATGAGGGCATGAAAGGCTACATAAAACCTGGCTGCTTACGCAGAAGCCACCCACGCCAAACAGCTATTCCATCCTTGCAGATGCCACTTGCATGTTGCTGTGGTTGCGTCTGAAGAAAGGATGAAAATGAAAGTGCACGGGCTTGCCCCCTGGCCCGAGCTGCGCCACAATCGCTGCCACGTGCAGACAGAGGAGGGTTGAAAGATGCGAGATGAAAGAATGAAAGAACAGAAGAGAGTCGCAACAACCGCGTCCACCAAAGAGATGGTGACGCCTGTAACAGATACCCAAGTGCCTCCCCCCATCCCCCCCCCCCCCCCCCCCCCCGGCAAAAAAAAAAATATCGCTCCGCCACTTACATCTCCGCTCTTCACCCCGATACGCCGCCGCCGCACCATCCGGGTCCATCTGGCTGGCTCGTGCTGAACACGGAATCCGCGACCACGCTCTAGCAACGCTCCCGCAGGAATCTGCCCACGCGCCGCTTCGCTGCCCTTATCAAGCCTTCACCGCGGCGATCCCCGCATCTGGCGAGAAACCGATGGGTCATGCGCAGTTGCGTTGCCTGCGCGCGCAGCAAGATGACTGGAAGAGATCGCGTGAAGTTTAAATAGCTAAAAAGGCTTCGAAGGATGGAAACTTCCAAAAAAATGAAAGTGCGATGTCACCCCAGCCAGTAAGCTACATGAGGATAATACTTTATGAAGGATTGTTTCAATGCCGTTTATTTCACCATATAGTCGCAGAGAAATCGTGCCAGTTCATCTAATCAAAAACTTATTTGTCTCGTTCTCAACTTTGTCATGAGTACTGGGATGAAATGTACGTTGAAAATGAGGAGAAATCGAGGAGGGATTGAATGAATATTACTTAAGCGCTGGCGACCATTTGCCAGGAATGACACTAGCCGCGTGCTCTCCATTGATCAAATTGTTCATGACAGCACAGGTGCATTGCTCACAATGTGCACTCGCTAAATTTTAGATTTAGTATTCACGTTGCTTAAGCATTCAGAAAATAATTGCACAATCCTATTGTCAACTTACACGTACGTCAGTTTACTCAGGTGATGCTCATGACTTGCGTTTGTCATGAGCATGTGATACGCGGAATGGAATGGAATGAAACGCCACTCATTAGACGAAAAATGCTTTCTCCTTAACATAAGCTGTGCGTGTAACAGGCGCAGGAAACAATTAAGCGTGGGGGAAAAAGAAAAGAAAGGCGGCACGCTTCGAGACCCCACTGGTTGGGAGAGAGATGTAGCGAGCGAAAAAGAGGAGAGAATGAACATTGAGAGGGGCTTTGTTGCATGGAACGCGGTCATTTTTTTTTTTGGGCTCATGGCAACTTGTGCTCACGAGAACAGTTTGTTATAGGAAGCGCTTAACTTGCGCAGCAATAAAACGAGGAATTCGAATTCCGATAGATTCTAGCAAGGCCTGCTGCATCCGGGAGGTGCGATGAAATCCGGCGTGCAGAAAAATGCAAAATATGCTCAGCAACGTTTGCCTCCTAGGGAGCATTAGTTTTATTGGCTGGTAGAAATAAAAGGAGTTGCATCTGCGTGAATACATTATATTTCACATTTCTTAGTAGCGTAGGCTTTCAATATAGTCCTCACAAACAGATTTGAACATCCGTTACATAGAAAATATTCTATGCGCAACTTCACAGAGGGCAATATTGACTACCTACAAAACTAATGGAATACTGCCCAGAACACCTCTTTTGTGCATGCAATAAGAGCACGCTCCAGATGTTTACCCGTAGTCGGAGATTAGGACAATCCCAAGAGTGCAACGGCCAGGTAGTTAGCTGACTGGGGAAAAAAAGCTGCTCTCAGAACCGCCATAGTGGCTCAAGGGTTAAGGTTTCAGACTGCTGAATTCACCGCAGCTGTATCCAATCCGGGCTACCGGAGCCACATTTTGTTAGAGGCGAAAGCAAAACACTCATGTACGGTGCCTTGCGATAGAGGCGATGAACGTTGAACTAACATCCAGGAGTGAATTTCTCCTACAAAACTGTTTCACTTCAGGAACTAGTGTGTCGCCACGTTCTCTTTGAAAGTAAGGCATGTCAGCATTGCGCCTTATAGGCTAATTCTTCTTTCACTCCCACCTTCTTCCCTTCAATAAAACTTGGGTTGGGCCTAGTTGGTACATGATGCTGTGAAGGTGTAGGTTGCGCAACCAAGGGACGAACCACGAAGAAAGACACAGATACACACACAAGCGCACTAACAACTGTTTATTTCTTCCTTGGAACGCTTACTTATACACCTGGCCACGCATGCTGAAATGCAATCTTTAACCACAATAGTCATGCCAAGGGCTGTTAACGCAGACGCGAGCGCAAAAAATTGATTTCGGCTACGTACAGAGCCACGGACGTGTCACTGATACAGTCTACAGCGTTTTCCTTTATGTGGAATGCTTCCAAAGCCGGTTCAGGTGTCCAACAAGATATGCGGGACAGATACTGCGTCATTTCCTTTCACTCAAAAAACCAACTTACCTAGATTTCTGTTAACTTCACCCTTGTCAGGTTTTCACTCTCTTTATCGATTGCATTCTTTACTCGTTAAGAACTACCATTTTCAGTTGACTTCTATTTACCGGCTAGCAAGACCTCTACTTTCTCGATTCTCGCTCTTTTGCCAAAAACATGCTCCTTAGCTTAGAAATGAACTGTTTTGAAGTGAGGCCAAACAGGAACTAAAATAGAGGACCAGAAGGATCAGCCACTCAGTGAAATTTACCTTCAAGTGCTTAAACGGCTCACGCAAAGCCGCTTACCTGCTTTCCGCCAGACGCGTCGAGGTGCAGCCCAGCTTACCTACCGCACAATGCGCGGCATTGCTCCCTCCCGTTTAACGAAAGTAAATTACGAAATAAAATGGAAGCAGATACCTACACATCTTTTTTCGTGATTTCTCAATCTTTTGTAGCATGCAGGTTTTACCGGCATCTTTTTTTTTACTTGCAACGGCGCCAACCCTTATGAAAATTGTGCAGAGTGTCTACAGACTTCTGTCTATAAAGTCTATAGACTCTCTGTAGACAAATCCTAGAGAACAGTCTATAGGCAATACAAATGCTTTTGACATTCTATAGGGATCCATAACAACAGCGCAAACGACAGGACAGAGATGAAGAAGGGACACCACACAGCGCTGCGTGGTGTCCCTTCTTCATCTCTGTCCTGTCGT
Source organism: Amblyomma mixtum (assembly GCF_055824585.1). NCBI lineage: Eukaryota > Metazoa > Arthropoda > Arachnida > Ixodida > Ixodidae > Amblyomma > Amblyomma mixtum. The sequence goes on from NC_143018.1 coordinate 42,621,309, forward strand.
TTGCGCTGTAGTTATGGATCATCGAAAACACCAACTCGCCCAACAAATGCTTTTGTCGAAATTCTATAGGGAATCTATAGATTTATGACCATACAGTTTTAGTAGACTTTTGTCTATAGACAGTCTATAGACTATGAATAGACAAAAATAAATGTTGATAGGAAGGCGGAAGAGTCTATAAAGTTTTTAGACTGTCTACCGACCATTTTTAAAGGAATTTATTACAGTTTTAATCACTCACCAGATATATACTGTTGGCTGCCAGTCTTACTCTACGTTTTCAACTCAGTTATATAAAAGAATATTGCGATATGGAATGTTCCTCGCTCTCAACTCCCGAGACAAATGTGAGTCGAGCATTTTGCCGCTGGGAAATAATCTGTTGTCTCCATAAAGCGCTGTAGTTACAAACTGAAAGAGAAAAGATTTGTTGTCCTGTGTTCGGCAAAGAGCAAATGTGTCCGTTTTAATTACGTCCTTGCCACATTTATCTTCATCAAAGTCAGCTGCCGGGAATGAAGGCAGCCATTCTCAGAGACGGCCGGTGCACCCACTTCGATGTTCTACGAATTGCCGCGGCGTTCTCTGGTACTTCGTGGGTTTCTGTACAGCTTCCTTGCCGTAGTATTTTTCCGAGCTAGTACGTAGGTATTGCTGATGCCATTCGGAGAGATTCCGTGAGCATAATGAATAAAAAAAAATTGGCGGTAGACATAAGGTTAACGTTTTTCTCTGCTGATAGCCTAGCACAAAATCTATTTTGCAGAATTTGGGATTTAGCTTATATTTTAAGCAATCTGTAAAGGGAAATTTATATTCATAGTCCTTTGCCTCAGATTAGATTAGCTAAGCTCCTTTCCACTAGGCAGCATTACCAAAGGAGAAGACACTAAGATAATAAGAGAAATATAAAGACGAACATTACAAATATCTTCTTATATAGAGTTATCTTTGTTAAGCTGGGATAATTATTAGCGCTTAAGGAAACAGGAAGAGGACTCCAGACAATAAACTTTTTTCGATAGTTTCTGCGCAACACAAAAACATGTATGCAGGTAAAAGAACGTTTTTTTTTACTTGTATCAGATATTACTTTGCTATAAATATTCCTCTTAAAGATATTGAAAAATAACGAGCATTCAAAGCGAGCTTAGAGGTGCGTGGACGAGAAGGTGCTCGTTTTAGTACAAACCCTGTGCTTACGGCTCATTCGCCATTGTGAGGCAATTACTTTTATCGCCATTAGTTCTGATTTAACTAAGTGTTGCAATCGTTCATTTTAATTGTTTCGCAACACTGCCCCTACCATATTTAGTTCAAGGGCTCCTTGGTAATAAATCACCAGAGTGGCTGTTCGAGAATATTCCGGCAACGGGGCTACATATTAAGAGTTACGCCGCTGTGCTCACATAAATAACGGGTTCAATATACATAAACATGACAAAGTTTTCCCTAATTGCCGCAAAAATCACCATGGTGTAGCTGCGCTTGATCATTCTTGAAATCGCTTTACCCTTGATACGCATTCTTTCTACATAATCACCGTTGTTCTCTTGCTCTTTTAAAACGATTTGCAATATTGCAATAATTTGATTATCGAAATATGAACTAAGGCATTATATCGACTAACACCTTCATGAATAAATTACTTGATTCCAGTACGATGCAGGGAAAGTAACAGCAACAAAGAAATTGTGTGTTTTTCAATCTTTAAGTCACTGTGTTGCTTTTATTTCGCTTCTCAACTTTTCTGGATGGTGCGAGTCAAGAGGGCGAAAATGTGCACATGCCCTCCAGAACGCTTTCATTGGTGTTGCTAGCTGTGTGGCCACCTCTATTCTTGAACGAAGATGTGCCAGCAATGCTTTCTCTTTAGATTTATACGTGTTCTATGTAATAAGTCTACTCAAAATTTGCTTCGCAGCCATGGATGCTGCCTTATAGCGGTGTAAAACTAATGGTACTAAAAGAATTCAATGCGGTTTGAATGTATTTCTGTTAATTGCTCGACAGTCGAACAATAACATCTTTGCGCGCACGTGTTAAATCAATAATGCTCCGTGATTTTGAGATTGCAATAAATTACGCGGATATATAAATAAACATACGAGGGGGTACCCAAAAGAAACCGGACTTATTTTTGTTTGAACTTATTTGTTCACATTTTCAGCACAGACCTTTAATATCCTTCAAAGTACTCTCCACTTACAATAATACGTTTGTCGAATCTTTCATTCCATTTTTCAAAACATTTTTTAAATTCATCTTTTGTGATGCTTGACCGTCCCTTCGTCGTTTTTTTCTTCACCTCAGCAACATCAGCGAAACGCTTTTCATTCACCTGTCTTTTCATTTTACGAAACAAAGAAAGTAGCACGTGGCAAGGTCGGGTGAGTATGAGGGTTGAGGAACACAGGTCACGCCATTTTTGGTCCGAATTTGTCGTAGAGACAGGGCTGTGTGAGCAGGGGCATTGCCATGGTGGAAAAACCAGTCACCCGTCTGCCACAAATCAGGCCACTTCCACCGAACACTGTTGCCCAATCTTTTCAAAACATCCAAGCAGAAAGCCTGGTTAACTGTCAGACCCTGCGGAACAAATTCTGAATGGACGACTCCTCTCACTTCGAAAAAACAAATCAGCATTGTTTCGAGGTTTGGTTTCACCTGACGAGCTTTCTTGAGGCGAGATTAATTTGAAGTTTTCCATTGGCATGACTGTTGCTTTGTTCAGGATTTAATTCAGGAACACTTGAGTTGTCCCCATAGCATCGTCCTTGAACGTCTTTCTGAATATTTCAAGAGTTTCCGTTCCACTGTTTCCGAGAAAAAATCAGAATTTCACCGGCGCATGCTGTTCACGAACATCAGCCATTGCAAAAACGACACTCACACAAAAGACTCGTCACTCTAAAACTCTGCCTAAACTAGTCTGAGCTCCTTCAGCGACGGCACTCGGCTTACTGACTCTGAAATGTTCGTTCTATGCGCTCCTAGCGGCAAAACGCGGTACCACAGAAGCTGTGCCGATTCAAAAAATTAGTCCGGTTTCTTTTGGGTACCCCCTCGTACTCTTTAAAGTGTCTAATTTTTGTGCTCGTGGGTCTCTCGGAATTCCCGGTGTTTTTTTGACACGAAGAATGCTTGAGTGTGAGGCGCTTTCGCTGCCCCATTTATTCGCTTGCGCCATATGCAAATTTTTAATTAGAGATGTCCAACTGCAGTTTATAACGAGAAATTTACTTTGACCTAATGTATGATAAAGTTGGTAAACTTCCTAGCTATCGTACACTCTGCTTGATTGCGATTTATTAGCGTCGCCATCGTGAACATGGAAATATTGAGCTCAGGCATACACGAGGGAATGGGAGCTGCAGACAATAAGCTATATTAAGGCGCAGTCAGTTCAAAGAGCTAAATAAACCTTAAAGAAAAAATGTGGGGCTAAAATGTTCTGGCTCACTTCTTGATTTTGAGAATATTTTATGAGAATAAAACCGAAAATTTATTATTCAAACAAATATATCATAGAAAGAGTGGAAAAGTACAATAATCTTCATTTAATATGCCTGCATAATAAAAGAAAGGATATTAGGAATGCACGGCCACAAAAGCATGTGTAGTAAATATGTAAAGCTGGCAAGGAAAATAATTACGCTCCCTCAATTCGCCATTTATATGTATATATATATATATATATATATATATATATATATATATATATATATATATATATATATATATATATATATATATATATATATTTAATGGCCAGCGGCCATTAAAATATCTCTTGTTCATGGTGCATCGCGCCTCATTCTTCGGCTGGCCGCCACGTAACAACACACAGATATATATATATATATATATATAAACGTAATTCGGTTGACACACGGTAGAAAAACAACAACTTTATTCTAACGTTTCGACCAGGGTCTGGCCTTCGTCAGAGTGATGACGAAGGCCAGACCCTGGTCGAAACGTTAGAATAAAGTTGTTTTTCTACCGTGCGTCAACCGAATTACGTTTATGTTCTACCGGATCCATCCGATCTTCACCCCCTTCTTATATATATATATATAGCGTAATTTTAGTGGGAACAAACCAGACACGCAGTTTTAAATGCAAACTCGCGTTTCTAGTGCAGAACTTCCCAACATCTGCTTAGGAGCCAAACGCTACTATTTTGGTGCGACCGTCGCAGGCCTTTTGGTGTTAATGGACACGATGGTAACTTTGTACATGTAGAGAAAAAAATTCCTGTCTTATATTGCGTACCTCGTTTTCTTTATTCCTAATTTTTCGGACATTTGAAAGCCGGTATTCAGGAATACCTCTTCTGGAACCATTCTTGAATCAAAGTTTTCTCTTATTACATCACCTACTACGCGACCTGCCATGTTTGGACTCAAGGATTGACTAAATGTGCACTGCAATTTGAATTACGGCTCTTTTCGCAAGTGACACTTCGCAATAAACTCGGTCACTAGTCTCGATCGTTGAGAGTGTAGTCCGTGAAATCTGTCAACTACGAGTGCAGAAATACAAAGCAGGCAAATGAGGATGCGCTAGTGTATTGTGCGGGAATCGCTCTAGCATTCGGTAACCACTGACCTCCTAAGCTGTAAAATGAAAAGTCAAGGTTGGGTAGCACGCCTGCTGAACGGCCCAGGTGTAGAAAAATACGGCTGAAGTCTCCAGGTCAATTCTCAGTCTTATATTCAAAGGTTTGCCGTGAACCACTTGTAAGCCATAATTTTCCTATTTTCACTATTTTGACAGTTCAGAATTATGAAACAATGTTAAAATATTAGTAAGGGCCTTCAAACATACAGAGTTCACCTCAGCTGAAAAGAGTCATTTATTAGGGTGAGACGGTATACTTGAACAGAGTTTAGCTCTTACGTTGCTTCATTGATTCAAACGCAGTTGTGATTACAATGATTTTGCTCGCAAGGCGTCGTCTCATTACCCGGGGCCCACATTAGCACGCTGTCTGCAATCACAGGCAAGAACAAACCAGTTACATGCGATGCAAAGAAAATAATAAGCTGTGAGGAACGCCTGTTCTGACTTTAAAAAAATGTATGGTTAGTAAAATCGGCTCTACAGAAGTGAAGATAAATTACATTCTTTTAGCCGCAACTATATCGTGCAGTTTTTCCCGCTAATTATATTTTTGGTGCGAAAAACGAAACGGGCGCTGTTAACATCCCCAGCACTCACTGGAATTTCTACGGAGGTTCGGAGAAAATCATGACTGCGTGATTAAAAAAGTATTCTGTGTCTCAAAAAGCTTGTAAAATGACTCGGCCTTCGGAGTCGGAAGTTAGGGCAGAGAAATTCCGACATCATAACAGCAGATGCGCTTCGAATTTCTCTCGCTCGGTAACGCGATACGGGCAGCAAGCTTTCGCGTAAAATTTTCTCTAAACAGGCCTATTGATGCATGTGGAAAACGAAGAACTCTTCCGGTTTCCTAGCGTAAACGCCAAGCCAGCCTGATGAATGCTGCCCTATATGCCCCAGAAGCAGCAGCAAAGAGCAACTTTCGGGCGGGGAAATTCGAAGGAAAGAACTTAAGCGCAAAGACACATCCGAAAGCGGTGGCGCTTAAGGCTAGTAGGCTTAAACGCCAGGACCACGCAGTTCGATCTCCCGAGGCATTAACGAGAGACAGAACCGGCAAGCGAAGGCAGCAGTGAAGACAGAGGCTGCGGACAAGGCATTCACCAAACAGTTTCAGAGCACTCCGTACGGCTAGAGCTGGTCGGAAAGCGGTCGGTTTTGGCCCAAGAACGATCTCCCTGCTATGGTTCTGACCTAGCAGGCCACACTCTTATTGGTGTTTCCTGATAAGCACCTTTCGATGTTCTTTTTGCTGACGGTGCACCATTCATATTGAAACGCTTGTAGCTGTGCTGTGTTTCTATGATAATCAGTAGAGTTCTAATAGTCGCTGCTGTGGTTACCAGCAGAGGAAAAATTTTCCGAAGAAAAAGAACGAAAACGCGTTGAATGCTGCCATCTTAATGAACACTCTACCTGCGTGATTAAAAAGAGCAGTCAAAAGAGAAATAGCAGAGATAAAAATTCTGAGGAAACAATAATTGAATAGGTTTGGTTTATGGGGTTTAACGTCCCAAAGCGACTAAGGCTATGAGAGACGCCGTAGTGGAGGAATAATTGAATAGTTGAGTTGATAAAAGACCTATTTAACTGCGTACTACCCACTTGAAAGCAAGAAAAGGTAAAAAGAAAGCTTGAGAGACCAATCATACAGGATAGAACCAAAAATGATGCCCCATATAAAAGGAGGAAAATAACACTAAAGTTACAAAATAGTCTGTTCCAAATTTAACTTACTTTAGAGTAGAATGAGTGCATCAGGGGAAAGGTACTAATGTATCATTAGCGGGTTTAAAGTAGTCACCATCACAAAAGCAGGAAGCGCTGAGCGGAGTTCATCACCTTGATGTACACGGCCCTATTTTTTTCCCCACGAATCCTGCATAATCAGTTCAATTTTTTAGATTTTTTTTTAATACCGGTGCACCCAAACCCGTACGTTGGCTTCCTGTAACCAATACCCGGAAGGTGCGTAACTGCTAAAAGCTGATGAGCATTCTACGTCGTAGAAACCTTTGCTCAAACAGGCTATTTTTACACAGCCGAAGAACTCTGGCACTTCCTGCAAGGAAATAGATCTATGCGTGCTTCAGCTCACATGACTCATTGGATCAAAAAGGACGACTGACGGAAAAGAAAGAAATAGAGAAAGAAAAAGAAAGAAGGAAAGTAGAACACAGCAACAGAAGGAAGGAAGGAAGGAAGGAAGGAAGGAAGGAAGGAAGGAAGGAAGGAAGGAAGGAAGGAAGGAAGGAAGGAAGGAAGGAAGGAAGGAAGGAAGGAAGGAAGGAAGGAAGGAAGGAATAGAGACGAAAGAAATAAAGAAGCAAATGACGAACGAAAGAATTAAGGGTAATTGCTCGCTTTGCCAGTTCCAGCTGAGTTATGCAGAACAGCGAGGAAGTAGCAAGGGCAAAAACAAATATGGCACGGACGGAGAGGTCGCGAGGACAACGCGAGTGAACGTCCCCAAAGAATAGGGAGAAGAATCCGTCCTTAGGGAGCGCTTCGGAGTCCTGTCGAGTGGGAGCGCGCAGCACAACATTGTCGTGCAGGCACCGACGCACAGAAAATGAATGCGGAAACGAGCAACAGCAACGCAATCGGTTACTGTGCGGCAGCATTAGTGGGACGACGCCCTGTTTGCCGGCCTCACTGAGTGCTTCGGCCTTTGTTTCATTTCTTGTTTATTTGCTAGATTTCTGTGAAAGAAGTAAGCTTAGGTTACTCGCTTTAGGAGCAAAATGTCGCCTTATGCGCAAGTCAATTTTCTAAAGTTTGAACCGCCTTCTCGGAACTCCTTGCCTCTTTCTCCAATAACTCTTTTACAGTCAACATACGAATTTTCTTGTACTCAGGCCTTCCGGTTTGGCTCCGGTTTGGCTGCAAAATACAGAACTTTTAGAAAACCTCTCCAAGTCAAAATGCAAAGAAGGGTGCCTGAAAGCCAATTATTTTGATGTATTTTAATGCTTTATTGCGACCAAAAGTCCCAAGTGAGTCAGCAAACTTGAAGAAAATACTTACTTCAGATGTCGGTTGCAGCTGTCACTGAAGAACTGTGACTGCAGCAAAGGGAAGATAGGTTCGGTACGCGCACACTGAAGGGGCACCGCTGTTTTGAAAGCGTCAGCAATCACCGCTAGCTGTACATGGCAGCGTAGACCTGAATCAAAGTATTTATTTTGATCAGAATACTTTATTCATATCGTATTATGCGCAAGGCTCGAAGAAAAAGAACATGACAAAGGAATTGAAATGAAAATGAAGAAGCTGAAAAACGGAAGGGAAGCGTTATAAACTACCAGCAGCCAAAATTTTGCCAGTCGCACGCAGAAAATTGAACAGGAGTTTTAGTGTCCTAATTCATATGATCACTTCAACTAGTAGGACTTCCTGACGTCCGAGAAGGAAAACATGATTTTTTTTTTAATTTTTAGGATCAATTGGGCTGCATGAAAAAAATCTACATGAAAACTGAGGTGATCTACTTTGTATATCATGTTATGTTGTTCTCCGTTGCCATTCTAGTGCGGTAATCGCGCGGGGTCAAGTGCCGCCAACATGTCCATATTTACATCAGTATTCAAGCAAGAGAAGGCAATTCCCGCCTAATCATGACAAGCGGTAAGATATATCGTTGTTTAAATTCTGCCGATGTGTTTTCTTAACTTCTGAAGGTTTGGAAGAGAACCAAGGTGTTTGCACTGAGTCTTTAAGCAAACCGACACGTGCGTGTTTCAGCAAGTCGACACAGTGCGCAGGAAACTGACTGCCTGTTCGTACTGCACTTATTGTTTTCATGAATTTACTGCATTTTTTTTTTGGCAATATGTCCAACGCAAGTCATCTACTATCAACATTTGCTCTCTGAGCTGATTATATGCGGCGACTTACAACATGAAAATAATTCGCAGGCTTGACTAACGCAGTTGACATCGAATTCACAACTTTTTCAGAGAGTGTAGTCCACCTAGGAGTGAATTCATTGTTTCAGTCGAATTTGGCCTCCTTCTTGTAAAAATTAAGTTGGTTTTTGGGACATGAAGCGAACACACAAATAATATTGCATTAAACAGTGAGTGAGTTGGGTAGCTCGTCGTTCGCCATTTTTATGCTACAAATTTTGCCGTCAGCAGTAAGGATTTTTTTTTGTTAAATCACAAGCGTAAAGACACCTTAAAAGCCCCGATTACACGATCCCTCGGGCGCTTACTTGATAAATACGGACATATCTATTTTACTATCTGGCCCTGGTGCATAATTTTGTATATCCTTGTGAAAACTTAGCCGCTCGGTTTTCGGGCTAAAAAACTAATAAACTGCCTTTCTTGAGGCCTGAATATGCTTTTTAAGTGAGAAAACATTATTGTTTTCAATCTAAACAAGAAATATCGCCTGAAATGGTTAATATACTGGAAGTGCGTGAACTTGAAAACATTACGTGTATGTTTCGGTTTCTCTACTTTTTGACCTCGAAGAAACATTTCGTTCTTTTAAAACTTATTAATGAGAAGAGAGGATGAAATGGATTCTCCAAGCTTAAAGAATGTGGTCATGTACCAGCCATTAACAATGCAGGCCTAGCGTAACATGATCGTATTTTAAGAGTTCTTTTTTTGTTAGGCAGGCACAGTTACATATTCCTTTGTTGCTCAGCCATCTCACTGCTCAGTCTTTTCTTTAGTAAGTCTGCTATTAGGTCTGACCATATGTTAAGCTGAAACATTCAGTCACCGTTCAGGCATCTTATGATTACCCCAGAAGTCAACTCCGAAACTCACCATTCATCTCCAATTTTATCCAGATAACACAACACAGAGAGAGAGAGAGTCTATATGTGTGTGTGTGTGTGTGAGAGAGAGAGAGAGAGGGAGGGAGGGAGGGAGGGAGGGAGGGAGGGAGGGAGGGAGGGAGGGAGGGAGGGAGGGAGGGAGGGAGGGAGGGAGGGAGGGAGGGAGGGAGGGAGGGAGGGAGGGGGACTGACAATCCAGTTCTAAAACAACATTTCCCAAATACCGAGAGCGACTGCATGGAAATTTCCTGAAAAGACTTGTGCAAAGTGGACTTTCATTGCATTCGAATGCGTCGTTCATTACAGCCGGTTCCCTATTACATCCGTGTCGCCTGTTGGCCGCCGCCGGAGGTGTCTCGCGTGCTCTAGAAGGTATGCGCAGCTTACGTGCAATCAGGCCTCAATTAATTCCATGAGTCGCCACTCTCGATTGATTAAACGCCGCTCAGAGAGCAATTTGCGCTCTGCGCAGTTAGAAGTTGTAATGCAGAGAGCCCGAACGCATGCGCGGGATAGACGAATGAAAACGAAATAGGAAAAGCGAAAGCAGGCTCATCATGCTCTGTCAGCAAATAAGTGACTGTCGCGGTTGCCTAAAGCGTCGTAACTGACCTTGTTCTGTTATTTTTACTTGATTTTATTTTTATTTTTGCTTATGTTCCAGGAGTTCTACAAAAGACCTGGTCGTAGCAATCACCAACACGCAGCGGCCACATACTTTGGTGAAAATTACAGAGTCGATCACACTTGCACTAGAGCGCTCGAGCGGTGTGCTGGGGAGCAGATGAAGTTAATTCTTATCGCAGCTGCTTTGCTGGGGGTAAGGTACTATAGTACCTGTGCGGTGCACATGTCTATTAGGCTTCTCCCGAGCGCAAGTATTGCCAGTGAAAGTCAATGCCTTCTTTAGAATTTTGCATTATTTCCACCGGACGGCGAGATGCAAATACACGCACACCTTCCTAATTCACCTTCTGCTTTCGCGGCCGAAGGCGTCTGTTTTGAATGAGCTAAAAGTTCAAATTAATTAAGGTTCGCACTTACTCGTGTCTGCTTATATCTTTTTACACATTTCTGTAAGAATGTCAAGCTAAGAAACAATGAGCAAGATATGTTGCCTAGTAAGAGGGAAGTACCATGTTGCACGAAAGCTATAGCGAAATCTAGAGCACCTATTTGGGCGTAAATCTTAATTGAATTGGATTTAATTTTACTTTCCTTCAGGAAGCAGGTGGAAAAAATGGCCGTAGATGCAGTTCGACGCCAGTCCCCTGATTGTGCCGCTTTCAAGTCTAAAGCAACCAAAAAATGCCTTAGCGACAATGTCCTCTCAGTCAGCTCAAATAAAAACAAGCGAATAGAGCCTGCAAATCTAGAAGGCAGTCTGCCGCGTATCACTTTTTCCTACCGCTCTTCGAAAAGGAAAGGGAGAACGAAGGAATGAAAGGTGAAAGTTAGTTTCTTGCTTAGAGATGCATAGTAAGGAGGAAAAAAAAAATTGTGGATGCGGAACGCAGGCTGCATGCCCCACGAATTTGAACTTCAAAAATCTTCGAGTATGCAGCGATGCCGTGCTGGAATGCGCTATTGAACCCGAAAATTAGTCTTAGGTTACCCTCCAGGAATAAAATAAGGTACCTCTGCTTAAGCTCAGCGGCACCGGGTATCGGTGGTAAAAAATGCGAATATGTTCCCTGTCGCGCGCATACGGATTGAGCAGGAATAATCCACGAGGGCGTAGGAGGAAAAGTGGGAACAGAAAGACCTGAGCAGTCGGTGTGACCGTTTCCAAGATCTATCATTCTGGCTTATCCCGCCGTATTCTTTCTAGGCGGACGCGTTCTATGCGCATGCTTATGAGCATGAAATACGCATCCGCCACTTAGAACCCTCAACAAGCATATTTTCCAAACGCCGTCGAAGCTGTACAAAGCAGGGCTACAGCTGTCAGTCACTCTTCATGCACCTACGACGTTAGCGTATCATCTTCAAAAATGCACTCAGGTCTGTCACCTTTTCCAATGTAGCATCGCCACTCCTGCCTTGCTTCACAAGTTCTTGTTTCACAACGCATATCGGATCGTATCGGTTATCCTCTTCCGCGTGCCCAAAGCCCTACCTTTACCAACTCACTTCTTTTAAAGCAGCACTTCAATGGAACGACCTGTCCCACCGTATCGCCACCACAGCCTTCCCGTTAATATTTATAAGTGCTGTAAATGCCTGCATTTAGTAAACCCCACCCGTGATATGACACTTCAAAAGGGGTCTTAAAGATGCACTGAAGAGGAATCTCAACTCGTCTTTTTGCCGCTGGAACACGACGTACACGTTCCGAGCATTCTTAGAAACTTCGACTTATTGCACTGTGTGGCCGATTTTCCTAATTAAATCGAATTAACGTCCGGCTCCCGCCTTTATTTTTTGAATTCTCCCCGTACGGTGGGCGGAGTCGACCAACGCGTGGAGTGCCTTTCAGCCAGCTTTGTGGAGGCTTTGCTTTCGCTTTATTTTGTTTTTTTAGGTTTCGGTGAATAAATAGTTTCATTCGCAGGTAATATAGCCGCAAAATAAGCCCGTAGAAATAAAAATACGCGTGGACTATTTGCGACTACGGATTACTACGTATTACTCCGCCGATGGCAGAGCGGCAAGCCGCCACAAGACAGGGTGAAAGGCACTCACGCGTTGGTAGACTCCGCCCACCGTACGGGGAGAATTAAAAAAAAAGGCGAGAGCCGGATGTTAATTCAATTTAATTAGAGAAATCGGCCACACCGGGCAATAAATCGAAGTTTCTAACAATGCTCGGAACGTGTTCATTCAGTTCCCGCGGCAGAAAGACAAGTTCAGATTCCTCTTCACTGCACCTTTAAGGGAAGTGAAGTGATGATATATGATATGATGGTGTGTTTTTGGTGAGCTTGGCCTGTTGACCACGGAACTGGAGCTGCCTTGCCAACATGGGCAACCAAACTCAAAATACGTATAGGAGGCATAAAGTTATTGCGCGGCGTGGTTTACAAACAAAACTAAAGCATACGTATGATGACTATTAAGGCGCAAGCCTTACTTGCCCCTTCCCTAAACCATAAGCCATTGAGCAAAAACCAGGCGATCTGTGTGTGTGTGCCTGTGTGCGTCAGAACACTCGATGGAGCCCATGAAAAATCAGGTGGCGGTTAAATTAATCATTGGTCGCGTGAGGTAGCTCGGGACAACACAGGTCGCACAAGTCAAACCGGTGGCAGCACCTGCCATAGGAGGGCAGCGGCGCATCGCTTAACCACTGCACCACTGCACCAGGAATGGTACGAGGTCTCCCAGGGATCTTTGAATTTTGGGTAGAGAGAGACCAATTCTACATATATGGCCATTACTCTATTAGCTACCGCGTCATGTGCTTAAGGCGGAGCGCGGGCAAGAATACGGCGGCGAGTGCCTTTACAGAGTTAGCGCGCAGATCAGATGGGGTGCGGCGGCGTCGTGGCGGCGGCTTCGTAGAGCAATACAGAGGTAGAAATGCCAACTGCATGGCATCGGGTTACACCACACCGCAGCGCGCGTCGACAAAGTGAGCAGGCAGGCTTACGCCTTCTGACACGTAAGCAGTGTTAACGGCCTCTATGGACGTTTTTTTCCAGGAATCACCTATGGGACCAGAACTACTTGAATGCTCGATAAAAATCAATAAATATGGCTCGCATCAGCGTTGTAAGCAATCAGAAGTAACAATAATAGGAATAGCTTTAGGCAACACAGATAGCCGAATAGTTAAAGTAGCAAGCCCTGGTTAATAACAGCGTCGATTACGATAAACAGTAGTTATTCGTCGGACAGATAGTAACTGGTGGTCGCTCATGCTGACACAGTTCTTACCCAGGGAAGCGAAGCCAAGCTGAGACCTGCAGATAATCATGCAGATAGAGAAATTTAAGAAACTTAATGGGAACTAAGTTGCTGTAAGTTTAGGAAATAGTCTCTAATTGAATTCCAGGGTCACTTCTTTAGGGTATGACGCAATAGTGTTCGGGTCCTTCAGCGGCCTGAGGTCCTCTTTGCGTACACGCGGACAGTTGTTTACCACGACACACAGAGCCTCTCTTTAACCTGGTTAAGCGAACGTGCCAGACCTAGGGTAGCTTGTCTGACTCATGGCCTGGGGGTGACTGGTTTCATTCCGATGTAGTTACGCCAATTTCTTTTTCAACGCAATAACTTTATATTCGTTCCTATCATAATCACCTATTAGGCATGTAGTGGACTAATAATCACAATTTACTTACTCTTTAATTCACTTTCAATTCCATGCGACGTCAAGACACTTTCAACCAACTCGGATTTTCTTGACACAAGGCCAAAACTCCCTCTGTTGCCGACTTTTCCGCGGTACAAGACCTTTAACAGTTTCGCGTTAATATCGCGGTCTCTATTTTCCCGGTTTCGGCAAGTGAAAAATCTCATTCGAGGAAAAGTGTTTTCTCAGTAAACAGTAATTACTACGAGCAGCTGGGTAATTTGGTGTCAATTTTAATCAGTGTAGCACGAATGCTATGCATTTCGCAAACGCAGTGGCCTTACTGGATGTCAATCCGTTTATGTTAATCTTATTGAGGTAACAATGCGCATTCAGTCCGCCGCTTCTTATCATCTTATAACCGCCGCGGTGGTTTAGTGCCAAAAGCGTTCGTTTAACTAGCCCAAGTTCCAGGTATAGCATCTGCGCCGCGGCGGCCGCGGGTTAATGCAGGCGACAACAAAAAATAGCCGAAGTGTTACGTTATAATAATATATGTTAGGAAACCCCTGGCGATTGAAACTAAAACAGAGCTCTCCACTACACCATCTTTAATTTACCCCAGGCAGCTACCCCAAGTGAAAACCAACATTTCCAGAACACATATAATCTTTCCAGTGCCACTTCGAGGCGTGTGAACTCTCTTAACTCCATACCATTGCACACCATATACAGATCTTATAAAAATGTTGTCAAATTTAGTACAGCAGCAGGCATATTATGCTAAGTAATGTCATAAAATTAGGGTCTTGCTATAGCGGTTTATACAATCCAGAGTGAAAAATGACGACTTCATTGCACAACAGGTCTATGGGATTGTTATATACTTTGAAGGTGGTAACAATAAATAAGTTCTCTAAAACACTTACCAGTTTTTCGCGCAAGTCTTAAGAAATTTGGAAGTCCCCTCTTCAACGGACAATCAAATCTTTATGTCCAGAGATCTTTGTGACGCTCTTGCAAAGGCGACAATAAGTATAAGAGGCATGAAACAGTTGTTTTGCTGCATCAAAAAAAAAAAAAAAAACGGAAGAACACCTTCCCAACACCACTGGTTTAAGCACTCGGCTTCTGATTCTATGACTCTGTGAATGAAAAATAGATCGCATTTTCTTCTCTCGAAAGGGTTATTCCTGTGGATTGTCTCCTTTCCAGAGACAGTGACTCAAGGCACTAAAATCTTCGCAGCATGTAGCCGAGCCGCAAATGCAACTCACGGACGCTTGCTGTGCGGGGCTCTAGCACAGTCCTTGTGACGTGTAGTCTCATGGTGTCCATTTGAAGCGGCCAGTGAGACACAAGCGGAAACAAGAAAGAGAGTTTTATTTACGACGTATAGTAACTGAGCATCTACGGCCAGAGTGGCCTCAAAGTGATTTCCGTTCGCACCTGTGCTCATGACGGTCAGGTTTGCACATCCTGGCCGAGTCATGACGTTGAAACGCGAGAGAAACGGTCGCGTACCGGTGTGCGTTTATTCTAGCGACTACATGCTGACTCGCCTAACGTTGCAAAATTGTTCAAGTTAAAAGCCAAGATCGCGGCATGGACGAGAGGACGATATAGTTGTGCATCCTTTGGAGCAATACCAAACTAAAGCAAACTCTGTGTGTTTCTTAATTCCCGAAAACTAATATAGTTACTCATTACAGAGGTTCTAAACAACTGATTCACATATTTTTGCTGGCCTCAAAAGCCACCTAAGAGAACACTTTTCTCAAGTAACCAGTTCTAACAGCGCTCGAAATAATCTCATTCGTATTAGTGACATTTACACGCGAAAGTTATTTTGAAATAGAATTGATTTCTTCTGTCCCCTTTTAAAGCAATTGACAGTATATCTACAATATATTTAACTGCCCCATGCAAATCGAACAGAATTTAGATCACCTAAATACGAGCATGGTGGTCCTGAGCCTATTATAAACCGTAGGACACCAAAGGTTGCGACAGTCATGTAGCTACGAAGTATGCATTCCAAATGTCAAGCGAAATACAAGGTATCATTGTAAACTACCTTGAAAGAACTGAGGAAGTTGCAGCAATGCTGCACTGTGTGCAGTCGGTGCTACAGCCTGAATGTTTCCCAATTGAAGGGCACGGTAATGTGCTGAATTTCTAACGGATATCAATCTTTAGACGCGCCAACGCTATTTTGAGCGGGTTTAACAACGTGTTTTTCACTGAGTTAACATGAAGACGGCCCTCAGGGAGGAATATTTGAGGTAGGCTGCCAGAGAAAATGTGAAGAACAATGTCAAGAAAAAAAGGCGTGCTTTGCAGCGCATTTGAAAGTAGGTGTAAGCTGCAGGCTCTTTCAACTTCTAAGATACATTCCAATATTTGGTTAAGTTTACGATTATCGTGAATATGAGAGATTTTCAATGAAACTCTGGACTCAGAAAAACAGTGAAGTTACTGCACTGCTGTGCACTGATTTAGTGCTAGATGTTTTATTTGTAGTAGATGTTTCTAGAAGCCATGTTTCTTAAAAGAATATTGGTTTGATTTTAAATCTCGCACTCAATTTTAGCATCTGTCTGATCTGCTTGCCGCTCAGGTCTCTGCGCTGTTATCGTATAAAAATCAAGTTGTTCCTTCTAAACATCAGTAGACAAGTACTTTTTTGAATATATAGTGCGTGAGATTCAGAAATGACACTTCAGGAAACAGAGGCCACACTGATCTTTACGGAAAGCGAGTCTTATGAATACGTATACAGCAGCTTTGTCTATCGGTGGTGCTAGAAGTTCTTCGTGCAATCAGCGAATGTTAATATGTCCTTATTGCTTCTATCATCTTAACAAGCAAGCGAAGTGTTATATCCTGAAAGCGTTTGCTGCGCGCTACTTTTCAAGTAAAAGAAAAGAAAATCAACGCTTCGATGCTAGTTATTGCAATTTGAGTAATTTGACGAATGCAAAGCTGCTAGTAGCCATAGTTGGTTTTCCTTGTTTAACTTCAATTAACTTCTTAAAGAAGTGAAAAACCTAACCTTGCGCTCATGTATATCAACCACACACGAGAATGAAGCTAACTCACTGCATTGGTGGAACCATATTTGATATGTTCATTCATTTTATTTTTCATTTTAACCGCTTATATAAAATGAATTTCCCGCGCAATAAAATCAGTTTATTGCGTACGCCCTGCCAATAAGAGTAGTTTTTGCGCCTGTTGTTGTTCGTACCTATGAGTAGCGCACTAATGAAGCTAAACAGAGTAATTTGTTTATGTTAGAATAAAAAAAACTTGTTGCTCTTAAGACATGCGTGCACACTGACGCCACTTCTCAGGTTGATCTAGAGAGATTGACGACTAAGTGACCGCCAAGAATGTCAGCGGGAGCTAAATTTCTAGAGTAAGAGCAAGACGTCTACAGTAAGTTAAATTCGAAACTCACACGTACACACACGTGCACACATCTTCCCCCCTCAACGATCAGGCGTTGGTTTCGTTCAAGCACTGAACTGTCCTTTGTGTATGACAGTCATGGCGATTTCCGCTGAAGCAACTGCTGTGAGCACTCTGTCCACAGAATCGCTGTGTAAACGTCACAACCAATATTCATGTACACTGCACACATATTTCACGCTCCAAGTCCCTCTACAGTACCAGGAGGCCCTAAGCAAGCTGCTAATTATTGGGAGCACCCAGTCATTTGCCATCGTCCTCTTCAACGGAGGCTTTTCGGTCCCCTCTGTCCACGCCCTCGCCACTGCATCTGGTCCGCGGTAAGGTTACTAAACACAGTTTATTTCTTTGCACTCTAATGCTTTGTCAACTTGTGGCTCCTGAAAGCGTTTCGTGACACATTTCGTTTAGCCTTGTGATGAAAGTGCAGCTCTGGTAACAGCACAACGACGGCCAAATTTTGTCAGTGTCTTCCGAAGCATTGCGTGTCTTGCAATGTTTGCAATGCAAGCGCTGAAACTGTGGCCGAGAGATATTTTCTTGATCGCCTCAACATCTGTATGAAGTGGATCTCGATGGTTTTTCTTTCTTTCTGTAACGCACGGTTTCCGCTAGTCATATTTCACTAGCGCTTGCGCACTCAAAAGTCACACTTCCACTTGTTGGGCTTGTACAAGAATGAAGTAGAATGTTCGGTCGCCACGATCACATATGCGACTCTGTCATGCGTCGTGTGTCGTACTCCATTCACGAACGGCATCCTCATTTAGAGCTGTCATAACTCTCCTCGAATCCGTCTTCACTGGACAAGAGAAATACCCCAGACGTCTGAGCTAAGACAGCCGAAATGCCGACAAGAATTCTTGACCTGTCCTAGTTGCTCGAAATAACAATGGAGAAGCTGGTGTAAGTTGATGACGAAAGTGCCACCATTAAACTTCACCACAAAAAGCCGAGTAGCATTTTAGGATATTTATCTTAGTTGACAGCTCTGCATTCTGTTCTTCGCATAGGTCCTGCACCCGGCCCTTCATGAGTTAGGTGGCGTCTTCCGCTTGGCGATCTGCCCATCGGCCGATGGTAATTATTGTCCTCCATGTCCTTGATGTCCTTGTTGGTCGCGTGAAAAGTAGTGCTCGCTGAGGGCGCTTGTACGAGAGGCAGTTTATCCTCAAGACGACAGTACCTCAGGGGTAGTCGAGGTAGACGGACCAATACACGGTGTTCAGTATGACGAAAGACAACGGGAAGACTACCCTGGAGATCTTGTCCACAAGCAAGGCGCGGTCACGGCGACGCGGTAGCCCTGTATTTGAGGGTGCTGTCTCAATCTTTTGCGTAGGTGCACCGTTGGAGAGTCGCCTTGATTCCTTTAATCAGAAAAAGACGACAAAAGAAGAAGAATGATTAGACTGAAAGTTACCTTTCATGAGTTGCTACAAGCGCTCTCATTGTAATCGCTAGTTTTGGCTGAGTTTTTGTTGATACCGTACAAATCGATGAAAAAAAACTGCATGGTTGGCACTGACGCCTATGTCTTCTAACTTGAGGGGGTAACATGAACACAGACGGCGCAGACAACTTGAGAGCGTAACACGAACACAGACAACATTCCACAAGTTAAAAAAAGTACGAAAAATAAAGACGATTTACCACAGATTAGACATTAGTGAAGAACACATTGCGCCCTTCTATTTTTGAGTGCTATTAAATATGTGGTCACCAGTTGCAGCCTGTTTTTCTTCGCGCTTTCATAGCGCCCTGTGCATGGCAGCTTGTCCTTGTAGGAACCATTTTTGGGATCAGGGAAAAACGCTCCCTGTTTCGACTTCTTCAAAAAAAGTGGCTCAGATTGTCCTCCTCTCTGTGTCCATGGAGTCCACGGGAACTTAACCGCAGCTCCTGAATTGAGATAAAATCAGCACACGCCCTTCTTTACACGAATGAGACTGCTTAAAAGCCCACATAAATAAACACATCCTCTTCTTTCCACAGAACAGGCCCACTTAAAAGTCCAACTAGACTACAAATTTAAATGTGGCACAATTCAAAGCAGCCTAAGCCTCGCCCAACACGTCCCTCCAGAACCAGCTATCGTTTCTGTCCTTCCGAATGGCCCCAAGTACCACGTTGTCTCCGAGTAGAAAGCAAACTTGCATGTTTCGAATTAGGAAGTATTACGCCGCAAGTGCTGGTAACACGGCTTCAATTTAAGATGGGCGCGCGTCCCCCATGCGTATGTTATGAGAAGTATATATTGGGCGGATAAAGGGAGCGCTGCAGCAGCGTGTCGCTCACCGTGACCTTGGCTGCGAGGTTGACGGGCCTGGCCTTGCGGTATACGAGGCTCTCGTCCGTCTCGCCCATGAGGATGTTGACGAGCGCGTACTCCATGAGCGAGGCAAAAACAAACACGGTGCAGGAGGACATGAAGATGTCGATGGCCTTGATGTAGGACACCGGGGGCAGAGACTTCTGCGACTGCGCGTGCTGCGTGGACAGGGTGAGCAGGCTGGTGACGCACAGGGTCACCCTGGCCGGCACAGCCTCGGGCTTGATCCAGAAGGATATCCAGGACATGATGACGATCAGGCAGGTCGGAATGTACGTGTGGAACATGTAGTAGCCGAGGCGGCGCTTCAGCGTGAAGGTCACTTGAATGCAGGTGAAGTTGCCTGGCCGGAAAAAAGGGGGCGTGGGAAACAGTTTATTTCTGTGTGAGCTTAGATTATTGGTGCGTAGCATTAGGAGCCAATGAAAACCTTGGCTTCGTAAATTTGATAGAAATGTTCATGCTCAGCATTAGGGCGCCGATACGCAGTGTTTTTTATTCTGCATTGCGCACCTTTTATGCTCAGATTACTCAACGAAGACAAATCTTCTTGTCGAATTATTTTCCAGCTCTTTGAGGCTACCCCCGCCCTTGTGCAATTTGTGTTTTTAAGAAACCCATCCAACTGCCCTTTTTCTACCATGTCTGTGCTAAAGTGTTACAACATTCAGATAAGTAAAGATTTTGTTTGAATGATCCTGAAAGAGCGTGGCTTCGATAAGGCAGTGTGCAAGACAAAAGGTGGAGCATAATTCCTTAGACTAACGCGAACAGAAATGCAGTGGATTCTATGTCTGTTATCTTAAATTGCTTCTTTCTTGTAGCTCAGTAAATCTGCAGGCAACTACAGCCTGGTCTTGTATTTTTTTCTAAGTACTCATTACATCGATGACTGTGGTGCCACAAATGCCTTGTACATAGCTCACGTGTTCTAGAATTTCTGGGTGCCGTTTGAAAATATTTTAGCCATTTTTTCATTATATTTTCCGCTATACCTGTAGAGTATACGGTCGTGCAGTCGCTGAGTGCGGTCTCAACCAAGTTGTGCTGTGGCAGCTCGATAGCTTCGTCCACGACTAAGGGCACGTTGTCGTCCCAGATGAACACCAAGTCGTCTGTCGTGTACGACACTGTAAGGCCAAGGGTGTAATCAGTATATCAAGCTGGCTTAAAGGTAAGACTGCAATAAAGCTTCACGTTTGCATTAGAAATTCTATTGTCAGTAAAAATGTAAACTTTAAATAAAGACATTTAACCTACCTATATTTTAAGGATAAACACGTCTGTAAAATAGGCTTCCTCCCTGGGCGGTAACGTATAAATAACTGTTTTAAACTTGGTGGTCACTCTCATGATCGTAACGTAGCTTTATTATTGGTCATAAGACGTCTAATTCAGAATGCTGAACATATTTGTTTTCTCTTTCCACCAAGAAGAGCAGTCCGCGTAAGCATTTTTCTTGCATGAAAAATAGTCCTTATTTTTCTACCAGAAAATATATTTGAAGAGATTTAGTTAAGTCTGAGGTTAAAAAGATCATAGGAAATGCCTCCAACCCGCATATACCAAATACCTACACATGACCAGCTTTCCTGTACATCAGCGTCAAGCGCCATCTGTTGCCCGTCGGTAACTTAAAGGGCACATTTTAATCAGGATTTTTCGGCAAGCCAGAGAGCCTGAAGAGATTCTGCGCGAACAGGGTGATTATCATGGCCAACATTTCGTCCTCGATGCAAAATCTGACCCACAAAATGTTTTGCGTGCTCACGCCACCCACTTTCTACAACCATAGAAAGTCAATGGGATGTACCGAAAAGTAAAACTGCCCGCGGCGATTCGGATAATTCAGCGCCACCTGGAGCATGACGGCAACCTTCAAAAGAAGAAGCGTTTGTCCAAATTTCCTGAGCTTCTTCCAAAGAAAAGGTTGCGGGATGACTACCATAAGCCTTACAGCAGTCAAAGTTCTCTAAAAGATAACCAGTACTATTTATTCTTACCTTGAAATAAAATTCCTTAAAGCCGCGGATATTTGGCGTTCCATAGAGACAATCCACATGTACTACACCATGCAAAATATTGCATAATATGACAGTGCTCACACGAAACTCTTCTTCGTCAACAATCTATTTTATTTGCTTAAAGCAAACCAAGAAGTTGCAGAAAGTAACACAAAAAATGTGCACGCTTCCCACTCCTGTGAAGGAGATGTACATATTTTGAACTCTAGCACCCCGCGCAATTAGCATTTAGATTATTTGGTACAGAAAGCGCATGAATGTGTCTGGTGCATACGAAGCAATAACATTTTGCTACGGCCGCGATCATTTAACAATGAAATATTATTTTCGAGACAAGAGGGGATGTTTTGAAGAAAGGAAGCGAATGGAAATGAAGCAGAGGCATGGTATACGTGCATACTCACGGCTTTCAATCTTCATGGTGCACACTTGCGTATCATGTGGGTACGTCTCGAACTTCATTGCGCAGGAAAGCAGAAGAGTGAGCCTGCACGGGGCAGAGTAAATAATCTATAGTTTTTGATCCTGCTTAGGGCGTAACCATAACATTTTAAGGTCCTCGTTACCAACCGCTGCACTGCCATAAACAAATTTTTTTGTCATGGTTGGGAAAAGACCACTTTTTTAACACTTTTTGGTGATGGTCGCTGTTGTGTTGTAAAAACCCTTGTTAAATTATTTCTGCTTCAGGTACCATTCGGGCGTTATCGATGTGCTGCTATTAGGCGCAAGTGTTGCTACACAAAATTCTTTACTGTGGTGTGGAAAGGTATACTTTAAGCGCTAAACAACCAAGAAAGGATGAGGACAGAACACAAGACACGAAAGAGCGCTTTTTCGTGTCTTGTGTTCCGTCCTCGTCCTTTCTTAGTTAATTGTTTCGCGCTAAAAGTATCCCTGTTCTACGATGAACCAATTTGCCCAACAGAAAGTTTTACTGTGGTGTACCTCCTTTTGAGTATTGAACAGCTAGCATTCATTGAAACAATGAATTAGGCACCGAATGTAAAAGGTATTTTATAGAACCCACGACCTATACTTCACATTAAATCGGCTCTACGCTCTCTTCCACAAGCCACTGACCCTGTCGGGACAACGCCTTCCATGGTATTAGCGTGGGAACCGCTTCTCCACTTTTTCGATAGCAAAGAAACGCCGTACGTAGATTTGCTGTTCCTAACTCTTCCATGTATTTTATCTCTTGTCTACTTCGTCTATGGAAACACGCCACTCATTTGAGTGTAACATAAAACTGAAGTTATTTCTCCGCAATACTTAAAAAAAAATGAGGCCCATAGTGCTAGCAGTTTGTGGTTGTTGCTTAGTCTTCTAGGACCCTACTGGGAGGAACAATTTCTCTCACTTGATTAAGGTTTCTGCCAGTATTCGAAGGAACACATAATACAATTCTTAAAATTAGAGTTTAAGATTCGGCAATGCGCACCTAACAATACAGGAAGCTCGAATTGTGAAATGGCTAGTAAAATACGAACTAAAATAAAAAAAGTTAGTGCCTTTTATGTTTGTATATTTAATGACACAAACGTTAGCATATGATGCATGAAGCAGACAGTTGTAAGGTTTCCCTTGTGCTCTATGTTGATACATACCTTCAGAAGGGAAAGTGTAAGATTTTATAAGTATACAAAGATTATAAGAAACTTAAATATCTTTGTTGTAGGCAAATAGTCATGGTTAAATTTGCAGTCAAGTTCTGTTTCCTGCAAGCATTCAAAGGGGAAAGAAATGTGAGCTGAATTTCTCCTTCTTTCGTCTGCTTCGCAGTTCCTAGGCACAAGCCTTGCAGTTCGTATAAGAGGACGCAGAAAAGAGCGCCTGCATTATTATAAATTTTGCAGCGCTAGCTATGTGAACTTATTTTACCAAATGGTTTCCATCTTTTACACACCCGAACCGTGGCGTCGCAGTTCCTGCAACATTTTATCCCATGATGGAAGAAATAGTGTTGCCCTTCCATGATCCTTTCACATTCAAGCATTAGGAACAGCTCTGAAGTGTACATTTGGAACAGCTCTAAAGTGTAAAAAATCTGCACAATCCAAGTTGAACTTGTGGTCTATGCCTGAGAGGCATTGTATGCCTTGAAATCATTCAAATTTCGGGAAGGCTTCATAAGGTGCCGTTTACAGCGCTCTGTTCTTGTCATTTCTACGAGACAAGTGGTTGCTTTCATGCACTGGTTACATGCACTGCATTATGGATAAAAATAAATAAATCAAAAGCCCAGACAGAATTTGACACACCGAACCATGGGCTTTCTATGAAAGCCTAAATACCTAAAGTTCTGACATTTGCTTGTTGCAAATAGCGCATTTCAACGTGGCTAAGTACATAACGAAACTCAGCAGTACTGCACTCTTCAAACGCGGAAAGTGCAAACACTCACTTGACCATGTAGAGTATGCTGCCGTCCGCGTATAGCCATATATAGTGGTTTGGTATAGTCATCTCCTGGAACGTGACACGCTTGGCGTTCTTGAAGAAGGAGTCCGGCCTCCACATCTGGTGCAGCCAGTTCACGGGAAGGAGGCGGTACTTGGACGTCATATTCCGCGGCAGCCGCAGTCGGTGGTCGTACCATGACTGGGACATGAAGATGTCTGCTACGTAAGTCTGCGCGAAAGGCACATCCGACCCGGCTTTGAGAGAACAGACTTATAGGGTCGGTGAATGAAAACAGTATAAAAATACGCCGCCAGAAGAGCAGGGATACCAGGCGGCTAATTTAACCGCGTTTGTTTTAATCTCTAGCTCACGACATGTGATCTCGTGAAGACTGCCTTAACTTAATGGCATTCCGACTTCAAACGTAGATTGAAGTTTTACGGAGAGGAGGGATGCATAGTAATTGCGAGCAGCTTTTTCTCCTTTTTCTTGCCCTGTTTTTCTGAGGGTTAAGGACTTTTGCTTCATTAGTTGGCTTGAAATCTTCTTACGCTGGATTTGGAGCAGGAGACAGCACCGGCTAGGTAAGGCGTTAGCTCCCTAATGGGCGACGGGAATGTCACCTACATGAATGCACTGAAAGACGCAGAGCTGACAAGAGTCTCAGACGTCATTCGGCCAGCGTCCCAACCTGTTGCGGCAGCACGTTCCCGCCGCCTCCCCCCGGCAAACGCCACGCAGTTGCTTTCCTCAAGAATGCGGCGTCCACGGGAAGACCCGGCCCCCATTTTCGAAGCGCAAGTGTTCGGCGCCGAAGTCGTGCCCCTACCTCAGCCGTTAAGTCGGAAGCTCTTCTTATGTAGCTTTCTACTTCCAAGCAATCATTCATTGATGTTTTGTAGCTATCTCGTCCGCTCTGTATAATATTACAAAGTATAACAACTAGCATCTGAGGGCATTCGCGTTCCTATCGTCCCTGCTATTCTTCCGATCGACCAAGAACCCCTCTGTGGTTAGCGGGACAAGACGCTGCATACGCGGAGTGGGAGCGGACGGAAGACAGCCCTCATATCGCCGCAATCCTAGCTACATTACTACTGCTGTCTTGTTACCGTGGCGATGAGGCCATCTCTTCTTCTCAGTTCTTCGTGTTGTGCAGTTCAAATTTTGCAGCAATGATATTAACCATTCTGGATTCATAAAACGCTGGGACCTCCCTAGCGCAGATGTCCATCGAGTTCTTTGAATTGAATTGAATTGAAATTTATTCCACAACAAAAAGATGCTGCGAGGAGGACAGGAGAAAAGCTGTGTGAACAGCTTGAAAAGCCCTGACCCCCCAACACACGGGGTAGGACAGAAGCGTGCGGCAAGAGAACACAGTCGGATATGGCAACATCGTTGAAAAAGTTAGTATAAAACAGGCAAGAAGAACTATAAAATCATATCACAACATTATACAAACAATAAACGCAGTTCTTTTGGTGTTATATCTGATATGTCAATGTTAGCATCTTTTATCATGTGATTCAGAAGTGTAGGCAATTTAAATTTTGTCATTTGATTTCCATAATTGGTTCTGCATTTTGGAACATACCACATCTCAGGATGGCGCACATTATAAGCAGAAATGTTTTTCTCTAGCCTTGCTAGGCTAGTGATGGCATCATTATTTTTTATTAAACTGAATTTATATAAGCGGCACAGTCTGTGATCGTTCATCGATGAAACTTGTATTATGTGGTACTTCTTGAATAGGCCTGCTGTGTGGAAGCGATATGGAACTTTACAGGCGAGGCGTAAAGCCCTTTTTTGCAAGACAGTAAGTTTGCTAATGTTTCCAGTTGTTGTTGTTGCCCATACAGAAAACGCGTAATTTAATAAAGAGGAAAATAAAGAGTTATATATGAGCATGTTAACAGGTATGGGAAAATTGTAGCACTAACGGCGCATAACGCCAGCGGTCCTGGATAGCTTACCAACGATATAGTTTACGTGATTATCCCGTGCCATGTTTTCTGAGAAATACACGCCCAGTGATTTAAAGCTCTTTACCACTTCAATTTCCGTGTTATTTAAAAAAATAGAAGGTCGCTGGACATGTGTGTGTCGGGGGTGAAATAAAAAAAATAAAATAGCCTTCGTTTTATTAATGTTTAGCTTTAGGCAGTTAATTTGAGCCCAGGCATTAATCTCGGACAACGTTCTATTCGCTCGGATACTTAGATCAACACACGATTTGCCTGAATAGAATAAACTTGTGTCGTCAGCATAGATTATATAATGTGCCGTTGCAGCAACGCGAACTATCTCGTTAATATAAAGAATGAAAAGAAATGGTCCCAGGATGCTTCCCTGTGGGACACCTGTTTTGATTGACTTTGATGTGGAGTGTTTTCCTTCAATGACGACAAACTGAGACAAACGACAACTGTGTCCCGTCTTCAAAAAGCTCTGTTACTTTTTTTCCGTCAACAATAGTTCGCATGTTGTCTGGTCTTCTTTCATGTGTGCTCATTCTGGCGAACTATCTCGTAAAGAAATGTTGCAGCAATACTCACCACAAGAAAACAGAAATGACGATGACGTACCTAATTGACACCCTTTAATTTACGCCAGTGTGCATCTAAAGGCAATCGGTGAAAACGAGGGCCAAAGAAAAAGGGGCACACAGAATGGCCCCATGCCCCATTTCTTTTTTTCGCTTTTTTACGCTCCATATGGTAGCACGTATACGTGCACAAAGTGCGTCTTACCATAGAACCCTCGTCGATGGAATCCAGGCTGAGGACAGTGACATGAAACTTGACGGACGTCGCCCTCCCTGCAATCACAAATGGTCCTATTAGAATTCCTGGATGCAAATGTTATATTTTAGTGCCTGCTATAGCTTGGTCACTAGCTGCTAATGGCTGGAATAAGACTACGCAAATATGAAATACTTTTCGCCCGTGGTAGTGAGCATGTATTCAAATAAAACAGTTAATGGACATCAACATCTGAAATACTTTGAGTCTTGTAATGTGTATCTCCACGCCATCAGTAGAGTTGTGATACTCAAAGATTCTTTTTCATATCATAGGCGCATCACGAAGCTAGCTGACGCGGCAGTGTACGTAGAAAAATTAAGGCAGCTTTGGGACAACAGAAAAGGAAGAATGCGTTAACGAAGTTTTCGTCAACAATGAAACTAATGAAAAAAAGAGCTTCAATTCTGGAACTCTTCAAAGACACATCCCGACAAGGTCCTCGCCATATCCCACGAACATTATAAGGCACACCAGCCTCTTGTGAAAGTTTTCAAAACTCACCACTTCTGTCCCCTAACTTCTATTGGAAGCCAGAAAGTACTGCCTGTGCTTCCAGTACCAGTTTTTCGAGAACTATGCAACAAAGGACTGCTCTAGCAGCCTTTCGTTGGTTTCTTCACCTTAATCAGCTTCTTGCTTCAAGTCACCAAATACCTCCAATGCTTCTGGCTCTTTACCTTGGCACTATTTATAAGTTTTCTAAATACGCATTCTGCCATGCATCTATTTAACTTACCAGAATATTTCAATGTTTATTTTGTAACTCTTTTAACTGATAACACTAACTCATTTGGCACACACCCATGCGAAGTAGCATGAAAAGAAGACATATAAAGCAGAACTGTTCGGTGTACGCCTGCAAACTGTTTTCTGTACATTTGCGCGAACATGCAGTCAAAAACGCCAATTTTTATTAATGCTGACAAACCGAGCATCAGATCGGGTCTCCCGAGTATATAATGCACCTACTTCGCCTGGCTCGGTAACCCAGAGATTGGCGAATATATTGTTCTTGTAAAGCATGCCCAGAGCTGTAAGCCTTATTCTTTTGCACTAGTACAAGTGTTCATCTAACTAAAAGGGAGAGGATTAGCCTCATAACAAGTTACTGGTAGGAAGGTTGGCTTAGAAAAAAATTAAAACCAAAGATTTATCATCTTCGCTCACCGTGTTCTCTCGGGGGCGCGAGGTTGTCGTAGTCCTGCGGATTTTCCGGCAGAATGGAGGATATGTCCAGGTTTTCGTCGCTCCCCATGCTGTGCCAGTTTGAGCTGCTGAAAAAGAAAACTTGTTAAACATGAAAATTTACGAAGTCCTCGCTTAGTTTATTCAGCGAGGCATCGCCTTTTCCTCATCTCAGAAGCCCTGAACAGTCTTTTTACTGGTGTCCAAAGTAATTTCTAAAAACAATTAAAGAGGCTTAAGAAAATATGCGAATAAAAGCAAGCTGTACGACAGACGTTTTAAAGAAGCTACGCGTGGATTGAAATTTAATAAAGACGAATAAACGTCCCACAGTGCATGGCAGAAGTAGAACTAGGAGTAGTAGAGAAAGCGGCGAAATAAAAAAAAAATCACCACTGAATAAAGCCACATTTTCCAACTTGTGCGAATGTTTGTTTCCACAGCAGATATGCTTTCAGACAGAACATGCACCTTAAAGCAGAAGACAGTAAGAATATTGCGGTGTCTTAGGTATATTCTAAAAGGATTTCTTGCACGGCGTAGAAGGTTCAAAGGCATTAAAACAAGCTTTTCAGTTGTGCCGACTGACGCTTTAGGATTTCCTTTTGCGACCGATTGCACTTCTGATGAGCTTTGGGGGGCCAAAAAGAGTTTCTCTGAACGCTGCAATTTCATCTGGATGCTGTGGCTTGGTTGAAAGGAACAACCATTGAACTCGATGGTAAACATTTCCTAGGGTAACTTCATTTTAGTTCTAAGAAAAATTTCTGGTGTCGCAGTTCATGTTTTTCTCCTCTTTTCCTCCTCCGAGGTGCACTTATGCCGCAAAGTTGTCGCTGAACAGGAGCTTATCTTTTTTTTAAACCTTGTTGATTGCGCTTTGTAAAAGTGCTTTATGTAAACGGACCGCCTTTTAGGACAAGGTTTCAGTAAGAATTTCATATCCGCATCTCAGTTTCTCAAAAATTTGCCAATCCACAAAAAAGAACAGCAGCTAAACGGTAGAGCTGAATATTCGCAGCGAGCTAGTTTGTTTCACACGGACAGATGCAGGGCCAAGGCACGGCAAATTGCATAGACAGCACCATTAAGTCAAAGGAAGGCCGCTGCAACACCCTGGGCATTTCACTCAGGCTAAAAAAAGGAATAAAGCGATGCCTCGCAGTGCCTGAAATTCCCGCTGATTTTGGAATCCACATGTTGACAGTTGGTTCACACAAGAACGATAGGAAGCGCTGCGGTTAAGTGCGTTTGAAACTATGACGGTGACAGTGATGTTTTCCGTTTCCGTATACGGCCTGCAAGATAATCGCAGTTTCACGCAGCGATGTATACCGGAATGAGCAGCCTCAGACAATGACCCATTAAGGGAGAGTCAGCGGACGTGGTTCCTCAGACAAAGGACTCAGTGGGAGAATTGGTTCGTTTTGCGTTAAGATTCTGGAGCGCGGAAACGTCGTGTCTTTCCTGGCTCTCACATTCTGCAAATCTCGAGACATTACGCCGCGTGGCTCAGGCAAAACCAGCCACGCGCTCTTGGTAGTCTGCGCAGTTTAGTCTGGCAGCGTTCCATAGATGCACGTTTCGCATCAGCGTCTCGTTCCTGCCCGGTAGTCTCTACAAGAAAGCAACGCAATTTGCTTCTCTCCCTAAGTTAGTTTTACCACTTCCACTTTACGCGTAATAGCTAGACATGCTTACGACCGTTCCTAAGTTCAGATGGGCCCTGACGAAAATTAAAGTAGCCGAAACTTTTGTCTTTTTTCCCTTCTTGGCATCCCTACGCAATTTACGTTCTTTATTCTATTTTCTCTCCTTCTGTCAAAGCCGCCGCGGTGGCTCAGTGGTTATGCTGCTCGGCTGCTGACCCGAAAGACGCGGGTTCGAACCCGGCCGCGGCGGTTGAATTTCTTTGGAGGAGAAATTCTAGAGGCCCGTGTACTGTGCGATGTCAGTGCACGTTAAAGAACTTCAGGTGGCCGAAATTACCGGAGCCCTCTACCACGGCGTCTCTCATAGCCTTAGTCGCTTTGGGACGTTAAAGCCCATAAACTAAACCAAACCTTCTGTCAAAGCTGCTCATCAGCATAATTATCAGCCCGACTTTACCTACTGCAAGACAAAGGAATCTGCCATGTCTCTCCAATTAACCGTGGCCACTGCTAATTGCTTTGTGCTGGGCAGTTGCGGTGTTGCCAGCGTGTTGCTACTCTCTTTCTTTACTCACCCGAACCGAACTACATTTTCTAGTTATACCTACTTTAAATTCATACCGATCGTGAACAGTTGCATTTTTTTCCCTACTTAGCTGCTACTTGAATTATGAAGTAAAATAAATATTGGGCACGCCACGCTTGGCCAACAGAACTAACGCTCTCAATTACTCAAGACTTGGCGAATGAAATTAAATGCGATACTAAAGAACATCCTTCGATCCATGGCATAAAACACAAATGCTTCACCTGATTGCAATTTGTTTTCGCTTTTACAGCTGCCCTCTTTTGATGCCCTCTTTCATCATGTAGTCATTCGTGCTCACTTTTGGGAGAGTACATTTTTGGTGCCTTTCATTCCTGTTCGTCCTTTTCGACATCATCCACGTTTTATGGTACCTCGCTGCTACACTCACTATGGCCACTTCACTCGTAATTATTACATACCAAAAATGTTTAATTCTCTGCCTGATTCAATCTTTTCAGTTTCTTCGTTGTCTCTATTAAAGAACTTCTTAAAAACACATATGTCGGTAACCTAAACTGTTTCTTTGTTCTTGTTTGCCTTAGGTATTGCGGTTTATCATTGTTTGCTTGCTTTGTAACACCTATTGTTTAATATATCTGTCTTTCATCGATTGCCGAGTACTGCCCTACAAGCCTTTATGGCTTGGGCAGACTTGTCTTAAAGATTGTATTCTGTTTTCTGAAAATAAAGGTGTTTATTATTATTGTTATTATTATTATTATTATTAGCGGCATCTTAGATACCAAATAAAGCAAATCTTATGGATAACCAATAGATAAGAGGATAAACAACTGCTGATATTTGCAGTCATATACTTTGCAGGGTTGACAGCATGCATGCGAAAGAAATGCAAACAATTTTACCAGTTGCGCAACGCTGTTTATGAATCTCGGCATAACCCTCCGTTTTTAATTTGCTCTCATTTTCTGCCATGCTCTCTTTATTCGTTAACGAAGCTGAATGTAGGCGCCTTCCCGCACGCCTATTTTTAATTTATTATGACCGGATAATGCCATCTTAATTGTACAAAGCGAATACAGTCTCTACAATTCGTCCCATTGTTTCGAACCTTCATTCATTCCATTTCAGTCGTCTGTTCTGCTTTGCTCCACTGATATAGCGCCTATCGAGTTTCAAGGTTGACAGGCACGCTAACCAATGCGAAAATCGATCTCGTCACTGCCATGAGAGAGGTGACCTTGGCAAGAATCAAACGTTTAAAAGAGGTAGGTTACCATATTGACTTCATTTGCCGAAGTTTTTCTGAAGAAATACTGAAGAACAATAAATGATTCCCACCTTTACTTTTTAGAAAACTTCAAGAAAATTCTCAACGCATTTCCACACACCTCAAAACCGGTGTCTACTGAACGCTAAGCTTAAAATGACACCAGACAGCTGCAAACGTCACAGCCTTTACGAATGAACTAGGGCAAAACACAAGAAGAGCCACACTAACTTTAGGCACGATGGACGGCCCACTGTCCAGATTGCCTAAAGTTACCACGTTGTCTAAAGTGGACACGTTCTCCAAATTATAACGTGTAGGCACTTTCCTCTGGATGTGGTCAAAAATATCATACTTCTAATGTAGCCGAGGAGCTGTGCCTACACCACTTCTAACTTCCACCTCTTTATCGAAAGCAGAGCACTAAAGTTTGTTGGTTGGTTGGTTTATTGGCGTTTAATGTCCCGAAGCAACTCAGGCTATGAGGGACGCCGTAGTGAAGGTCTCCGGAAATTTCGACCACCTGGGGTTCGTTAACGTGCACTGACATCGCACAGTACACGGGCCTCTAGAATTTCGCCTTCATCGGAATTCAGCCGCCGCGGCCGGGATCGAACCTACGTCTTTCGGGTCAGCAGCCGAGAACCGTAACCACTGAGCCACCGCCGCGGGGCAGAGAGCACTACAGTGTAAATGCCTCTGAATTTACCAATGATTGCGCACTTGGTAACGAAGCAGCGTCAGGTGCGTTTTTTGTAGTGCGTTCCACCAATGCGGCTTTGAGGCGTACGTGTCTACAGAATCTTACTGCTGCGTTCAGAACTATTGCCGCATCGGCGAAAGGGTGAGAGAAACGGCGTATGAAGAGAGAGTGAGGGGAATGGTAGTCCACGGTACATCGCGCTATCTCGGTCTGCTTTGCGTGCGTGTGCTGTCTCGGTTTTTCGCTGCGCGTAGCCGCTCCCCGAGAAAGCAGGGGTCGCGCTACTCTGCGCTGGCTGCCGCACTGAGATAAGCCGAGATGCGAGGAGGCGAAGCGAAAACAGCGCTTAGAGAAGCAGAGAGAGAGAGAGCGCATGTGTACGTGTATACGTGCGCCCGCGAAAGAACGAAAGGAAGGCGGGCGATTTGTTTCCCTCCTCCTCCTAGTTGTGTGCGCCCATCCAAAGCCAAAACGAAGAACCCAAACTAGTGGAGGCGCGCCGAGCCCTGAAGCAAGTTACCACGTTCCGGCGCGCTCCATGTGATAGTGTGGTGATGACACCGCCCCGAAATGCGATGTTCAACCGCGATAAGCACGGAACGAGCCAGCGGAGCGATGATTTTGCGGTGGTTTTGTGACTTTAGAATGCGTGGGAGTTCTCTTTTTTTCCGGACAGGGCAAGCAGCAGTGGCTCTCTGGCTTGCTGGGCTCACTTTGCGTCAAATAATGCGAAAAGGGCAAACCCAATAACTATTAGTAACCCCGCTTCTGATCTCGCAAAATGTCGTATTTGCTCCTAAAATTCCGCGATTTCAGGCATTAAGCTAACGTAAGAAGTGATGATGATGATGATTTTTTATGGCGTAGGAGTTGATTTCGTCAAAGTGACATGGCAGAACGTATCAAAGACACATTCGCCAAGGATTTAAATGTAGATAAGCCAAGCACCGTACCCTAGGAAATCTTGTACCCATTGTCTCTCCGGTGGCTACCCGGCAGCAGTGGGTGATGAAAAGCTCTAAAGTGTAGATATTTTATTTGGCAGTGCGCAGAATGCGGCTTGGTAAATACCATGCTTTTTCTGATAGAGCTGTGAAGCTATCATTAAAACAAGAATGCACGGAGGGTTTATGAAACATTGCTAATGAATAAAAACTTCTGGTAGAGCTGGTTCTTTTTGCCTTGCCCGACCGGCTTTTTTTGGCTTCAGGTACCCAGTTTAAAAGTGGCGCAGCGTGGTCCAGTGCGAATATATCTAAGTAACATGTTTTCTTTTTTTTAATATGGAAATAATGTAAGATAGGTGGATCATCAGATTTTTACTAATAGGCGTGATAGCTGGGTAAGCTCATGTTTGTGCTTCAGTGCTGCCAGTGTGTTTGGCTGTATTGATATTAGGTGAAAATAGAATAGAGAGTCAAAACAAGAGCTTACAATATTTTTCTTTGTCATATCCGCATTGAGTTTCTAATACTGGGATCGCGGTGAGGAAAGCAAGAGGCATCTGCGTTTTAGACGGCCATAAAATAGACCTTGGTGTCAAACTAAAAATAACGCCTCGTTTTGTTTCTCAGCGCGTGGGTATGCTACCACTATTTCTTTCACAGCTGTTCGTTTTACGCCTGTTGTTGCATTGTGGCTATGAAAGATGGTGTGTTGCAAAATAGCGCAACGTACTTAATCTTGACGGCTTCTTGTAAAAACTGCACAGTTCATGATGAGACGTTATCTCTTCTGATGTCTTTCTTATCGTCAGTGCCCCTGTCATGATTAAGGAAGGATTACGGGTCTATATATCAAAAACTAAAACCATTCATGAATAGCAATCTCATTGCATGTAAAATTTTCATAGGTTTCACAGTTTCTACACAAAATAAAATCGAAATAAAGTTGTTTGCATAAATGTACAGCACTTACACACATGGAGTAGGCCACAGAGTTTCTTACTATTACCTAGAGGGAAAGCTAGCAGCCCGTCTATGGGAGTTTGCATAGAGACCCCTCGAGGCCGCTTCAGCCACCATGGGCGCTCAAAGCATCATGGGGCGGTGAGCTACTTGTTGCGGAACTTCAACTTTTGGCCAAAAAATAATGCAAAAATAAGCGCTCTTCGATAATCAAGAATGCCCTAACATTCAATACTCTGTCTGTAAATTGCAACAAACGAGCAGAAAAGCATTTAAGTGCAAAGTTCGCCCAAAATAAGGCATGACTGGCTCTCCTATTGGCCCAGTGATGAACACTACAAAAACTAATATTTCGTAATTAACAGGCGCACTTTTAAAAGAAAATATGTTTTCCAAAAAATTTTGTTGCTTAAACACTATAAGAGGTTTTTAATGGCATTTCATAAATGTAAAACCTTTTATTGGCGTCGTGTGTCGTCGCGTTTTCACTACTATGGCTTTTGCACACTGCTTTCGCGCGAAAGTCGTCTGCGCACACACGAACAGCGTTTTCGGAATGAAACGTCTTAGTAGTGCCACTCCGTGTTCCCGAAAAATTACGACTGTGCCGCAACAAGTAGCTCACCGCCCCATGATGCTTTGAGCGTCCATGGTGGCTGAAGTGCAGCGCCGCCAGCTTTCCCTCTAGGTAATAGTAAGAAACTCTATGGAGTAGGCGCAGTAACAGTGTTAGGATATATAAGGAGAATGAGTGAAGAGGGTTGTTTAGCAAGAAAGAGATTAGAACAGTGCAGACGAGAAATGGTAACGCTCCTAAAAATCTTTTCCCAATCCCAAGCGTCCTTTTCGCCACGTCGGTATCACTTTTAAAGTGATGGCTATGATGATACCGTGGAAATTCGTGCAGAGAATAGGTCCCCAAGAATGGGCCTCCCTCTGTTTGAGACCTTCTTCGTCCGCTTTTGTTTTTTATTGCGAAGCAATATTACTTTAGCTACCACCTCAGCCCGTTCCAGCGCGAGGCAGTGGTAGGCACCACTTGACCTTTGGCATGACGTCATACCATCTGTGTAAAAACGTGGCCCCAACTCGCGCCGTCGCAGCGCGAGGCTGGTAGGCACCAACGGCGGCCTAACTCCCGCTCCTCTCACCAGGGGCGCCGCGCGCGGAGTGACGTCATACCATCTGTGTAAAAAAAAACGGGGCCCCATCTCGCGCCGTCGCAGCACGAGGCCGGTAGGCACCAACGCCGGTTCGCTTCTCTCGTCAAGCCTGTCAGATGCCGCCTCAAGCAAGCAAGACACTTCGGCAGAATGCAAAGAGGAAGCATCAGGGAGCTACGGAGAAGGCAGAAGAACGAGAAGAACGACTTTCCAAGCGGCGTGCTCAATATACAGCCCGACGAAAACGGTCAACGTCTTCGGTAGAAACAACGTCAGAACCTATCGTATTGCTTCGCAATTACCAGGCTTAACCAAGCAAAGCCACAGCCAGTTTTTTTCTCCTATAAGTAGGCACTCGTAAACTTTATTGACGTACTTATTCTCGAACATTTGCTGCGTTGTGGCATTTGGTGAGGAGAAAATGCGGCGAAAGTATTCGCGAGAAAGCCTCTGGCTGTAGCATTTACTGTGGACTCCCGTAGTCCAAGGTACATATTGTAGTCGAATGAGCTTGAAGGTATCTGTCGACAGTATGCGCAAAAATAATTCAGCAGAGTATAAATATCAGGCCGAACCTAACACCTATATCCAAAGCGAATTTTTTTTATATGTCATAACGTTTAATTATACTTGCTCTAGGTGCAATAAAATATCCTGCCAAGAGGAATTACTGAAAAGCAACACATCTAATGGTATATATTGGCGCTGATGTGTTAAAAAGCTGCCACCAAACGAGCAGCAATACTACACAAGCTCTATTCCGCAAGTTAAATTTTTGTATTAACACTGTTTCTCCTTTACTAACCTCAGCTTTATAGATGAGAAAGTAGTTTCTGTTTCCAACATTTAAAAAACATGGCTTAAAATAATAGCTATATTATCATCGTCATTGTAACCAGGAGGTATTTTCTAGTATTCCCGTTCTTCCAGCCGCCATAATTTGTACTATTCGAACTTAGTTGTATAAGTTGGTACTTAATAGATTAGTATCTTTAAAAGGCAAACTATGCACCCTTCCAACCCTCCAAACATGTTTAAGAAACTCATACAAGGATATATCAGAAATCCAACCTGAGGGTTGTTTCGGCCGGCTATAATTACCTTATTTACCAGCGGAATGAACATGCTCGCATTACGAACGCATCCCCTAACAAGGCTGCGAAAAGTAACATTTTTTCCATCGAGTCAAAACTCACCCCATCCTTTTATCGCGCAGTCTTCTGATGGTCAGAGCTAGTGAACGCTAACATTTCTTCTCAAAACGAGGACGGGGTTTGTGAGCTAATTTAAGAAACTGGCCCACTTCAACGATGGATTTTGAAAATAGAGGCTACAGTTACTGTAGCAAGCAGTATATTTTTTCACTTCTGTTTTGCAATGCTGCAATTCTTTGGCAGCAAGAGCTGTAATAGCTGTGCCACGTGATACGCCATGCGGCTCCTGGCCAAAAGCGCGAAGACCGGGAATTGGATGCGGAGTAGGAGAGGCGCCATTAAACGTAGGCGGTGGAGTGATACAGATGCATCACTGACCACACTCTGAAGACCATTTTGGACCCTCCGTGACGTCACAAAGTGGAGGCGGAGGGTGTCGCCGGTATGCGTGCAAGAAGTGCCAGTGCGCACGTTATTTTCTAAATGTAAACTGAATATCGACGTATGAAATGAGCCGGGCTTGATCTGCTTACGCTGTCTTCATGGTAGCCCGCTTTTCTTATCACTTGCCACCCTCTGTAAAACTTGTCGGGCCGGGCCTACCCCGGCCGCCCCCCAACAATAACGTGTGTCCGATACTCACGCCGAGACCGAGGCTGCTGCTGCGGCGATGAACAGTGCGAGTGTCCCGTTCCAAGGAAGGCGCCCAGGATGGCTCATGTCTCCCGGAGGGGGGCCGCATGGGGCTCGGCCGGAGCACTGGAATTTGGCCTCATCCTGCAGAACATTGGAAACAAAAGAAGCTCGGTGTGACGACGTGAGTCATTCAAAGAAGGGTGGCATATTTATAGCCGTCTCAGACGGCAAGTTTACGCATAAAAATCATTGTTGAGCATCCCTCTGGCAGCCCTCCCTTTGTTCTTTGTTTTGAAAGCGCCGGCTTCAAAGTTAACCTACAGCGAATGAAAGGGTCCCTCAAACTCGACCTTATTATGAAAAAAATAGCTACAATTTGTAATATACCTTCTGTTCTGATCCTTTTTTTATTGCTTTCTAATACCGTTGCTATACAAATAAAACCTATAAGCCTAAATTTTGCAGGAATTCTGGAATTTCCTGTCTTGGTTCATTTGTAATTAGTTTTAAATTTTATATTATCGCAGTCACTATTACCTGCTGATCTTTACGGTTGTTTTTTTGTCCTCCTAGCTCGGAACCCTTTCAGTTCTGTAGGCTCCAGCGAGAGTTTTAGATGCCAACAAATATATCGCGCTCAATATATTTGAGCTGCCGCGAACAAGGTGCCTTAGGGTCTCAGTTTTATGGGCCCAGTACAGCTAGAAATTGACGCTCTTGTCTGTCCATGTAAAGAACAGAATGCACTGAATGTTCGAGAAATTTTGATACCCTGGATGAAGGCGCATTTATCTAGTTTAAAGTGAGTAGGTTCACCTCTTACGCGCTGCAAGACATACTCATCGCGTACCTGTACAGTTAATAAACGAGTAAAGTGATTAAATAAAACTTGCACAAAAAATAAAATTGTCTTTTACGCGACCGACAGGGCACTTATAGCACAATTATTGTTCTCGACGGCCAGGGGATAACTGCTTGCGTTTTTGACGCATGGTAGAGACACTGATGACGACGCTGTAGACCGCGATTCTCGACATAGGTACAGCTTCAAAGTAACGCACTCCTAATTTAAGGCTCAGTCAGTATGAGAGTACGAAGAACTTAGTGTGTATAGCTTTCGCTCAGCCGGCTATCACACAGTTTGCCTATGAAGGACCCTTAATGATTGAGGACCCGTAAATAGTTGGCCAACAAAGACGGTAAAAGATTTTCAAGTAAAAATCGAGCTTTGCGTCCCTGTATATTCTAAATGGATTAAAACAGCACTGAATAAAAGATTATATTACTTGGAGCAGGACGTGCGCCGATTGGAACTAATTACTCCATGTCTCGACGGTCCTAACTCGCTTTTACGAGGAACATGTGTGGTAACACGTGTTTTCGGAATGAACACCAAGATTCAAGAGCCGATGATGATTTCTGCCACGCCCTGAAAGGTTTCGCATGGTAGCGATGCCACTCTTCTCAAGTTGAAGATTTGTGATTTTTATGGCTTAAATGTTATTAGAATTTGCATTTTAAACGGGTGAGTTGTTAATTTTCACTGTTAACTCTAGAAACTTTTTATAGAACTATGAAGACAATGTGCTCCGCCCTGCGCCCAACACCATCCCGTTTCAACGAAACCAAACAAAACCAAGCCAGCCAGACAAACAGCCAGCCCTCCCTCCATCCCTACTTTCATTCATAATTATAATAATCAACACAGCCGCGGCCTCTTATCTCCACAAACCCCCTAAACTTCCCGCCGGACTGTCACCCCCTGCTATATTAGCCGTCACTCAGAATCCACCCCATTACCCAAAGCGAATATCGATTACACGCACTCAGATTACATTCTCTGCCCGTGATCATTTCACATACTTGATTTCAGCTAGAGTATCATGAAGTACCGTTAGTTTTCCAACTCATTTCAAGCTCAAGTTATCCGTAACAATTATACTCCCCACACTACGCTACGCTTTGTCAATTTAAGTTAAGCCCTTTTGGCTAGCCTGATAATTACCGGCAGTTATTTGATGATCCACAAGAGAAAATAAGACGGGACAACATGAAAGATAAAAAGCGAACAGTCAGTGAATAAAAGGCGCGCACATCATACCACAATGGTCATCCACGTCAAAAAGATTCAGATTGCCTTAAAACTACATTTTTCAGGTTCTGAAAGACAGTCAACATACGCAAAATGCAGGTCAGCAAAGGTATGTAAAAGCACATAAGCCATGCCCGAAGGTTGATGCTTTTCTGTAGGTATATATTTGCGCGTAAGACACTGTCAGCCAGACAGGAAACCGCTGGAGCGATATAAATAAGAAAAGAGGACAAGAGGATACAAGCTAAGACTCTATCAACATCTCTGCGACCATTTGACCATGTTGTTCAATCCCTAGCAAAAGACTTTGCAAAAACCAATCTATGCAAAAGCTTGTGTTCGAAGGTTACAAATCAGGCGTAAATTCACTCCGTCAAAAGGTTATGCTGGCATAAATTAATACGTGCTGAGAATTTTCATAGCGCTCCAACATATCTGCATTTGCTGGAAACCGGCAATGTGTGTCAAGGTTTCTTCGAAGTTGGATTTTTCTCAGCGGTACCTCTCTGTTCGTTATTCATCTCTGTGCCTTCCGTCGTGGTACTATCAGATGTGAGCAGACAAGGATTTTCTTGCTTTAGCTATGCGCTGTGCACACAGGCCTTAACAACCTCCTTTCAGCCGTAGTTGGGAAGCGATGTAGTCTAAATACCGGGTGTTTCACGTAAGGTATTGTGCAATTTTCAAAAAGAGGTGTTTTCGGGTTCGAAGAGCGCTTTTTCGGCACAGCATTGCCAGCGGTGTAGCGCAGCAGAATACAGCTAA
This sequence comes from Amblyomma mixtum, assembly GCF_055824585.1. Taxonomy (NCBI): domain Eukaryota; kingdom Metazoa; phylum Arthropoda; class Arachnida; order Ixodida; family Ixodidae; genus Amblyomma; species Amblyomma mixtum. The sequence continues at coordinate 42,661,090 of NC_143018.1, forward strand.
CACATGCTAACTGGTAGGCTGCTTGACTACTACTGAGTTGTTTAGCGTTTGACTAGTGCTGCTATATTTATTGAGAGGCATGTGGCACATTGTAAGTAATATTCCTGTTAAATTTTAAAATTTCGAAATCTGAGTAACCCTCGGCACAGTTCCTTAAAAAATTTCGCTACTTCGACGACTTATGTGGCCCGGAGAGGTTGCTTTGCTTGCAAGGTTTACGGAAGGGCATGTATTTTGGCGCGGGGTGTGCAAAATTTGTCACGCCACACTTCCGATAGTAATACCGTTATCGAAATTGCCAAAACTGATATGTTTTTTACTTACGGTGGGCTACACACCTAATTAATAACGAGACTAACAGTAATAGTTTGAAGCTTAACTACTGCACATCAAATAAACAGCCTACCATTTAGTACGCCTTGATTTTGGTACTGATTTAGTTTGATGTGCTACACCACTGACAGTGCTACTCCGAAATAAGCGCTCTTGGAACTCAAAATTCTACTTTTAAAAATTGCAGAAGATGTTAGGTGAAACAGCCTGTATACAGCCTGCGGTATTTTCCCCATCACTGCTAAAAAAAGGTTTTGTGTGAGTTTTTACTCCTAAAGAAGAAATTCGAACAAATCTTTATATTTTTTGGCACGCTGCAAGAGCATAGCCCTCGTCTGTGCCGCCGCCACCGCACACCACCCTACCCTTAACCGCTCTTATGCACGCAGCCTTATCTGTTGCTTTAGGCCTTACATTCCATTGATGAATAATTTATTATCCCATTTCTTTCAGAAGATAGATGTTTTGTTAGGACTCTTAACACGGACCGGCCAAATGAAAAAAAAATGAAGCTTTACCGGCATGTTGATTCTCATCTTTGGTCTGAGAAAAAACAAAAAAAAAACACTTGGGGGACAACACTCCCTAAGAGTGGAATGCGATGGCATTGGAGATCCCGATTTATTCCACTTTCGTGTTTCTGTGTCTGGTTTCTCGTTATAACACGATTTTACCGCTGTCTTTTCATCTCATCTGTTTTTTGCTATATCTCCCTTCTCTATTTTGCTCCTCTTTGTTTTCTTCTCGTTTGTGCCACATGCTATATCGGCCAGGTTGCTCACAACCCAGTAGGCCGGTTGCCACCTGCCACGATAGGAAGGTTGTGATGACGTTCCCAGCTTTACGAAACCTCTACATTCGTTGGACTTGTTCTCACTCGCCGCGCCGGGTGGATTGTGACAATGTGACAAGCTCACCTGACCTATCTCGACCAATCGTCTAATTTTGTGACTGAGGCCGGCATTTCTACGGAATGCGGGCTCTATAGTTGTGTCATTAACACTTGAATTGTAATGCTGATGACGATAGGGAATGACGGGCAAGTATTCTGAGAGAAGCGCGCAGATTAGACAGCTAATCCCAACGCAATTCACGGAGGAACGTTTATATGGTGATACATTACTTTTTGTTGCTTGCACACACAGTGTCCTACGCAACCAGGGAAATTTCAGACGGGAAACTATGCGGGCTGTAAAACAAAATATTTAATCTAGGAATGGGTATATAACAAGTGTATATTCTGGTCGCATATATTCATTAGGATTAGAAAAATGTACCGTTAGGTTGGAAGAAGCATTTTCTCGTATCGTACCAGGGTCATCTGTTCCCGATGCCTGGCCTCTTACATAGTTATTCATACGTTGCTATCCACTAAAGGTCATGTATTGGGATGAAAGCTGAACAGGTGACTTTTAAGAAACAGTGGATACATTGAGACGGAGCAACTAGTCGGAAAAGGCAGGGACAGAAATAGAGAGGAGAGGTTGTGAAATTCAGTGGGGCAAGTATTATGTCTTGCGAAGGCAATATAACCGACAATCATTAACAATAACGAAAGAAAATGCAAAGATAATGCAAGCTCAGCAGGGGGCGGCCGACAGGGATTTGGGCGGATGAGAATAGGCAGTTCGCGGGATTAAGTATTGGAAGATGTCCCGGGAAGAGAATAATTCAAGGGATATGGGAAATGCTTTTGTCTGCTGTAAATGTAGCTTAACTAATGAAAATAATGAAGGCTCCTTCGCAAGCTAGACGACCGGTTTATTACGAGCGTAAAGAGCATGCACGGCCCCGCATAATTTTACACACTTCAGAAGACTTGATTCCGCGAATGTGCCGAACCAAATTATTTTTTGGACAGTCGCATAGCGTAAACTTTGTATCAGGATATTACATGTATCTCATTCGTCGTCTTTTCGGTATTTGACTTCTTCCATAAGGAACTACCAATTTCTTAGCAAACGCGTTTCTGTGAACGTCTGTTTTTTTTTTGTTTGTTTGGACATTATAAGCGAAACGACAACGGTGTAACATCAGCAAGTACTCTTTACTGAAGATGGCATAAGAGTAGTGTACGCAGCGCTTGAACTATAGTTGTGACTAGGGTCGTGACGTCATAAAGATCCGGCTCTAAAATTCCAATAATGATCACAAACGACGGCTTCCAGGACTTATTCTCAGCCTGACAAAGCCAAGAGACAGGCCGAATTCAACTAAGCAAACAGTTTGCTTTAATGTCCGTGGCTGGCGGAAGAGAATGAAAAGGAGAGGATGGAGAGTGTGTGGTCCAGCTCTCCCAAGATCGATATTCAATCAGGCACGTGCAGATGTGTTCAGCCGGTGGTGCGTCAGTATTTCAATAGGGTCTCCTTCGGAATAGCGGAAGGCCACAGCTTGTCCATGAGTGAGTGAGAAAACGTACTACAGATCGCATTTAGTTGGGCAGGCTCGTATTCCAGGACCCCATCACCCACGTCTGAAATGTGGTTTGCTCTTCAGCGAGCTGTTCTTAACTTACAAAACGGACCACCGACTGGTTCTCCAGTCACCTTTCTCTTCACATCCTGTCGCACTCATAATTATTGCTTTCATTTTTTGCTTAAAATTCTGCTTTATGCTGTCACTCTGCTCTTACTGTGAGACTGGGTGGAATTCTGATTTTGCTACCTTGAGCACTGCCGCAATGAATGCTTTCGTTTTTTTTTATTCCAAAAATAAATTTACTGCGTCGAGAAAGTAGTCAAAATGCGTTTAAAGTTTGCTTGATATTCCGCGCCCATGAACTAACGAACAATTATTTCTGTTTTGAAAGAATGTCGTACGCCAAAAAAGGACGAAACAGGAAGGAAAAACACAGAACAGGAAAGAGGCGCAACTTCCAACTTTAATAACAGGAAAGGAAACCAGGCGCTCTTTTATAGCCGCTGAGCTGCATGAGGGTGCGTGAACTAAAAAACAAATGCGGTGGTGGACGAGTGATAACAACACTGCAACACAGCACAACAAGTCATAGGGAGGTCGCTATTACAAAAGGCATGTTGAAAACTCATGCGAGCGTGAATGATAGCACAGGTTGAACGATTATGAAAAAGGATAAGAACTACCTCTAAGATATTAACAATCATGAAACCGATTGAAGGAAGCAGGCGGACTTTGCAAAGGGCATCTAAACGAAACCGTCCAAGAAAGCTAGTTCGTTTCTGGTGAGGAGAACAGAAGGCGTGCTAACGCAGTTGTCTTTTCTTTGATCAATATAAAAAGCCTCAATGACTTCTCTTTCGATTTTTTCCTTTGCCCTGGCTAGAAACCTGGTCTCTTGAAATTTCGGAAAACAATCTTTACACTTGCTACAATGTAAAGCTAGATTGCTTCCCGTCTTGCTTTTTAGGGTCACATTGTGCTGTAGAGCACGCTCATTGAAGCACTGTCCCGTTTGCCCCACATATACTTTGCCACACGTCAAAGGGATCTCGTATACCACATTAGTGGTACATTTTGTGAACATTGTTTGATGTTTGACAGTGCAGGCCTTTTTGACCCGCTTTCCTGACACCATCGGACATATGCTTGCCAGTTTGTAGGGGGCTGAAAAAACCAGCCGCACTCCGTGCCTGGAAGCCACTTTTTTCAAATTGTGCGAAAACCCATGCAGGTAAGGAATGACCTGCACAGGTTTGTTTCCAAATTCCCGCTTGTAGTCCGGCTTTTTCATTTTTTGAAGGAGGCTTTCAGACACACTGGTGACCAGTTGCAATGGGTAACCTGCTGACATAACTCTTCTGATCTGATACTGGAAGCTTTCACTGATTTTGTGTGGACAAGATTTTTCTAGGGCCGACCTAATGCAAAGAGAAACTACTCCTCGTTTTACTAATTTGGAGTGGGCGCTATCGTAAGCTAACAGAGACTTCTTTGAGCGAGGTTGATACATCCAACAGACGTGGTTGTTTATTTCTGAAGGCAAGAAAAGGTAATAAATGCAGGCCCCAAGAACAGGCGAATTATTCAAAATTTGCAATTTTGCAATGCATAGCAAAACTTTCAAACTAGCGAGGCTCTTGTGTTGGTACTTCGAAAGGGCTAGGGAATAAACATATACCTGTTGACGTTCGGCTTAGTTTACGGGGTTTAACGTCCCAAAACGACTCAGGCTATGAGAGACACCGTAGCGAAGGGCTCCGGAAATTTCTACCACCTGGGGTCCTTTAACGTGCACTGACATCGCACAGTACACGGGCCTCTATAATTTCACCTCCATCGAAATTCTACCACCGGGGCCGGAGTCGAACCCGCGTCTTTCGGGTCAGCAGCCGAGAGCCATCACCACTGAGCCACCGCGACGGCTGACATATACGTGTTCATTCTTAGATCGCTCTTTGGCCTATTTTGAATACGGAAGCGGAGCTGTTCGGAAGTCACCAATCCTCAGGCAGATTAGTGCGCAAAAACCAAGACCAAATTTGTGATATCTTCAGTGTGTTTGGAAGAGTTCAGCCAGCCACACGAATCCTTCCCAGCGGATACCTTCATACAACGTAGTTTAGTTTGGTGATAGAAACTAGTCTTGTCGAAGAATGGATAGTCTTAACTTCAAGCCAAAGTGTGCAAGTACAGTCATTACACTCATACACCACACCTTCATCACCTGTATCTTTTCTCCCTGGGCTACTGGGTGGGCTTGGGTAAGCCGCCGGCGTGTGTACAAAATATTCGCTAGCGATTTCCCGCGTAGTTGTAATCTTTCTAATATTCGATAGAAATGGAAGACGTTACTTGGAAAAGCGAAACTCCAGAATTCATTTTCCCTTACAGAGTTACCGAGAGAGGGGGTACAGTGGTGTTTACCTGCGCTGAATCAGTATCTTAAAACAGTACAGAATTGATGAGTGACGCCTAAGCAGCACGCCGTGAATATATAGCTGATTGCACAGATTTCTGTCTCTCTCCATCCCGTCTTAATGACACAAGTACACAAGTACTGCTGTTTACAAGACTAATAAATGCACAGATAGCGAGTACGCATTCTGAATCTCATGTAGAGGTTGCAAATTTTTTGCGCTGTTCGGGTCGTCTGCATTCGGTCAAATTTTTTTCATTACGGCAGCCAGAGTTCAGGTGTTATATGAAGCGAGTACTAATAGTAAGGCATTGTATAAAAATTCGATGTGTCCGTGTGGAAGAAAACATACCTTATCGGCATTTGATTCCAGAGCCATGCAAGCAGCACCGCATAAAATTCACACTGCAGAACGTATTGTACAAACCCGGCATTTTCACCACCATCAAGCGCGTATTCCCTTTCTATGTAGACTGGCCTTCAACTTGCCCCTTACACAACAGCGATCGTAGTAACTTATGTTCTTTTTTCGAACGCTATCAGCATTTCTTATTTTTTGCGTCTTTCGCATTTTGGCCTCAGAGCTTAGAAACGCGTTGTGCGCGTAGTACCTGTCTTAAACTCCACTCCTCCGCCCACACACACACACACCTCCCCCGGTAAAGACAGGTACGCATTCTTTGAAAAAAATAACATTATAAAGAGGTCTATACAAAAATAACAGTATAAAGAGACCATGGCTGTGGAAATGAACGCCCGCGCTTCACAGTAAGAGGAAAGATGAAAAGAAAAAAGGCGATGCTATGACACGAAAAAGACAAGCAACAATTCATCAAAAATTAAGTAATATGTTTTGCCCTAAGGACAACGATCCTGCTGTCAGAGATTAAAAAAAAACTAATAAATAAAGATGTGGCCAAACATAACTGTTCTTATAACTATGTTTTGTGCTAAAATTAAACGTAAACAGGAGCTAACGACAGCGGGGATACAAGAGCTGTCAAAGGCAACCCCGATGATGGGCGTGCCAGAAAGATTCTTCTTCGTTAAAAGATAAATACATGCTAACTGACTAAGACCTTACAATTAGCGTTGGGCTTGCTGCTGTCAGACCCATGGCGAATGTAAAAACTTTTGCGGGCTTAAATACAGCGGAGAGTGGAAGAATGACGGAAATTTAAAGCTTATGGTTGAGCCAGTGCGGGCTCAATTTCCCTTCAGTTTAGAACGATTAGTTATGCCGCAGTAGTCTCTTTCATAGCATGGCTCTAGCTGAATGGTTATGCTTGAGTGCATGACACCCGTATACCTTCGGTTTTCGATGCCGGTTAATTTTGTCCGTCGTTTCGTCTGCCCTTACAGGTGCTCTGGTGAGTCTGTGGGAACTCCAACCTACCGTTTCTTTGAGCCTGCGCTTAGCCTGGCCAGACGTACAGCTCGTCAAATGCCAAACGTTTAGAACTGAGGCAACGTACCTTATTCAGCTTGCGCTGTAATACGCGGGTTTTAGTGGGAGTCCATATGATCAGTACACATCTAAGCTGGAGTGGATAAATGAGTAACAGCCATATATTTAAAGTCATAAGCGATACCCTATAAGAGCACGGAGGCCGCTGTGACAGCGTCGTCAAGACAAGCGCCACAATAAAATATTAGCTAGTTAAATGAAAAATCAACATCTTGTAGGGTGCGAAAATCTTACCACAAGGCTGCTTATTAAGCAGATTTATCTGCTCTTATCAACTTAACTAAGGCCGACAAAATCAACAGCGGGGTAAGGAAGATCCGGTATAATAAGAATATCTGCGTTGATATCTATGTGGGAATTTTCTAACTGTGACAGGCTATGAATAATGAAAGGGAACGAATCCGAGGCCCCGTGGACTGATTTTCTTTCGCTGCTGGCAGTGCTTTGTAATCAGAATAAAAATTTATTGTCGGAGAGAAAGAGTTCAAATATGAATTAGATCATGAAATTCTTGTTGAAATTTAGCGTCATTAAATATGCACTTTGGTTGGCCCGGAAAATTTTTAAACACAATTATGTAAAGAAATGCTATCCTGAAACCAGAACACGAAAATCATGCCGGCAGTTCGTATACGCTCAGCGCACAAAGTACATAAATAACAAAAGAAGCAATATTTCCTGTTGTGCTCAAAAGGATATGAACGTGAGAAGACACCCGGAAACGCGGTTATGGCATTCCTCGCTTCTTTATGAAGTCTTCAGTATGGAGACAGATGCGGTTTTTTCGCTATACACCAAACGGCCAAATTTCATTTTGTGCGTTGCGGCGAGGCAAGAGAGTTAGTTGTCTCGTAGAAGGGTGATGGTTCGGGCCAGTGGGCGACTCATATGAGCTTCCGTAAGGCAAAAAGCAAGGACGAGCGCTTGGCCAAAAATAAAATCCTTATTGGCGTATTTTGGAGGAACTTCTATGTAATGTGACTCGAGGCATAAAAATTTGTCTCGTTCGGTGTCGCATTCCAACATTCCGCGCCAGTCTGGCTAGACTCCGGAAGTTTCGGAACAGACGGGCGTGCATGCTTTTGATGTTGCATAAGCAACGTTCTCCTGAAGTTCGAAGTAGTCAACACTTTGATTGATATTGTGATGAGTGCTACGTATTTGCAACGTGACTAGTTTCAGACACGCGACAAAGATGCTATAGAGGGTAGTGGTTATAAAATATGGATTTGAGAAAACGGGGAAACCATACGCGATTATTTGTATTCAATGGTGTTCAAATCCATTTCGATAAGCAAGAATCTGGTAGACCGCTCAGATGCAATAAACCGTTCTTGTCTTCGTAGAACCGATATTTTGTACAGCCGACCACATATAAGATTAGCTTTCAGTGTTCTAATAAGGCACTCCGCTTGTTATTTGCTGCTATGCTGATACCGTGATGGCTATAAGGCACCCCAACTTACTCTCTACAAGTCTAAATTGTAAAACTGACGCTTTCAACCCTGAAGAGGGTACTATAGTTCTAAAGTACTAAGGCTGCTTTTAAAGGCAGCCAATCTTAGACTTGTCAAATGCTCGTGAAACCGCTTACGCTTCGTGCTTTTGCAGAACGCATCTCTTCTTTGGTCAAAATGCAGTTTTTGCCGCAGAGTACCCGGCTGCAAATTCATCCCTTAAAAACGAAGTCAGTAGGTCGTTTTCTGATGCAAAATTTATGGGGAAATACATGCGTATACAGTTTTATTAGAAGGCACCGAGGGCTGTAGCTACGGTAGCTCCGCAAACAGCCGTTGACAGGAGGCAAACATGGCACCAAACTGCTCAGAATTGTCACTCTTCACGGCATGTCGGAAACAGAAGTTCTGCAGACGAAGCAGTGCCTCAGGTCTCCGACTGCTTCAGGGGTGCTTGCAACAACAGCTCCTTTCGTAAAGATAATCCACGCTTAAAGGCCCCTGTCAGACGCATGAACCCTTTTTGTGAGACTTTTAAAACCCTCTGGAAAGATTTCGTTTTTAGGCTTGGAATCATGAAGAGTTTAAAACACTGGCGGGATCGACTATCTTCGTTTGTTGAATTGGGCGGTAAATTATCGCATGGGAGGTCGTTCGCTTTTTTGAAGCACTTATTTTGCAAAGTAAACAATCGGCAACTACCTTTGCTATTGCATTATTACTCGCTGAGTTCTCACTTCCAGTTTCCTTGTACAACATTTGCAGCCATAAAATCGTGCAGCTCTATTACATTTGTGCCAAGATTTTCATAGGGCTTTGATTCACTGCCATTGGCTGAATGACGACGTTTGTCTAGCAGCACGAGTACCATAGCTGCATTTTTCATCGAAATTTCCTGTATCCTTCGTATTACAGCAGAAACGCTGAGATGAGCTACAGAGAGAAAATGACCCTCGACGCAGTGCTCTATTTCCTTCCTGCCTAACGTAAAAGGTTTTGAGGGAAGTGTGACATCAGAAAAAACTTTTAAGCCGCAAAGAAATGGAGTGACCCGCCTCAAGGTGGGCGGGCGACACTATAACATAGTGTAACATCACGAGGCAGAGCTAAGGCAATCTAGTACACTGGAGCACATGACGTCACTGGGCCGCGCTGTCTACGAGTGACGCATGCGACACTTATGAGTGGTCACGTGGGCGCCTGTTTGAACGTGACGATGTATAAACACTGGGCATGGAATGAAGCCACAAAACAAAATGCCGTACCAGCAGGGCGGTGACTACATTAACTACCACGCCGTATCATCTTTACTAGTGCCTTACCTACCAGGCAACGTCTCCTCAGAAAAAGACGTCTCAACTGTCTTACGAGAAAGTACACAAGGTGGGCTCTAGTCAATAATATGGCGACCCTTCCTTAACATGCAACGATAACAAAGAAAGAGGAGCACCTGAATTCCCGTATTCATTGCTTGCTGTCAGGTTTCGTTTATTGGTTTATTAGGGTTTAACGTAAAAAGGGACTCAGGCTATAAGGGACGCCGTAGTGAAGGGCATGTTCCTACACACGGTTTTTTAAAAAGCTGGCTCCTGCATATATTTTGTTTTCGAAAGATTCATTTTGTTTTCATGAACTAGATTTCTTCGGCCGTCTTCTCACAGCTCTCTCAGTTCGCTGCAGTATAAGCGGAGAAATAAAAAAAACTGGCTCCAAAAAGTATCAGTTTTATACCATTTGTGAAATAATCAGTTGTAAAAAATATCAAGATGGTAAAGCGAGCTCTAGTCACGTAGAAAATTAATTCCACATTAAGAGAGGCACATGGATCTTTTTGTTCATCAGCCTAATGAGTCGTCGAGTTTATTCTGATAATTTCATAACCTATGACACATATGCATACGTGATCCGAACGAGATCACGGATGCATATTTTTCAAGTCAGCGTGCTAATCTGTATAAAGAAAATAATTTATAATGCCATAGGCTTGCTTTCAATGACGTTCGCAATCATTATAATGCCCTTATTGGATACAAACTGATATCTCTTTTGTTCATACTGATAGCTTATTCAGTGTGTCGGCCCTAAAAGTTTCGAAAGTAATTTAGGAATCTCGTGAGACCTTAATCCGGGAAACCACGGAGAGAAATGGGTGGGAAGTGACCTGAAGGTGGTACGCAAGGGACGATGAATGTAAGGGTGCCGAAACCCAACCTCCTAAATTATGTCGCATCAAGGTAATCAGAAACCTTATGCACAAGAATGTTACTGCTGCTTCCAATTTTCCCTCCAAGCAATCCTGCGAAGTTTTATGGTTACGGCTAGGCGAGAGCGGCCATGTTTTTTGAAGTTTTCTGCAAGCAAATGCTTTTATACCTCTATTATGAAGGGACACTACATGGAAAATCGAAATTAAGAAGTACGGATAGATCATTCGTCGGAAACACTTGCAAAGTTTTTTTTTTTGTTAATGCGAAGACGGTTAGATTTTTGAGAAAATACCAATAAAGTTTCCGAAGCTTCAGCGTTAAAATATCTGGTTAAACAGGGTTGCATTCACGTCATTTTTATAACTCATTATCACCGGGGCTCTCCGTCCAACCAGAGCACCACAGCTACCTTCGTCGTAATTTACGTCTAGCTTCACCAGCAGTTAAATTACTAGTTTATAAAACATTAATTCGGCCAAAGTTAGAATACGCATCTGCCATCTGGGACCCCGCTCAGCTTAACCTAACTAACTGTATTGAACTTGCCCAAAATCGCGCCGTTCGATTCATCTACTCAAACTACTCATACTCCACCAGTGTTACTTCCCTCAAAAATAATGCATGCCTACCTGACCTCAAGCAACGTCGCACAGTTGCAAGGCTGTGCTTGTACCACAAAGTGTATCATAACTTTTCTTCCTACTGTCCTATTCAGCCTGCTCATCGTTCTTCAGCCCGCACAAGCCACCAAAATGCCGTTTACCCACCCCCTGCTCGCACCGTGACCCATCTTCATTCCTTCTTCATCCAAACAGCGCGTGACTGGAACAGTCTTCCCACAAGTACCATCCCTCATACAAACCCGGACCATTTCAAGAAAGCCATCGAAAAAATCTGTTATTAACGGCAATACGTCGAGGCATTTATCTCCCTTGGCATAGATTTTACTCCCACAATGTCATGGAATACCCACATTAGCAAGATATATGCACCACCCTTTCCAAATTCATAGGTATCGTCGCTCATAATAAACATATTTTGCCCGTGAAAACAAAGCTCGACCTTTATTACGCTTTTGTTCTCATACTTACTTGGTATGTTCTCATACTTACTTGGTATTCTTACTTGGTATGGGGAAATACTACTGTGTCAAATATACAAAAACTTTTTATTCTGCAGAAAAAAAATGCTACGGATCATTACAAATGTTTCCTATGACGCTCGACTCAATCCCATAAGACAAAAGTATCAAATTATTCCGGTTAATAAGATTTTTGAGTACAGGTTTGCCTGCTTTTATAAAAAAAATCACGGCACGAAATGACTTCTTTTTAGCCACACTGTTCCTCTTGTACCATATGCCACACCCTATGCAACTAGAGACCATGGAATATTTGCAATACCCAGTTGCAGAACAAACTACGGTTCTGCGGTGTTCAAATGTATTCTACCGAAAAGTGTGAACACCCCTCTCTATAGCGATCTAACAAATGCCTTCTTCTGTACTTAAGGAACTGTTCATGGACTAGGTTGCACCAAGTTGCAAAACTGTGCTGAAACGTTTTTATGAAGGCAAAATTCTAGAGGCCCGTGTACTGTGCGATGTCAGTGCACTTTAAAGAACTCCAGGTGGTCGAAATTTCCGGAGCCCTCCACTACGGCGTCTCTCATGGCCTGAGTTACTTTTGGACGTTAAACCCCACAAACAACAAACCACCACAACCTGTCATTTGTCTTTTTTTTTCTCCCCTTTATAAAACAATGTATAATGATTTTCCTGTTTAACTGTCTCTGCTAATGCTGCCGACTTCTACGGGTGACGAAGCTTGTCAAGCGGTCATTGCGAACCACTTATTTTTTGTCAGCCACGGTTTTTGTATGACAAAAGCTTGAATAAACTTGACTTGACTAAAATGGAGAGACATGGGAGAGGCCTTTTCTCTGCAGTGGACGTAGCCAGGGTGATCACGATGATGATGAATTCCCCCTAAAGCATCTGTGACAAACAATAACGAAGACTGCTAACAACGATATAAGCCGCTTTGTTGAATGATGAATGCCAGTTTTATTGGGAGCAACGGTGCTGGTTCTAAGCCAGAAAATCTCATTCACTCGATTTTCACTCGGTGAGCAGCCTGGAATTTGCCTTGTTGAAATGCTTGAACCTCGCCAGACCGTGTAAACGGACATATATGAACTTAACTACAATATACAAACTAAACTATGAGATAAGCTCTATAATTTTAAAAGACTGTTTCAGTTATTCAGAAACAGGAACATATCAGCACGCCAGAAATTGTAGACTCGACGATCTATGAGTTGGCGTCATCTAAAAATGGCTGTCCAGCGTTTGCGGGAGCAGCATTGCAGGATCCCCGCACCTCTGGTTATTCTCAGGGTTCCCCATGATATGTGCCTGCTCGGCGTGTAACCCAGTACTTTCTGTTTCGGTCACTCATTTCAAGCATGGAGTGATTCGCAATCTATGTAGATACATCGCAGCTTAAATTTCACACTTCTCTCTCCATGTTGTTTTTAAAGTTTCTTGGCCCAATTTGTCTGTTCCTGTTTTTATAGTGCTTAACGCTCTAAACATAAAAATTATATACGACGTTAACAGATTGAGCGTGTGCTAAGTTTTTTTCTGGTAGGAAGCCGAGCAGGCGAGTTTTCGAATCCGCGCAATGAGCCGAGTAATGAGCAACCGTCGCCATCCACCACCCAATTAGCGTGCCTAAGAAGTGCTAAGATGGACGGCTCAAGGCGCCCTTATTAAGAAATACTTTTGGGATCCTCGTGAGCTGAGCAATGGGATTCCGTCCGATAACCTTCACACTTGGCCGGCTTTCCGCACATAACTTCCCCCAGGGTCTCGAAAAGCCGTTAGGATGAAAAGGAGCCTTATCCCGATACCCTCCCTGTGAATGCCGTGAGGGGTAATTTGTTCTCCCGAAACGATCTGCTCATCCCCTCGTCCCACGTGCACCAAGTGCATAAAGAAGAGAACAACTGAAAGAACCGTCCTCGATAAGGGTCGTTACTCTTATCTTCCAGGCATCGCTCTTCGAGGATATTATGAGGTTATTAGCGTGTAAATCTTGCGGAGGATAAAGCATTGAGCATTTTCATGGCAAATATCTTCATCTTTATCTTTCCCAGATCACTTCACTTGACGTTACTTCGTCTCGCCTATATTTTTCTTCCTCGCCTCTATCGTTTCGTCGTGCTGCCCACGTTTTTTGCTACTGTAGCGACGTTCGGCGCATTCCCTCTCTCAAGAGCTTCAACATTACGACGACCGGGCGAGCAGATTCCCAGCAGACTACCAATGCCTCCTTGCCGTGTTTATTTACTTCGGCGTTTTCTTTCTCTGTTTTGCGCAGTGAAGGCTAGAAGCGTTTTGTCCTGCGAGGCCTTGCTGCCTATCTGCTTTGCCCACTCGCAGAATACGTCATCAGTAATCTTGTTTCCTTTGGCCCAACTCTCCTTGGCTGGAATGACAAGCACGCGCCGGGAGCGACGCCTTGCGTCGTATTTGTTTAAGAGCCGGAAACAGAGCACAAACACTGGAAAAGGGGATAAATGGGCCAGATTTGGTCATCGCAGATTTTCTCGCTTGAAGGACACACGCTGGGAAGCGGAAATAGAAGGACAGAAAGTGGTACAAAAACAAACCATATGGCCCAAAAATAACGTAACGCGCCAGTTAATACCATCGCGTACGATGCGCCGCCGATATGAAAGAGAACAGGCTGCTTTTCTTCTTAACAACAACAGAGTATAGCTGTCTTCAGCCGTTTCGCACGGAATGAACAGTGTTCTTTGAGTTTCCTGCTTTAAGGAAGTAGGATTGGTTTATGGGGTATAACGTCCCAAAGCGACTAAGGCTATGAGAGACGCCTTTAAGGAAGTAATAAAGTCGATAACGAGAGAAGGAATCTGAGCAAAAAAAAGGGGGGGGGCAATACAGTGGCAATAAATAAGCAATACTTGTGTGCGGCGGACCAGATTCGGCTTTGCCACAGGCTACACTTCTGCACGAAAACGCAGGCGTCTGTTATAGTCGTATTACTGTTCCTAGCTAGGGAGATGTCATCTGCGCAAGATATTTGGGCAACTCATCAGAATTCACTGCGTTGTTGCAGTCACTTCCTACTAATGTTTTGTTGTGCTGCGTCAGAATGAGTCGCATTGCTTACTCAAATACAACGATATACAATTGCAGACGAAGTACGTCCGGCACATCTACAATAAACCATATGGATCTATTACCAGCAATCTTTTTCTGTAAATCTTACATAATAAATACATTTCATTTATACAAGAAGTGTCACACAGTGAAATTTAAATCTTAGGCACAGAAAAACCAATATAATCTTCAAACGATTGCACTATTGCACCGTAAAACAACGCATTGTCCGAACCGATCTCCAGAAGAATGGTTATGCCTACGATTGGTCTCAGTTCCGGTGAACAACAGCTGTGCTGTATGCTACTTTCATTGTTATATAATTACCTAATGAATTGCATAAATATATATGGTCTCTAGCATTGGAAAATTCTGTGTTTGTATTGTTCGATGTGTGATAAGTAGCTGCGTAATGTCCGTTCGGCGGACCTACTGTAAATTTTTTCTTTCTCCTTTGTCATCGCACTAGTTTGTATGTCATTCCTGCAATGTGTGCTATCGCGTGCAATATTCATTCATATTATATGCCCGCTGCTGTCAAAACGACTTGGTTAGCGGGCTAGTCAAGTTTCTAAACGGTAGCTTTTTTCCTGCCGCCCTATCGTGTACCTGCGCATACATGAAAAAAATAAAGATTTGATTTGATTTGATTGCCTCTTCATTTCCACTATGCTCTCTCCGCAAGCGTACGTTTTTCAATAAATCCAAGATATTGCACTTTAAGTTCCCGGTAATCTTGTACCCAAGGAGCACATGAAATTGGCCCGATATCGCAAATAAATGGATTCACTCTAAGCCTTTGTTGCACCGGTCTTTGTCAATGCATTTCTAATACTGGGCCAATGAATTTTGCTGCTGGCGTACTTTCAAAGAAGCATGGGTTCGTAGGTTCTCGTTATCTGTTTTTGTTTTGCTACTATTTATTTGTGCTTTCGGCAATTTTTGCCGAAACATTTTTCAACATACCATGCTATTCTTATGAGATATCTCACTGACATCTTTGTGGAAGCTGTGCCTATTAAACTATGCAAAGCCGGTTACAGCAGTTTATGAGGAGCATTCATTCAAAATATAAACCTTTCTCTCGTAGCAGCTTTGATGTCCAATAGCTGGTGAATAATAGTTCTCTCGACCGGTCACTAACGCGGTATCCTGAGAAATGAAGCGAAGACATTAGCGCAAATTCCGAAGAATGCCATTCACCTGCAACGAAGAGGGGGCCAACGGCACTACCCTTACAAAAAGGAACAAATAAAGAAACTAAAAAGAAGA
The DNA here is from genome assembly GCF_055824585.1 of Amblyomma mixtum. NCBI lineage: Eukaryota > Metazoa > Arthropoda > Arachnida > Ixodida > Ixodidae > Amblyomma > Amblyomma mixtum. The sequence goes on from NC_143018.1 coordinate 42,676,853, forward strand.
GTTTAATACTGCCTCGTTGAAGACATCCTATTCGTTCTCTTCGAGTAGGGCTGTTTTCTACGAGCCTCGCCCTCCGAATGCTTTGTCGCCTGAATACCTCTTTTCCTGAACTGCTGGACGCTCTCTCACGCTCCCCCGTCGACTTTCAACTTGAGATTCGACTCAGCCATCCATATACTCAACAGTTTGCGTGCCGTCTGCGTGACACCAGAGCATTTCTCCCACTCTCCGTGTCTTTCTAAGGAGACGCTCCTGGATAGGCACTCCGGATCAGACCATACACTAAGAGCTTGCGTAAGCGTAGGATGTTTTATAACCACGCTTTGAGAACTACCTTGTCTTCTCGCCTCGGCGCACTGAGCCTTGAACGTCTGCCAAATGTAAAAGAGCCCGTTCCGCGTTCGCGAGGCTGAAGTCGATCTGTTTACAGTGTCGCTGTCAGGATGGCGTACTCCTGGTGTTCCGAAGCTCTTGGCGGAAAGCAGAAAAGGTTTCTGAAAAGCCCTTGTCACACATCTTTAGCACCGCTATTTTGCCAACAAAGCCTCATCCCTCTACTCTCCGGGTTCTACCTAAAGCTGTTGAGCTTTTGCTCATACCGCTCCGTTTTTATCATGAAACGTGCACGCTTAGTGAGCATTCTTCACGATGAGATCTGTCGCAAGAGATATAGGGGCACTTAGAAGCCGCAGCAACCCTCCTTAGCATGACGTTAACAATACATACTTAAGCAAGCGCTGGGTATTGTGCTCTGCTGCTGGCCTGAAATACGCCGGTTCGTGCGACTGTGGCTGAGTCGGTCTCCTTTCTATGGAAGCGAAATGCTAGAGGGCGTATACTTTGCACTGTTAGTGCACTTTAAAGCACACTAAGTAGACGACATTCTTCGGACCCTTCACTACCGCGCACCTCATACCCTGAGTCGCTATGGGACAAAAAACACCTGAAACTTGAACCTTATCAAAGCGTTCTTGGTATCTAGAAGTGATGGAAGAGTAAGCCCAATGAATCCACCTAAGTACACTCTGCGGGTGTACGATGCCAAACACATTATATAAGTTCCTGCGCATATTTTTTACGCCAAAAAGAAAGACGAAGTACAAACCCTCTCTAACATGGTAGATGCAGTCAACGCGCGATGAAATAAAAAAAATGATTCAATCGGCAAAGCCATCAAAGGATAGACATTCCTAATAAATTCATGATTAGTTTTACTTTTGTAATTCACATACACGACATTTGACGCTAACAGCCTCACAGGCCTTTCTTTGCTTGTTTTCTATATCGCCAGGATATTGGTTTGGTAATCGCACGTTTTAGGAGAAAGAGCTAGAGACGCACCTAAACTGCTGGGTTTATAGCTTCCTAGCGACAAGTTTTGCTGTCTCTGTCGAGAACCTAACATACCCAAGTCGTGCGGAGAAAGCAATTCTTTCGATCCAGTCTCACTCTCCCTGTTAACCGTGTTATAAGAACAGTCTACATCGCTCTTTCATAGCTTGCTCGTATCTAATTACTTTTTTTTTACTAAAGTACAAAGCCTTGACACCTGTCGAATTTCACGTTACGTGTGGGGTGCAACGAAAGATAAATATTGCTTGGATTTTTGGTATTTTCTAACATCAACGTGAGTTGAAAACCCAAGAACGCATTAAGAAAAAACTCTTGTTGACGCCATAACAGATTGCGTTGCAAAAGCCTATCAGAATCTACGAGAAGCTCTTTCCACCATGGCGTCATTGAATTTTTCTCCTTTATATAGCCTTCCCTCTAATGGCTTTTGAGAAAGCACTCACTTCAGTTTAAAGAGAGGCAGGCGCGAAAAACTACACCACTCAGACTTGATAAGTGTTTTGTCTTTTTCTTACGCAAGTTAGTTGCATATAAGACAGTTGAAAAATTGACTCAAGAAGTTCACTTAAGCGCTTTATTCTTCTTTTTTTTTCTTCGAGCACTTGACTGTTGGCATAAGTTGGGTCTGCTGATATAGTAGAGATAGTGTAATAAGCCATTCGTTGTATGAACCAGAACAGGTTCAGGATCTTATAGGTTTTATTACAGAGATTTGCTGAAAGTTTGTAAGAATTTTATTAAAAGTTTCTAAAATCTCTAAAAATTTGTCATTATTGGGAACCTAAGATGAACACTGTACTATTGAACTTCACGGGCTTTCGGGATATGTTATGGAGAAGATCGTTCCAAATCTCTTCAAACCAGGGGAGCTCGCATCCTCACCCCTCCAAATGTTGACTTCTGTGGAGGCCAAAACTACCCTACTTCAACGCTTAGAAACTCCCCCTGCCCCCTCCCCCTTCCCCCCTCGGTCTGGGCTTCCTGATCGCGAAAAAGGCGGTACATTGAATGCAGGAAGTTTTGGCAAAAAAAATGTTGCACGATATGAACATAAGAGAGAAATGCATTTATTAGTTTGGACTTTTTCAACGGTTCTAGTAAATATTTTAGAGACTGGTATATATTTCGGAACGAACAACGGAGGGAAGTTTGTGAAGATTAATCCAATAAATATGGGGGCGTTCTGAAGCTCTCAAGTTCTTTGATTTAACACCGTTGACTACAAAACAATGCTACGCGTTTATTCTCACAAGCTGGAGGGTGTGATAAAAAATGTGTGTGTGCGTGCGTGCGTGCGCGCGCGCGCGCGCGTGTGTGTGTGCGTGTGCGTGCGCGCGTGTGCGTGCGTGTGCGTGCGTGTGCGTGCGTGCGTGTGCGTGCGTGTGTGTCTGTGCGTGCGTGCGTGCGTGCGTGCGTGCGCGCGCGTGTGCGTGTGCGTGTGTGTGTGTGTGTGTGTGTGTGTGTGTGTGTGTGTGTGTGTGTGTGTGTGTGTGTGTGTGTGTGTGTGTGTGTGTGTGTGTGCGTGCGCGGGCACATGATGGGATTTGGCGCTTGTTGGTCACTAGCACTGGACGTTTCTACGGCAGCCAGATTTCATATGTCAAAGTATCGAATCTTCTGTACAAATGGAGCTGGAAAAAATAATACGTAGAATGTAATGGCGTTTTTCAATGCTATTTGCTCTTCACACTTTAGGACAAGTTCGGCATGTGAGTGTTGATCAAAATATATTTCTAAAATTTGCGTGTTCTCATGCATGTGCCTAAAAATTTCAGCGTCTAGGTTCGATAGGACTTCCTTTAATGCTTGTAAATTTTCTGCCTGCCCTTAAGACCTCTAGAAATATGCATAAATGTCGTATGAAGTCTCTTTATTTGAACACAAATTGAATGAAATTCAATTGAATCAAATTGACAAATAAAGTGATGTTCAGCTTAAAAAACTTGGGAACCATTTCGCCTCTGGGAGCATAACTCATAACTCTCGTTGTGCAACCAGCAACCAAACTGTAAGGCCGCTGCTCGGAGGGCCGTTTTTTGACATGGCCCTTTAGAAGCTCTCTATGTCAATGACACTGACAACTCTTTCGGTCCCAATATTATTTAGGCTGGAGTAGTTAAAAGTTTATTCAAAAAGTCTGTATGAGAAAAATGGTTACTAAAACAAGCGGGGTCTGAAGAAGACATTTTTATTCATCCTTATTGTTATTTATTCAACTTTCTGCATTCTGCATTGTTTCTTGGGTTGGGGAATTGCTTGTAAAGTGTTTCAGAATTGCTTACGTGCGCTCAAGTAGATAAAATAAACACTTCAAAATTCTCGTCGCTTTCGGGAGCTAGGTAACAAAATTTTCAGAAATCTCACATATTCGTCGTACCTACAAAGCAGTGGAAACATTTCGTCAAAACACCAGGGAATGCTCGCGTAATCACTTGCTCTGCTCTTGCTACAGCCCACAGTCAACCTTAAGATCAGCGCGGACAGCTTTCCTTGCAAAGAAAAAAGTTGTGATCCCGTCGCAATATTTGATTTTTTTTCGATCCAAGAAATTTTTTATCAGTATGTTATCACTGGAACTCACTCACTCACCAACACAAACCCACACACAATCATTCATGCACCGAATTTGAAGCAAAGCGATAGGGTGGCCCTCATTTGCAGCATTATAAGAGCCGGAAGTAGTCCGTAAAAATCATGTCCACCGCTATCTTTCAGCCTCTTACTGTGTAATAGATACTAAATAGCCTTCTTGTGCTGTTTAGACTCAAGTGAAAACGATCAGGAGATTCCAGCTCCTAGAAGCAAGCACTACCAACGCAAGGCCTTCATTAGTTTTTTAATGTAAAAGCATTACAAGTCCCATTACGAGAAAAGCCGCCAGCGTATGTGACTGTACTTGGAAGAATGTACAAAAAAAAAGTCCGGTGATGGCAAGTAAAAAGGTGACATCGTCAAGCTGCTGTATGACGCACACAGCTAGCCTAGCAGCGTCAGTTCCGACTACCTTATAAATGTCTTTCATCAATATATGCCCGCCACTGACCGACCGCCATGTGGCTCCATTTATGTGGTGACATTCGTATCAAAATTGTGAGCAAACGTTTGTCGTACACCATTCCGGGTGGTGTCATACGATTTCTCGTTGTAAATAGCTTACACGTGCTAGTCAAATTGGAAGCTAGCTTGCAACCAGTATTCGAACCGACTGCATACGCACCTTCGATTGTATGCTTCCCAGATTTCCGTACCAAAATTTTGATTGAACGGCGTGGTTGAGGTGTCCACAAAGAAGTGATACAATTTCCTTCCCTAAAAAGCCACTAGTTCGTTCGTCGTACAGCGTTCCGAGTGGTGTCATACTATCGCGTGTCTGTGTGCGAGGCGTCATACTTCGAAAGGAAAAAAAAACTGATGGAATGAAATAAACCCAGTTCGCACCTCAACAAAACATCTACGTCTTGGATACATGTCATGTTTTTGCATTCCACAAGTAACCAGTCGAAAGTCTCTTTACCAAGTGTTCTTCCGACAAGTTTTCCGCTCACTTTTGTTAACAGTTCCTTCGCTTATCCGGGCGCTAGCTTTCAGGAGCCGCGAACCGAACGTAAAAGGCCTTAAGGAGGTAACGAAAGGAAGTGGAAGAAAGCAGAGGTCTCCTCCTTCCCACCATTTACTTTCAGTTTTTCGATTGGTGCGCCTTCCTCTATACATCTTCTTCAATCTTTCTCACATCCATCTTCTTTTAACCGTCGCTTCCATGCATGCAGAGTATTTGTGTGAGCTACACGGCGGCGCCTGCAAAAAGGGCCTTTCGCTTTAGCGCGTAGCCCTAATTACCTCAGGTCTGCGGAGCCCTTGGAGAGTCCGTTGGTAGTGGAGCCGTGCGCGAGGCAGCCTGTTCCTTCTTTCTACACCCTCTTCCCTATTGTAGCAACCCCAGCTCCCAGTATAAGTTTTCCAGCTTTTTTAGTGCTCCAAACGTGAGACCCTTGGAGGCACGCGCTCTCATTACTCATGCGTTGAATCATCTCGTGCGTTGTATTCGCCTGGTTGCTCATGAACAATTCGAGCGCAGCGTCGATGCGGAGCCAGAGGGAAATGCGGGCTGAGCTCTCGCAAACATCGGGTAGTATTCCGGCAAACAACTGGGTACACGAATTCGGTATTCGCAATGCGGGCCGCCGCCTTTCACTCTATTATTCCAGAGCAAACAGCCTGCACTGAACAGGTCCAAAAACTAGTTTGGAAGAAGCTTATTCTTAAACCTATTTCGAAACGCTAACGCGTTCACGTTAATTTTATAACAATTCATAGCTTCGTTAGGATTACTTTGCCATACATTCATAGACCTCCACTACAGGTAGCTATGGTGTGACGGTGAGCATATCATCAGCATTCAAGCAATGATTCCTCACTAAAAAATTTTCTTTTGTGGTTTAAAGTTATTTTTGGGACGGTCAGTGCGTACTGAACATTTCCAACTTAACAGCAGAAGGAACACCAGAACCCGTACTTTTGGGCTAACTGAATGCTCCGTTCAGTTCTTTAGCCACCTGAACATACATACGACTTTTCCTCGTGATCTTTTCTCAAAAGACAGCTCACACCTGAAGTTTTATTCAACTTTCTTGCATTTCTTCAATGTGGCGAAGCATTTACAAGTCAAAATGCAGGCATGGCTCCTAATGTGACGCGTGCTGTTCGGTTGACTCCTGCGCTTGTATATAATGTTGACTTCTTGCGTTTGATGACTTGCTCTATTTTAGGATATCTTGTTTGAAGGTATTCATTCCGTATTATTAGTGCGCGTTTCCTTTTCTTATACTTTGCACAATGCTCGGTCCACAGGCAGCAAATACTGGGAAAACTAGCGAAGTAAATAATGGCGACATTAAAACCTGTTTAATTTTTTTTCCGCGATGAGTACGCGCGAGATAAATGCCAAATCAACATCTGGGCCAATCAGGTACTGCACTAACCTTGGCCGAAACAGTTCACCCTCTTCTGAGGTGCAATTTCTGTTTGGGGACAGGCATAAAAATGAGTTAACGGGCAATCCCTTTTGTGTCTCTGTTCCAGCATTTGTATGAGCGAAGACTTTCTTTGTTTTCGTGCCAGCACATTCATCGGTCTCCGCCATTTTGCATCTTCATGGTGTCCTTCAGCCGCGTCCTGATAAATGGGAGGTTTTATTTTTAATCAAGTAAAAGGTTACTCCTGGTGTCACAGTCATTGCTTAACTACACCACCATCTGACGAATGACAACATGTTTTTCTAAACGCAGGCAATAACTGCTCCCGATTGCGACAAAACACGACGCGATATAGTGTTCAGACTCGTATAAATCAGCATGAAATAATAAGTAGGGTTCAGTAACGCACGTGTAGATGTTTCTGTGTTTATAAGCAATTTCTGAAGTTGCACTGAGTATTGGGCGGTTCTATTGCGCTGTAGCCAGCGTGGCTAAGAACAAGTATCCACCACAGTGGCTTCTTTGGTCTGTCGTGCGAAAAGGTCACGGAGGTTTTGGTGCAGTAAATGTTTTCTGCATTTCAGTACCCAAGCTATAACAACTGTTATTAACGTACTTTTAGTAAGCTTGGAGACCTTTTGAAGCAGTAGTAACGTTATGCGTTGTTTTAAATAGGAACATTGTTTTATATATATAGCCGCACTCGCGCTTCTTATTCAAACATAGAGAAAGTCCAAGACAGTTCGAAGTGCAAGAGAACAAAATGCATAGATAAGCGCAATTACTTCTAACCTTCTGTGCAAGACGTCACCAATGATCTAACTTTAGATCGCGGTCTCCACTACTTATCGTTATCCCCCTTGCATGGTGTCCTTCTGGAATCGGTTTTTGTGTAAAAATGTCGTGGAAAAAAATATGATGGTCGATGTAGCACTCCGCCACCGGAGGGTTCACTCCGGGGCTAAACTCGGACCCTGTTGGTGGGCACTGTAAGAATGGTACTTAACCACGTATGATATAAGGACAAGAATTGGATCATTTAATTTGATTGTTGATGTGAACGGATAAATTTCAACCTGCAGCCCTATGCTTGTCTGCGAAGTTCCTTTCACGTTCTGATAGAACCTTTTAGAGAACCATAACCGTACGTACGTATGATTGGTTCCTCCTGATTTTTATGTTAGTACACGGCACGCAACTTTCAATATCAAATCTGGCAACCGTGAGCTGCAATATCTGGATGCCTGATACATCCGATGATATTTTTTTTTTTTGGGGGGGGGGGGGGGGGCGATTAGTGCTACAGGCCAGTTTGAGAGTCAAATAACAGAACTATGAAGAAAACGAAACGCGGAACATTTGAAAACACAGGATTTTGTCTGCTGTCTCACTTCCTCAGTATTTACCCGTCACGTGTTTTGGCCTTTCATCAAGAAAGAAGAAGCATTGACTCGCGATAATGCGAGACTGCGTAAACAGCGGCGGTCGCGGCTTAAAGGAGCGCCCGCCACTTAAAGCGGCAACGAGTGAGCGACATACTGCGTAGCACAAAAAAGGCTAATCAGAGACGGGTGGTTGCACGCACGCAAAGAACGCATCGCGTGGAAGCAAACCAAAGGGGACGGAGCGGGGTGAGTCCCTTCATAGTACCTTGCTGTCAGCCCGACCTTTTTCAAAGTTCCTCAGTCAAGATCGCAGCTGTATAGCCTCAACGTGTACCCAACACTACAGTACCTTGCATTGATTAAAGTTAGATGACCTCTCCGTCTGACATTCCTTGGTTCGCCAGTCATACCAGGAGGGTTTTATTTACGATTATGCCGCAAAATGTTTATTTTTTGCCATCTCTTTCGCATCGTCAGCTTTATCTGTCCATACCTATGAATACCTGTTCCATTTTGGACACATTTTACTGACACACAGTATAAAGAATCATAATATGTAAACAACCATTACGAAGCCTACAAATGACACCGCGCTGGTAAAGCAGGGACCACCGTTCAGCACTAAGAGAAAATATAATATCGGCGTTGAGCACTCGAAAAAGGCTCTAAAACAAGGCGCCCTATAATAAGAATGTTTTCTCGAACAGTGGTGGCAAAAGTCGGTTCTGCACTATAGTGGTGTTATTACTCCAGTAATTTTACTCAGTTTTATGACAGCTTTCGACGAAAGCGCTGATAACATTACCAGTTCAAGAAAGGAATCAAAACTGGCTCCAGAGCAAATGTATCCGCGCGTGCGGAAAAAAGATCTTTCACATTTTCCAAGTCCGTAAAACAGGAAAAACGATGACAATGGCTTAAAAGGAATAAGCAAGTCGTGGCAATTTTTTCTTTTGTTCTGGAGGCGACGGAACGACTTGGAAGCAAAACGCTTCCTGTAGGTGCCATCTTTAAAACGAGACGAACGATCGTGAGACACACGCATCGTCTCGTACACGGAAGGAATCGGCCCATGGGGCATTTTAGCGAAGCGGTGTCATGAGATTAAGATTTACGACGTTGATAAGACTTCCTCACCTTATATGATATAGAAGAAAAAAGCGGTGCTTTGGCACTGGATTACCTCTGTGAAACTTGAGTTCTGTGAAGACACGCGCCTTCGACCGGAGTCGACTTTTTTGTTTTTTGTTTTACTTTTGTTTCGTTTCGACAGTGATGCCTATTTTTAACCACCCGATTGTTAGCCCGAAATGGTGCCCTGTTTTTTCTTGCTAGCGACCATACGTCCCGTGATTTCTCATCCAGGAATTCACTGCTTACAAAAGAAGGCTTGCAGGCGGAAGTTCAAAATCTGTCACGATCAAAGAGCTTGCTAGGTATCAAGTTTACGCCCAGTTCACTAGTCTTGGCTGAAACTAAGTGCTTGGGCCTGCGAACTTGGAGAACACCCTGCACAAAAACTGCAGCCTTGAGTCGACTACATCATTCCAAATAAGTGCTTGTTTTCTTCTTTCCCTCTTGATGATTCCCTTAATCGATTTTACGCTCCGCGTTCTCCCTTTGCCATTGTTTGCAGCTAAATACTATTACTACGTGGGCGCAACATCACTATTCCCGAATAATGTACCAATTAGGTAAGCAGTTTAAAACGGGTAAATATTGGACAGTCAGCTGGTTTGCTGGAGTTATACCAGCGACGGCTAAGTGCAGGTAATGCATTTTTATTAGCATGGAAAAATGATACCCGAATGTTCTCAGCGTCTTGAACTTGTTCATTTTCTTTGGACACTGCAAAAGTTTTACTATGGCGGCCATTATTGACAAGACTTCTAGTTTTTCTAAAAACTGTTCACTCTAAATGAATTGTTTATTTCATGGGTATCATGGCGGTAGTAAAATTCTGCTTATTATAGCATTATACCACTCCAACAAAAACGCGTAAAACTGTGTTACAGAACCAGAAAACTTAACATTTTGCCAGGCTTTCCACCTATGCTTGAACTATAGTTTACCACTACCAGCAACAAACCTCTTAAGCGGTGGAAGCTCAAACTAGGTTAAGGTAATCTCATATCGACGGCGCGGAGACGGTCTTTTAAAAGCGGTAGTCAAAATATCGCTTATTTCATCTTCAGGAGGTAATATTTTTGTGTTCTTCTGTGGACATTTTGGTTCTCCTAATAACGTTTAATTTTTCGCTGATAGTAGGGGGCGAAGCCTCAGTCTGGTTCACTGCACGAAAAATGCACCTTTCTTTTGCGTTTGCTCTTTAGCTCATGACGTCGTGTCGTTAGGTTTTGCTCATGAGACATGCAAGGTTACTACCATGAGGACACTGTAACTCGGGAAGAACGCCTCATAAAACTTTTGAAGCTATGGATATCTTTGAAACGTTGTCGCTGTTAAAGGCAGCATCTGGCAATATTAGTTATAGACAGTTCTTTGATTCATGGTCACCTTTGCAAAAAACGAAAGAGTAAATACAAAAATAGTGCCTAACAAAATACTCTCGTTTTCCAAAAACGTGTGGCGGCACAAGTTGCATTCCACATTGGGAGCTCTGACAGGAGAGTCGGGAAGCTGGGATTCAGAGCCTTCTGTCGCCTATTACCACTTCATAGAAGCTAACAGATTCTGACGCCACCTGTAAGCTGTCCAACCAGCCACTGATAGCGTCGAGCACACTGTTGTTTTGAGATACGCTGAACACTCGCTCCTAACACCGAAGTTTGCATGCGACTTTGATACCCTCCTCATTATAGGCCAATAAGTGCTCCATATTTTAACTAAGAGGGTTAGATAGGAAATTTTATTACTGGTATAGTCGACTAGCTATGCGTTAGTCCTGCAGAAAGCAGCTCAAACAACTACTCCTCTAAAAATATCTAAGTGCGCGGGCCGAATTTCCATAGTTTATTCCTCAAACTAGTGACAAGACTGAAGTTCTACTTTGGATGCTTTGCATTTTACACGAGGAAATACAGCGTAGAGGCTCAGTACAGCGATGAGGCGATATTGCAACTGTAGGCTTACTTGAAAAGATTTTTATAGGTAAATAAAATCACACGGAGTGCGTTGCTAGAAAGGTCGAACGCGCACTACTGAACCCACTTTAATTTCCAAATTAGGAATCATATTCCCGTTCTAAGAAGAGAGCGCAATGTATTAGAGAAAGCGGGTGCTATATAATTACTACCCAGGATTACTCTAACGCTTTTCTAAAGTTAAATTTCTTAACACTCGATATATAATGAACGTGAACTTTATTTGCATTTCATTCGAAATTCCATTTGCTCTTGCCCTCTCTCGGTGGTGATTAGTTCTCAAACAACAGCATGTAACGGCAAAAGGGAAAGTAGAATGAACATGTGACCTTTTTCAGCGCATCGACAGAGGGAGACGGAAAGATACAAGCGCAGGGAGACGTGTTATGGAGGGGGCTACAAGAAAGCAACGAAAAATAAAATGTCCAGCCCGAACCGCCGAGCGGAGGGAGACAGAGGTACTGAGGAATAAAGCGTCTGCATTAACGGAGAAAAACGATGGCAAGCCACGCCACGCGCGATTTAGATTTTTACCTAGCGCCATGCAAACAGCATAATTGGTCTTCCGCCAGGCAAGAAAAAGAGAAGAAAGCGTGAAGCAGTCTTCGCAGAAAATTACCCAAGTAATGGGAGCTATTTTAGAGGGCAAATCTTTTCTGCACCCAGAAGAATGGTGCCTTTTTCTTTCCATACGAGGCAGACTATTCCACTTCAAAAAGAACAACTAGATGTTGACACGTAAAGTGTTTCAATTTATACAGAACATTAATTGCTTGCATGAGCAGAGGAATTCCATCACAGCATTCAGCATTTCGGAACAATTTTTATTTGCAGCATAAAGGAGCTAAGCATCACTCCTTTCAATGGCAATAAAAGAGTATTCGCTCCGTTTGGGGATAAAATAATTTTCAGCGAAAAATAATGGCGTTTCAAATAACAAAATTTTATTAAATGTATGGCCTAAGTAAACAAAAAACGCTGTATTCAGAAACTAATGCGTCGGACTCGCAAACGCGTGAGTTAGAGCAGACCTATGCGAGCCTCCAGGTGAAAGTCAAAATTAGAGATTCACTGTTTTAACCCACTGTTTTAACAACCTTCTCTCAGATTGGAAAACAAAGCTCCTGATACTAGTTAGACCTTTTATGCCCACATGTCAATCACTGTAAATCTGGCGACCTCAAAATGTCCAAGGTCTCTCAAAAGAGACTTCGAATGCATTCAACCCTTTTGCGAAAAATTCCGCCATGCTTTGCATAACGAAGAGAGAGGGAAAGCAGAATAAAGGGCAAGAACGTTCAGCAGTCAGTGGCCGATTGGCTTAAGTACACATGGCGAGGGAGATACAGGGAGAGAAAGAGGAGAGATCTGATGTAAACTAGATCGAGTTAAAGGAGAATTGGAGAATTGGAGCATGAACATGGAGTATGGAACTTAGAAAATTGGAGCATGAATTTGAGACTCCTAGAGCGACGAATGCTAGGTTTCCTTTCAGTTGTTAGCTATGAAGGAACTGAGCCCTCCTGTCTAGTCATGCGACTGTGCCATTATGCTGCGTTCCTGTTCGGATTAGCGAGTGTGCACCTGCCGCGCAGTATATTTGAGAGAAGTAGTCCTTCTTGAACGGGCTGCAATGAGCGGCTGGAGTTTTGAACTTCATGGGCTTGAGACCGTTCGAAGGGAAGCAATGCCGCAAAAGAAAACCTTACCGTCAAATGTGATGCGAAACATGGTAGGGTCACTGTTTACTATAGTTTTAATGAGGGCCCCGCCGCGGTGGCTCAGTGGTCACGGCGCTCGGCTGCTGAACCGAAAGACGCGGGTTCGATCCCGGCCGCGGCGGCTGAATTTCGATGAAGGCGAAATTCTAGAGGCCCGTGTGCTGTGCGATGTCAGTGCACGTTAAAGAACCCCAGGTGGTCGAAATTTCTGGAGCCCTTCAATACGGCGTCCCTCATAGCCTCAGTTGCTTTGGGACGTTAAACCGCAATAAACCAAACCATAAGTTTTAGTGAGGAGTTTGACACAACAATGCCAAATACTCGAATATCGGCGGCACGCCTTTCTTCTTCGAGAGAACCGTACTTTTCTGTGCCTTTGCATAGCATTGCACCTCCTAACAGTTTGCTTTGCTGCTGCTAGGCCCGAACCACACTCATGGCTCGGTAATCATTTAATATATGGCAGGTGTCGTAAAACGATAGCCTCAGCAGGTGGCTAGTGAAGGTACATGCCTTGCTGCACTTCATCCTATTGTCTCGATGTTTTTTTACTCTATATGCATTAGCGTTGTACGCGAGTTCTTGCGCCCTAATTGGAAATTCTGAGGTTTCCCTTCCAGGTACTTTGGGCTTTGACGACTCCTGGGAATAATGTTTCCTAACCTTGGCCCCCAGAACTGCCTACAGATTCTAGTGGGGGACAAAAAAGAATGGCATGTTCTGCCAGGTCCGTTCTATTGTCACTCAGCCCGTCGCCCTATCTGAAACAGAAAAAAACGGCTGCTTCCACTTTCTTTATTTTTGTCGCTTCGTTAGACGGGAGGGGGAATCAGTATTAACGGGAAGTAGACCCTTAAATGGTTCAATTTTTTTTGTAGAATTGAAGACGAAGAGGCGCAGCTAATGCTTCACCACCATATTTGCAAAGAAGCTATGCAGAATAAAGTACGTGCGGGAATTATTAAAGTAAATTGAAATGAAATCAAAAGCACTGTTCTCTTTCCTAGATGTTTGCAGAAGTCACAAACTACATTGATTTTTAAAGCAAATAACTAAAAGAAAAGAAAAGCGCACGAGCGATCGGTATCAGTCCAAGACTTGTCACTGCACCGAAAAAATGTTTGGACTAGCTTTACTAATGCCCGAAGATATCGAGGATTAAAAAAAAGGTGCTCCTCCTAGACCCCTTGAACTTCCACTTCTTATCCTGTGCAGTAAAACTCTGCTTACGGCGACTATACACTCTTTTTCGTGGTCTCCACACAAAAATTCTTGCAGCGCCCCAGCTTCTGGTTTCGTGTGCATCGAATGTCGACAGTCCTTGTTGAGTTCATCAACAAATAATATAACCACTTTTCTTTGTATATATATTGGCACTGTTAAATGAAAATTCCGTATTTATTGCGGTTGTTTTGCCGTAAACACTGTACTTATTGTTCACCCTTATATTTGATGTAGTTTTGTTTATGCACCCATGTTCATCTTTTTCGTTCAGCTTCCTCGCAGTATGAGAAGAATTATAGAGCTTTATTATTATTTATTGTGATTTATTAGTTATCTGAAAGGCGGCTGCAATCCGGTTAGCTCGAGAATACCGCGCTTTACATCATTTTGTAAAGAACTATTTTATACTCATGAATACATATGAGACAACAATAATCTTTGACGAAGCAAATGCTGCACCGGAATATTTTTTTTTTCTGCTAAACATAATACTTGTGCTGTTTTTATGAAGTCGTGAGACCCATTGACTGAATATTAAACCATAGAGTGGAACAGATGCAGAAACTTTAAAGGATATATATGTTGAAGACAGGTAAGGAGTAGACATATTCAGCCTACATGGATTAATGCGTTTGTAGTCTGTGGGTTTAAATGCCTTGAAACCTGCGTGGGCTTGGAGGAACGTCAAAGCCGTTGGATCCGATTGAAATTTGACCACTTGTGGTTCATTAATGTGCGCTGACGTAGTAGAGCACGCAAACGTTTTTGCGTTTATTATCCACCAAAATGCAGGTACCACGGCCAGGATTCTAACCTGGCCGAAGCCACTGAGCGACCGTCAGAAGTCTGCCGTTAATAATATGAAAGCATTAGATAGTTATATCGCGTAATCAAAACTTATCGCACGATTGTGTCGTCCAATAAAGATAAATGTGCAAAAGATTGATTGTGTTAGAATGTGCGCGATGAGATCTTGCAGCGGGTTCATGAGTTGCAATTACTCAATTAATTGCAAGCGAAAATTACACTCGGACATCAAAATAGCCGTGGACGTCGGTATAGTACATGGACGTTAGAATAACGATGGACGTCGATATAGTATGTAGATGTTTTCCTTTTGCGTCGCTTCAATTCGGATAGCTGCAGTGATCTCAGATTTTACAGCTTCGGGGGGAACATGAGTGTCCGGGTTACTCATGGATGAATAACAAGGCACGCGGAATGACGGCTTGTGACGAGGGCTTTACAAATTCTTTGTAACACGCAATCGAAGACTGGATGACCATTGTTCTCTCCGGTTGGTAGAGCCCTAATGGAAGAAGGTTCTCTACTGTCGAATCTAATACCAAAACAACTTAATAGAAGAAATACTAGTTTCTGGTATATTTTAATATTCTTTCTTTACAAACTGAAGCATATTGTTTTTTCTTGGCTATAAAATTGAGACCGTTGGTTAAGCTTTGTGCGACTACCAGAGTTTTCGCAACTCACAAGAAAAGAGTTTGAGAAGATGTTTGCAGCACATCATTGAGGTGTGAAAGTTCTGTAGTGTTTATAATGCTAGAATCATGCAATATGCTCGCTTCTTTGTGAATATTTTTTTGCTTTGCCTTCTTCCGCGAGGAGGCTCGATGCTGCACTCCTACAGTTGTCTTTTATTGTCTGTTTTCGGAGTCTATACTTCAGTGAAATTTATTTGCATGCATAAAGATTTAAATCTTGCCTCTTTCGTACATGTATATAATTAGACTCTACCGGCGCCGTGGAATGTCCAGTTTCTTATTAGGGGCAATATAAGATGCAATTTTTTATTATACCGCAAATATTGCCTTTCATTACCTGTTTTGAATATTTTAGCAAAAAAGCCTACTGCAAAAAACCTGAGATGCGCTTCTAGGTTTGAATAACTAGTGTGCTATATTTAGCCATTTTTTCGGCCACTTTTAATAACTCCCTTGGAGCTCCGCGCGTTGCAACGACGGATCCTATGCTAAAAGTACTGCATCTGGGGAGCTTCACTGCATATAGAACAGATCATATCTATGGGAGCCGGTTTCTTTCAGGCTCTAAAGGGCGAAGGTAGACCCAGGAGGATATGAGCTGGAGAGGGTAAACAAACACACCCGCTTACAGTGGACCTGAGGAAGGAAGGAGATAGACGAAGGCTGCTAGGAAGAACAGGACGCAGCCTAGATCACAAGATGAGCTTGAAAGTTGGCGCCCTCCGCTCAAGACGAGAGCTGCTCCTACGGGTGACCGAGCATGGAGGGAGCAACAAGCTTATGCAAATTGCGTCGCAGCGAGCACTCTCCGAAGGATTATCTCGGCGCCTGGACAGGGTGCTGCCAAGCAAACACGCCGACCTGAAATCGCTCACGCGGCTTAAGGAGCGCGTACCATCGATCACACCTGCTTACGAGGAGACGCCCGGTTTTCTTCTGAGATGGTGGTGCGCAATAAACCGCTCTAGAATTGCGCGGAAGCCAACGCAGGCAGGAAGATTATGGCGGGACTTCAGTTTACGCGCTACAAAGTGCAGAAGACCTGAACCGAAGGAGCAAAGAAGCGCTTTGCCACGTTAGTGGCGCCACGTGTGTGATGAGGGGTACTTTCTCGGAGGTAAGGAGAGTCTGCACCTACTAGTGGTTCGATCATGTGTCTCGTGGTGGTGTGGGGATTGAATCGCAATACCGTCAGGTATTCAGAAGTTCTTCAGTGGACACAAGCTTTTCCTCGGTGTAGTGCTCGGCTTCTCTGAGCTAAAATTCTTCGTCTCTCACCGAACCTCGTGGAGACCAATTACACTACCAACGGGGCTAGTAATTCAAGTTATCTTTGTGAAAATGAAATGAACTCATCGGCACTAATAGGTAGGACCAGGCAACAGGGAAATTTGTCCATTGTACATGCACAGAACTTGACTTCGCTCTCACCCAAGGAAGCCATCATGCAGTGAACTATTGAATTGCAACCGTCTTCAATGACTGCACTCTTTTCTAGCGCCCTTCTTCTATTTATACTCCCCTATTCCTTCCCCTACGCACAGTAGCATGTCAGCGAATATTCACGCCGGCTAAAATCTCTGTTTTCCATTAATGAGCTCTCCCTCTTTACGGGCTACAACACAGCATTTCTGGCCTCTGTTACATCAGTAGACGTTAAAGCGCAAGTTAATTGCAGAAATTAGAAAGAAAACTAAAAACTTCATAACCGTTGCCTTGGCGTTTTGAATTAAAACGAACGGCTTGTCGGAGAGGTTACATTCGGAAAAAAATTCACTCATGGCAGTACCTTTACTGCTGGTTCTAAATTACACGAAGCATTACAAGCATCTTCTTCCTTCTAGTGCGCCACCATTGCCCATAAGAAATGCTGCATGAGTCCTCAGCGGTGTACAAACGCCGTCTCATTGTAGCACTAAATTTGGCGAGTATTTTCGTCCTGCCAACTTCGTATAGTATTCTCCCGCATGTCTCCTCTCGGTATTGTGTCGTAGACTTTTTGATCTTTAAGACAGCCGGCTAAGGAAATTAGCAGTATGTGAAAATGTGTCACTGGCAACAAGATTCCTCTGATTGCTCAAAACAGGCACAAGTTTTAGGAAGGAACACTCAGCAATTACCGAACATGCCGCCCAACATCACTGGGGCTGTTTCACACGTGGGTTGTGATGCTGATGCGCAAGGCGGTATGTAACATAGATATTTTAGGCGTTCAATGCTTCTCGCTCCCGTTCTTGCAAATGAAGGCTAAAATAGAGCGAAACCCGGTACCAAACCTAAGGAAGGGCCTCCCGCTCAACATGAGGGCTCACTTATGCTAATGGACTACAAACATTATATCGGCACTGTATCGAGCAGAAAAGTTTTCAACAGCTAGCGAGATTTGAACCGCCGACGGCAGGAAAAGATTAGCTTCGGATTTTGACGCCTTAGAGACCCCTCGACGATCGCCCCATCGCGCTGTGCTTTTGATATCGTTGCCTTCATATTCTTTTATCTGTTATTTCCACGCCGCGAATATTTTCAAACGCAGGTAAGAAAAATTCAGCGTGAGTAAAGGAAAGGCGCAGTGTTTGTATCAGACAGCTGTTCACACAGATGAGATTGAAAATTTTCAAAATTTTGAAAGCACGAAAAAAATATTTCTCTTCTGTTATTGCTTCTATAAAATTATGAAAATCTTGAAATAAGCCAGAACGTATTTCATTCAGCACATTGACTTTATAACTCTGAAATAAGTAAAGAATTGCATTCCGTTGAGACATATTTTTCAATGGGCGTTGCAAAGAAACATAAAAGAAACCCTTTAGACATGCAACAGCTTTCAGGATAAAAAAATTTGCCAAACATTACTGCGTCATGAAAAAGTTGTTCACAAGAAGTTTTTTGTACTTCAGGTTACAAGGTAGAGGACGCCAAATCGGCCACATTAGATGATCTTGATGCTACATACAGAGCATTCTTTCTCAGATGTGACATTGACTGTTTCATCAGGCCTCCTTCGAATACAGAATTATTCGATTCGGTCGCTTCACCACTAAAATAAAATTACTTGAACGACGTGAGATTTTTACGGTAACCTCGAGGAAATTCTTCCGCTCAAGTTTTAACGGCCCTCTAGTCCTCCTTCGCGTATATACCTAGATTCCCGCACTCTCCTGGGGTAAAAAAAATATTTTATCAATATTTCATCAAGACCCCACTTGCCGTCTTGACAAGAGAAGCATTTTAGCGCAGTAAGCATCGAGCAAGCAAGCAGGCGCCATAAAAAAAAAATGGGTTGGTTACTGACATTAAAGTTAAGCTATTCCTAGAATAAGAATAAACAAATCAAGCACAAGGGAAACACGAAGGAAAGACCTAAATGTTCAATCTCACTGATTACCCTTGGGCAAAGGGGACTTCCGTTTAGGAACGATTTCTGACCATCTGTGGCCTAGCTACTTGCTCCCGGCTTCCACTTTCCTTTGCGGCCACAGTCTGCAGTTGTGGTTTTCGTTATCTTGGTGGACCCGCTGCGGATGGCTCTCCTGAGGGGCTTCTGAATTTTACTGCAGGCTTTTCTTGTTCTTCCATAGGCGCTGGCTTTCTTGAACCTCTAGGACTTGGGCCTCGACACTCGAGAGACCAAGAAACTTTTTCAATCTCCAGTGATTACTCAAGCACTCGTCAACAGCCTGAAAAAATATCGCTCGCCAAAGAACTGGGGAACCACACATGCGTACAGGAAGGTGTCAGTTCCTCTCCTTCCGATATTTGTTAAAACGACAGATTTAGTTGGCTTGGTGTGCTGGCGTCCAGCAGTAGCAAGCTTTTTTGTCGTATACACCATGGGCAATCGCTGATATATTTCTCTTCTCTGCTTGCAAGTGCTTCTGAACGCACCGAGAGAAAGTGATTGTTTAATTTGTTCATAGGGCTCTAATTAGAACAGAATTCAGGGCGAGGCCGCAGAAGTGGGCTGTTTGAACATACATCTGTGGCCAGAATGGTATTGAGTACACTCGACGTTTCAACTTTTTTCACGCTCTACGTGGAGGAAATATGAATGCTTCTTGGAGTTATACGCAAGCTTACCAGCTGCGTGAAACTTTCTGCATTTCGTACACAAGTAAGGAGAGGAGATAGCGCAGAAGCCTTCTGCGTATATGGGCGCTACTGTACTACTCGGCTCAAATACTTCAGGCCACAAGGTTTGTTTCTATTCTTGTTGTGGAGCATTCAAGAAGACGTCAACCTGTTAATTTATGAGGTAAGACGAACACTGGTCCTAGCTTCTCAAGGTCCTTTTGGCCTGCAGCGGTGCAACGCATGCTCCACTATGAGTCTCGAAATAGGCGGTGTAGGCCGAACACTTTTCACCAAGGCTAAGCATCTTGAACGAAAGCACAAAAACAAACGAAAAACCACACAGCAATGAGAGGAACCATGTAGTAATACCTAGCCTTTTATGTATCCTAATATGTGTTCCTGTATTTTTTATCTTGCTTTTACGCTGCATTGTTTAAAAAATTTCCCACATTATTCTTTTTTACAGCGCCAGGAACCCATGGTTGCTGTACCAAGAGAAATCTGCTGTGGACGAGGAACACAATGGGAATACTTGTTGATTCAGTTAAAAGAAAAACCTGCAAGCTTTTTTCTCTCGTGAATGACTGCAGATCCGAAGGACGTAAGAAGACGTACTCGCAACTGCGAACATAATTAATCTACGCTTGGTTTTGCTTTTGTCAGTGCAATCCAGTTTCTTCTGGTACAAGTAAAAAAGCACTGCTTGTTCGTGAAGTCCCAGCCTAGAGATCACTAGCAGCTTGCACAGGGCGTACCTACAAATTCTTTCTAGCTAACGCCTAAACAGTACCGCAAGGCCACAAAGTAAGTCGTGTTCTTCTGGCTGCGCCTGTACATCACAGCTGAGTTTGGATGGCTAGGTAACAGCGCAGGGACGAGACACAAGGAATATTCAAAGACGCACACGTCTGTGAATGTCTTTGTGTGTCTTTGAATGTCTTGTGTGTCTTTGTCTTGTGTGTCTTTGAATGTTTCTTGTGTCTTGTCCCTGCACTGTTCCACAACCATGGAAAAGAACCAACTAGCCCGGCAATACGCTCTTCTAAACAGTTGAGTATTATATTCACCGAGTCCATAAGACAAGTAGGAGTATTGGTCTTGTAGCCATAGATAAACAGGAACGCAGGTCATACCAGTGGACTTCATATTAGCATGAAAAATGTAGAATACTTTCACCATCATCAGCCTGACTGCGCCCACTGCAGGGCAAGGGTCTCTCCCATGTCTCTCCAATGAACCCTGCACTTTGCGAGCTGCGGCCACCGTATCCCCGCAAACTTCTGAATCTTATTCGCCCACCTCACTTTCTGCTAACTTTCTGTAGTATTTTATAGAGCGCACCAAATTCACACTGCATGAGAGTTCGCGCACTTGCAGACCACGAGCTGCTGGCAAGCATTGAAGCCTCGCAGCCACTGAATCGCGTTTAAATAACTTCAAGTTTTTCGTCAAGCTCGAAAATGCTGTGTCTATCGGTGAGGTTAATTGCACGCTCTACAAGTTACGTTTCGAGCTCTCTACGCGAACTAAATCAAGGAGTACGTGATATTCATGGCTCTCTGCACGGCGGATCTGCGCACAAACTCTGCCGACCTGCGGGCTTGTTTAGCTACTAGATGTTCATGAACTACGTCTAAAGAAATACACGTTTGGTGAATTTAAATCACACACCTAACATCAGGAAGATACAACCATGGGCTCATGAGATCATTGATAGAGTTGTCAGGATTACGAAAGCGAACGCGCGAGCGCGTGGCAGATAAGCATTAACCCTACTTGTAGTGATGCGCGGCGGCTACTTTGCAAAATTTGGTGGAAATGGTTCTGCTACCTTGCTTGCTTCATGAAATTGAGGATCGCGCCTTCCTTTCAACTTTGTTTCCTAACGCGGCCTACGCGTGTCGCCGCAGGTATGGTTTGAGGGTATCTGCTATGTGCTTGCGCGTTCCCTTTCATAAAGTTTGCGACTGTACAAACGGATCGCAGTGAAATTGAGCCAGAAAGAGAGAAGTTATTCCGAAACTATGCATTCAGCGGATTACGTTCAAAGTGAAGCCGTTGAAATATACGCTCTATTCGTAGAGCAATACGGAAACATCTCTAACAAATAAAAACAGACAAGTAAAGCAGTTTAGTACAGCAAAAAGTACTACCTTTCAATGGCATAGACGAATGGAAATACAGCTGAATCAGAGTATTCGAAGCCTAAGAAGCCAGAGACGGTCAGAGAATCCACGCTTTGCAGATAAATACGCACTAGTGCGCTAAAGCTAACCACAGAAGTGACGTTTACTGGAATCAGGTAAAATGCCTTATCTTCCTCGCTATAAATGAACGCAAAGAGAAAACAAGAAAAAAAGCCTAGAAACGTTATCTCGCGCAAAACAACTCGATATAAGACAAAAGAAAATACTCGGAATTTGTTCAGAAGGATCTAACCGCCGGGCATTTGGCTACATTCTCTTGCTTTTGTAAACGCAAGCTGCTTCTGTCCTTTTTTTCCTTAGTATTTTTTTTTTTGCGGGACAAGGAACTGCCATCGGCAGATACGCCTTTGTATAGGCCAAGAACAGGCACTGAATTTCCCTGGTATGCACAAGGATTCTACTCCGCGTTCTGCGTACCGTGTTCTAACCGGACGGAAACACGATTGTAAAACGAAATGACCGGAAGGCAAAGCATACTATAGAAAAAGCTCGAAGCTGTGCGAGTAGCCTCTTTAACGCGTCGCGCGTGTTAATGCCAGGCAGCGCTAAACGAACTGTAATTACAGCACAAAGTGTTAAAGCGCGTGCATGCTCAATTTCGTGCACTTCATCCTTTGTGTTGTACGTCGCAATTTTCTGACTCTTCTTGTACTTTTTTGCCTGCAAGTTTAAAGCACATAATTTAGGCTGCGAGAACGTTAACCTGACGGGGGGCACACAGTCAGTGTATCGGGAGTAGGATGCAGTACTGCACCGCCCACAGGAAACGCCTCTAAGCTTGCGTTTTTCATGAAACAACCCTTCCGGACTGTACTATTACATGGATTTCTCGCGTAGGATAACCACTATATGAGACGAGGATGTCTAAAAGGGGCGTTGACGAACTACAGTTAGACACATACCATTTCGGATACTCGCAACCAGGAGAAGCGAAATTATTCCCTTTAGTATCAGCGGTACAGCACCGTTCACAAGACAGTGTAGCATAGCGGTGTCGTTATTGCTTTGCGCACGGTTGGCTGCCATCAGTCGAGAGAAGGCATTCCCGTGGAGTGGGCCGGACGGCATCGTTATACGGTAACAAAGAATGTCCGGATTAAATCGACCGAAACTGCTCTCCCTAACAGGTGTTCCCGACAGATCTGGCCTCCGTCCACTTCATCTGAGCGCCCTCGAAACACGGCATACTACACCCCTTCTTTATGTGCACTTCGCCCTGCAATGCTTGCCGTCTTCGTTAGGCTGGAAATGCGTCATTACCGCCGACAAGTGGCGATGAAGACCCGATGCTCTGGGTAAGGCGGAATAGGGAGAGGTTATTTTAGCCCGTGGTATTGTGTTTGTGCATATGAAAAGCCCGCATACTGGGAGGTTACGCGGCTGAAAACGTGTATGATGACTAGAGAAGTCAAGCCGATTTCAAAGCAACAGTTTACGGCAGTATAAGAAGGAAGGCAAAGCCTAATGACGACTAGCCATCATATGCTGCTTGGCAAGAGGGCTGAAAGATCATTGTTTGTATTTTGAACAAAGAAAAATTAATCGCAGTCTAACCATTATATAAGCCCTCAAAAAAAAAGAAATACAACAGGTACCAGGACTTTGTGCACATTATATTAGAGCAGGTGAGTTCAATACAGTGATAAACGCTATTCCTTAACACACAAGCAACCAGGTAACGTCTTAAGCATCGCCGTGAGCTTCGACATGCTTTACCGCTTCCAGCTTCCTAAATCACCTTCCGGATTGGTAACCGAGCAGGCGCAACTGCTAAATACTGTTTTCAAACTTGGGTACATAGAACACACGTAGTTATTTTCTCAACCCTCTTAATTTTAAAACTGTGTGCCTATAGACTCTCCATTTTGGTTCCTCTTCTCGATGTTCGACCAGAATGCTGGCTTCATATCTGCGAGTTTCTTTTTGAAATGACATTCAAGAATGTGCTAAGTTAGGTTGCAGAAGCATCACCTTTACGACTTTTTTTTGTTTGAAATGCATGGTCCTGGGACCCCGAACTTTTCAGGCAAAAATATACTTTTTGGAGGAGCTGTAGGAGATATTTGTTGCTGATGCTAAAACGAAATTAATTCAAGAAAATGCTTTTAATATTTCACTCTTAAAACCAAGAACACCAGCCGTAGGTGGGCTTCACACAGCCAGGAACGTTGAAAAAGAATGTCAGAAAACTTTTTGATACGCAATCTTTTCTAACAGCGAGCTTTCTCCGCGCTGACCATACCTAAGGACCACTACAAAAGACCGAGACTTCTGTTATTATGGATTTTAAAACTCACCACCAATGCAACCGTGGTTTGCTTCAGGCGCTAATGTTATCTGAAGGTGTTTTGCGATGGGTTATGATTCAATAACTTCCCTCATATATCGCAGAAATTGATTTTAAATATCTTGGTGTCTTTAGAGGTGGTCTGATACCCCTTCCGCAGCCCTAAAAAAAAACTTGGCATTAAGGGAACACTTTAGGACCATGAAGAACTGTAATAGCAGCCCTGGCTACACCAATGGAGTTTTTCTCGTCTTTTTGTCAAGATTCAGTGCAAGATAGCTCTGCACAATAATTGCAGTGAATCAACTTCACGTAGGCTCACCTGGCAAAAAAAAAAAAATGAGATGTACTCTTGGACGTCCAACGGAAGAGATAGAGATAAACATTACGAAATAGATGCCGGACCCGCCATTTAGAAGGGCGTTGTAAAATATTCCTGGATGCATAATAACGAAAAACGAGCGGAAAGAAAGGATATGCTTAGAGATATCCACTGGGCCTTATAATACCGCCACCACGGCCGTAACTGTCCACCGATACTCGTAAACAGTGACGCACACAAAAGCCAGTTCCTACCCGCAAATTATTCCAAAGCTTGTTCCAGTCACCATCTTTGTTGTTTTAGCAAGCCGTTCGTCGTCTACGTCAAAACAAGCTTAGGCTTCCCGGAAATGGCGATGAAACTTTCGCAATGACTCCGTTCTTTTTTTTTCTGCCAATAACGGCACGAAACTGACTGGCACGAAAGGAAGCCTGAGATAAAAAAAAAAGTCATGGCTAAAGAACGTCGGCGGAGCAAAACTGTCGGGCCCTTTAAATTGACGGTTTGTTAGTTTCTCACTCGGCAGGCAAGCAACGAGAATGAAGAGAAAAATAAAACTACGGCACTCAGAACCGAAGCTAAGACCCAAAAAGTCTTAGCCGGTTCTCGGTGGAGCGTGCGAAATCGTGAGCATTTTCTATCGCTGCTGGTTATGTTGTAGATGCGCCTCAGTTGCATTTGGTTGACGCCAATATATGCGCAAGCGTTCATTCTCTGCTTTCATCATATCAGTCATTGTGCCAATGGTTCAGCGACGCGTCACTACCGCGGCAGACTGCTGTTTCAAAAAAATTGCGCCTCTCCCGTAACCGAGAGTAGAGTAAGCATGAAATGTTTACGGGCCTAACACATGCTCCATTGCTCGGCTTAAGCAGCTGTGACGGTGGCGGCAATGAAATCCAGGACGATGCAGAAGCGTACGCGGACACGACGAGACGCAGGCCTGACAAGAATGTATATGCAGCGCGTTCGAATACTCCGCGAGCGTGTATACATCTGCCTGCCAGAGGGGGAAAGGGCTTGAAGGCCAAGCGGCCGGTCTTTTACATGCGTAAGTGTGGGACCGCAGCGCCATCCTTGAGGAGCGCGCGAAAGCAGTTTTTCAGCCGAAAGCCCTTCTCGCCCTGGAGCTCCCCTCTTTCTCTAAGCGGCCTTCTCTCAAAGCCCTTAACAGATCACGTATGACAACGAAGTGCATTGCGGCATGTATGTGCTTTTTGCACGCGTTATTAGAAATCGGAAATTATAATTCGGTGCATTATCAAATGCACAGCTCGACTGATATCTTGATAAACATACAGAAGACACTGGCAGCAGTTACTTTTTGTGACTCGTTTGGAGAGCAACCGGCGCTTGTATGCCGGTCCCGTAGGAGGGCTTAGAGAGTCTCGTTGAATCTCGCTAAATCTCGTACGGTGCCCGGATGTTCTCGTTTCAGAGCCCGGATGGTGTGTGTGCGTTGTTCGCGCGTTATGTTTGTGCGCGGGTATTTGTGCGCGGTATTTCCATCCGGCGTGCTTCCCCCGCGCGTATGGACCCCTGAACTTTCTTGGACATCTCGTGGTTTTGGACTCTTTAAGTTCCCTGCCCGTGTGTGTGTGCACCGGGCGACATCAGTCGCCGCAATGTTTGTTCGTTTTTGTAGAGGGACCGATGTCCCTTTTTGGTTCTGGGTTCAATAAACTTCTCTTAAGCCCGGATGTGTGCAATTCAGTGCCCGGATGATGGCTCTCGGTCTCGGCGTGACGTCACCACACTGCCGACAACGGGAGCTAAAAGCATTTCGTGCTTAATACAGCCATAGGTGGCGCAGTGGGACCCACATAGGGCAATATGGGGGTACAACAAATATGAAGTACTAAGAGGTATTTAGAAAGGAATAATGGTGCCGGGACTTACTTTCGGCAATGCGGTTCTGTGCGTGAGGGCAGAAGTTAAGTCGAGATTAGACGTAAATCAGAGAGCTGTTGGAAGATTAGCACTAGGTGCCCACGGCAAAACCACAAACGAGGCAGTACAAGGAGATATGGGCTGGGCATCGTTCGAAGCACGGGAAGCTTCCTAAGAGTAAAACACTATATGAAGAACTCCTGAGGAAATTGGACGATAACAGGTGGGCAGCTAAGGTATTTAAATATTTATACAGGAAGAGCGTTGACTTACAGCGGCGGAAGAGAACTAGAAAACTAACCAGTAAGTATGCCGGTCATGAGGACGGAGAAAAAAAGAGCATTAAACGGCAGGTTAAAAACGCGGAAGTTAAAAATTGGATTAATTCAATGGAAAAGAAACAGTGTAGAACTATATCGATACTGGAAAATGCATATCAGGAAAGAATTATTCTATGATAACTCAAGAGGCAGTGCCCTACTTTTTGTAGCTAGGTCAGGGTGTCTTAGAACGCGCAGCTACAAAAACAACCTTCCACCTTACTACAAAAACAAATTTAACGAAGATGATGACACATGTGCTGTGTGTGGTAGATCTGTGGAGACAATTGAACACCTCATACTCAAATGTGATGGTATCCATCTGGATGTTGATGTAGACACAGTCACTCTTCCTGAGGCCCTAGGATTTAAAGATAACAATGGTCATGTAAATGAATCTGCAGTGGAAGTTAGCAAAAAGCGATTGGAGGATTGGTGGCTGAAAAGCAGAGATGTTACATAAGGTTATAAGTGTAGGAAACCCTAGGTAAAGAAGATGGCAAATCTTAATGAGAATTGACAACACAGTTGAACAAAAATAAAGAAAGAAAAGTTGAGCATGGTGGCAATTGCCAACACCCCGTTTAAAATGGGGCGCTCCTATCCATCCATTTATCCATCCATGCATGCTCTGCCCGAGCAAACATAACTTAGTGGCTACCTGCCGAGGTGGGCAGTTTGCTTTTAATATCGCCAATATGTTAGGCAGGTTCCGGCCTGCCAGGGTGGGCAGGGCTCGATCACGTCACAAGGTTAACCCCGGTTAATGCGTCACACGTGACGGCAGTCGCCATTTTCTCTTGCACGCAAACGTCGAATGCTGACGCATTGATAACTAACAGAAACTACATTTGCATTCCATAAATCTTCTGGATATTGTTTTTTTTGTGACGCTGAAGTAGGGTGGAATTCGTAACCAGTTTTTTCCCTACAATTCAAAAAGTAGCGATGAAAGACTATTCACTTTTCTAACAGAAAACAGCTTTCATTGCTTTGTCTGTTTGGAATATGCAAACTGCATGTGAGTACAAGGCGGATTACATCTGTACATTAACGTGGTGACAATAAATAGAAATACAACTAAGTAGGCCGGCTGCCTAAGACATGGAAGCTATTGATGATAGGCAAAAGTATACAGAAATATCCTATTGAAAGCGCAAAGAACTAGGTTAGGTCACTTTATCCTTTAGGAAAGAAAAAAAAATCCGCTAATAATTATCTTCTTGAAAAAGATGCTCGATTAAGGTAATTTTGTTATTTACTGTACCCGTTATTAACAGCCGTTTCGCTCAGGGTAAAAGTGATTTAGTAGGAGCTTTGGTTAAATAAACAGCGCAGAAACTTGGTTTGATTTTGGTTTTACGAATTTCAGCGTCCCAAAGCGACTCAGGGTATTATGGAAGCTGTAGCTGAGGGCTGGGAATAATTTCGACAACCTGGGGTTTCTAGGTGCGCTGACACCGCACATTACACGGACTCCAGCATTTCGCCTCCATTTAAATGCTGTTGGCGTGGCCGGGTTAGAACCCGCGCATTTCGGGTCAGCAGCCGATGACCGTAACCACTAAGCTACTGCGGTGGCCTCAATGACCTGAATATGTCAGGTCAACACAAAGGCTGAAATATGTGTTTACTAGCACTTAACTCGGTGGACTATGGTCTGAACTACTATTATGCAGGTGACTGCGCTAAAAGCTTCCGTTATATTCACAAAAAAGCGCTCCCGTCGTGGTATTCATTTTTAAACCCCCACAGCGCGGGAGCAAACAACGGGTTCTTTGTATTCCATCCCAACATACCCAGTGAATATTTAACCAACCCAAACTGCGGCTGAATGGAAACTGAGAGAAGCCGGCAGTGCAATCTACCGCAACTGCGACGGGGGCGTTTTATTTTATTCTGCGTGCAGGCATTAGCTTTGGAATATCTTTCTGGTTTATCTGCGAGGACCGGTTGTAAAGACGGAAAATGAAGGTCTTGCTGTAATGAAGGCATAACTCCAAAAAAGCTGCAATCGGTAGCATGTGCAAACCAAAAATATCTTTTTGCGAAACAAACGGCAGCCAAGGCTTTCGTTTTAAAAAAGAAAAGCTGAGAAAGCAGCATAGAGCGTGTTTCTTTCGTAGACGATATGAAACCACAATGATTTGTCTGGGGACTGGCGGGGAATACGAAACGAAGCATTTTGGGTGGAACATTGCGACCGAGAGACCCAAGAATCCAGATTACATAGAACACCACGGAAGCCCGCGAGTTTGGAATAATGCGGTAAGGGAGCTGTATCCCCGGGTAATACACAATGTGCGCTCGAGAAAGTATGCATAAATTGTGCGGTGAAGAGAAACTCGAAACGGTTGAGGGCGGATGCGCACTGCAAAAATATGTTTAGGCTGAGCGGAAAAGGTGCCCCATCCGTAAACGTCGTATGGTTCCAGACATCCAACTACCTCAATACGTGACTGCCGCATTCATTATCTTATGTCGCACTGTTGCTTACCGCGGAAAATAAGGTGGTTTTTGAAAATTGCCTGTGTGATGCCCAAAACGGAAGGAAAGAGAAAATAAATTGTTGTTACGCAATCTTCGTAGCCATCCGAAAGAACGTAGCTTGATTCACCGGCGGCTCCCACATGTGTGTACCGAAAAGCTATAATCCTGGACGATTGGTTCGCATGATGAGAGCCATGCAACTATAGCTCCAAGAATATTTTAAATGCACAAATCTTCACAATTCACTGGGATATTCAAGGAAGAAGCATGGAGGAACATTTTCGTCGTATAGCAGCAAGTAATCTGCGGAGAGGTTTTCACCCGCTCTTCCCTGTTGTCTGCATTTATCATTTCAGGAGCGAAAAAATTATCTTGGCGAATAAACACCTTATCTCGAAGGCAGCGAGCCACTGACCCCACTAAAGCTATAAATTCCTGCTAGACGGAAATAATTTCGGCACTTTACTCGCTTTTGATCTTTAGGGCTTTTAATCAGGCGACCAATCAGGCGACCAAACTCTTAGCATACACAACTTTAGTCAGATCACAACTAGAATATGCCGCTTTCATCTGGAACCCACATCAAGCTTATCTTGCGGATAAACTGGAATCACTTCAAAATAAGGCTGCTAGGTTTATCAAAAGGAAATACGCGCGCTACTCCAGCATCACAGATATTAAATCATCTTTTATTTATTTATTTACTTATTTATTTATTTATTATTCCTCAAAGGTCCCTTTCGGGACATTACATGAGGGGTGGGGATAACACGGCAAAAGAAAATGTTATATATTAATAAGAAAATGGACAAAAATTACATTGATGAATGGGCTTCCTCGATGGTGTTCTTGAAAAGTCGGTGAATCATGATGGTGGCCACTTCAGCAGGGAGGTTATTCCAGTCACGGGCAGTCTTTAAGAAAAATGATTGCTGGAATGTGGTGGTATGGGCACGTTCAGGGTAAACAGCGTTCGGGTGGTTATGGCGGGAAATGCGATGGACACGTGGAATTAATTGGTTGGCTTCTGTAAAGTTGTGGAAGAATTTGTGAAATAAGCAGAGACGTGATGTGTTCCGACGGGTGACTAGTGTAGGCAATTGCAATCGTGATTTTAGACCTGAGATGCTGGTATGATAGGAATAGTCAGATGAGATGAACCTCGCGGCACGATTCTGAACAGACTCAATGGTATTAATTAGGTTAGCCTGATGGGGATCCCAGACAGAGTTAGCATATTCAAGTTTAGGTCTGACGAAAGTCTTGTAAGCGAGCGATTTGAGAGAACTTGGTGCTAGAGCAAGGTTGCGCCGAAGATACCCAAGGACACTGTTTGCGGAGTTAGTTATGTTGGTGATATGGAGAGTCCAAGTTAGATCACGAGAGATATGGACGCCTAAGTATTTGTAATGATTGACCGAAGAAATTGGGCAGTTATTAATAGTGTACACTGGCGCGATGAAGTTGGGGCGACGGTGAAAAGAAATCAGTGAGGTCTTTGAGATATTAAGAGACATGAGCCACGTGTTACACCAATGTTGCACTTGTGAAAGGTCTTCTTGAAGAGCGACGATATCTGAAGAATTTGTTATGGGGCGATATATGACACAATCATCAGCAAACAGTCGGACGTTGGAAGAAAGACTAAGTGGAAGATCATTAATATATATTAGGAAAAGAAGGGGACCTAGTACACTTCCCTGTGGGACGCCAGACTTCACAGGTGAAAGAGATGATGAGTGACTATTAGCATAGACGAACTGATGACGGTCAGTTAAAAAGGCACGAATCCAATTAACGATGAAGGGGTGCAGATTCAGACGGGAGAGTTTGTGTATTAAGCGACCATGAGAAACTTTATCGAACGCCTTTTCGAAATCAAGGAACACAGCGTCACAATGAATATTACGGTCTAAGTACGAGTGTAAATTGTGTAGGAAAAGGGCAAGCTGTGTCTCACATGAGCGGCCTTTAAGGAATCCATGTTGATTGGGATGGAAGAAATTTACAGAAGTTAAAAAGGCAGCAACATGCGAGTACAAAATATGCTCCATGATTTTGCAGCAAACGCAGGTGAGTGAAATCGGGCGATAATTTAACGGGGATGAACGGTTACCTTTTTTGAACACTGGAATGATTTTGCCGATACGCCAGTCACGTGGTAAAGATCCTGATGATAGCGATTGCTGAAAAATGAGCGACAAGATCACACTGCTAATATCTTTAGTATTCTTCAGAACTTTTGAATTTATGGCGTCGATACCTGAGGACGAAGTATTGGTTAGAGAGTCAATAATTTTTGCAATGCCTTGAGGTTCAAATGATATGTTTTCCATGACTGGATGATCCAAAAATGGGATATCGGGAAGGTTATCGGCAGGTTCATTGGTGAACACAGAAGAAAACGCAGAGTTAAGGACACTCGCCACATGAGAATCATTAATCGGAAATCCGGAATTATCACAGAGCGTAATGACAGAAGGTTCATGAGGCATAATGGTTTTCCAAAATCGCTTGGGGTTATTTTGTAGCATTGATGGTAAAGTGTTGGAGAAGAAGGTACGTTTTGCTTGCGCTGTTTGCGTGTTGTAGTGTTTTTCGGCGCTGTAATACTTCGTCCATGCTAGGGGAGAGTTCGTGAGCTTAGCCTTTCGAAATAAGCGTTTTTTCTTGTTATTTAGTCGTTTTAACGATACGTTAAACCATGGGGAACCAGCCCGCTCGGTTATTTCTATGGTTGGTATATATAGCTTTAAGAGACGCTGAAATTCCGATTTGAAAAGTATCCAGTTTGATTCTACGGAGCGAGAAGGGAACCCAGGTGTAAACTTATCTAAGAAGGTTGTTAAGTCGCGATTTATGCTTACGTAATTGCCTTTATCATAAAGTGTAATTGTCTTTTTAATTCTTTTGTGATTATTCATGCTGCAAGAGAAGGTAGTGTGAACTGCCAAATGATCACTCAGGCCATGCATACAAGTTATGGAGGAAAAATTCTCTGGATGAGTCGTTAGAACAAGGTCCAAAATGTTGGCGGAGTGATCTGTTACACGCGTAGGAGTGGTAACTAACTGTGTTAAACCGAACGTAAGGCACGTGTTTAGGAATTCGCTTGGTAGTGTACATTTGGTTAGCATGGACGCTGTATCAGACCAGTTTATTGACGGAAAGTTGAAATCGCCAAAGAGCATGATAGGAGTGTTTTGGTGTGTGGTGGTGATGGTGCTCAGCGCGTCATGGAAGAGAGATACAAAGGAACTATCATAACTGGGCGGGCGGTAGCAGACACCAACGATGACGTTTGGAAAAATTTCAGTGCAAATGAGCCAAATCATTTCAAGCGGGGATGAGATAGCTAAGCGGGAACAACGCAGTTCCGATTTCGTGGCTATAAGGACACCACCACCGCGCATGCTGTCATCTCTGTCTTTGCGAAAAACGTCAAAACCTGATAGTGAAGGCAGAATCTCAGAGTCACGAATGTTTGAACTAAGCCACGTTTCTGTTAGTAAAACGATATTTGAAGAAGACGAGGAAAATAGGCTGCATAAGCGATCTCGTTTAGGGATGACACTTCGAATATTGGCTAACAAAAATGATAGAGGATATGGGTCATGATGGCTGGTTTTGCGCTTTGTTGTGACTGGTTGCTATTTTGTTAGTTCAATAACTTTGTCGGAATCATGGTCAAACACGTAAATCTAAATCTAAATTTAAGCTTTCTTGGAAAGCGAAGACTTGTCACCCTGCTATGTCACTTTCACAAGATTTATCACAATCACTCGCCATTCACAGATTCTCATATCAAACCAGCGCATCGCATTTTCCCCCGATTAGACCACTGCTTCAAAGTGCAACCCCAGATAGCTTACATTGAACTTATGCGTCATTCGCCATTGTTCCTTGCCATCTATCACTGGAATAAACTACCTGCAGAAATTGTTCTCGAAAACAATTACGACGCATTTATTAACAAACTGAACAGCTTACTCTTTGCTGGCCCTTAACGGAATATTATCAGAAGTGTATTCTTCTTTAGATTGTCTTGAACAATGTGGTCGACGTGTGTGCGTGTTTTAAAATACTTTATTTATCCTGTTGTCTTCCCTATTTATCTGAGCTCATGTTTGTTTATGCTTTGTGACATTTTTCACTGTGTTATGTAA
The DNA here is from genome assembly GCF_055824585.1 of Amblyomma mixtum. Lineage (NCBI taxonomy): Eukaryota > Metazoa > Arthropoda > Arachnida > Ixodida > Ixodidae > Amblyomma > Amblyomma mixtum. Next base: position 42,709,868 of record NC_143018.1, read on the forward strand.
TACGATTGCTTTATTGTTTTTCTTTAACCCCATATGTAATGCCTGTAAAGGGCCTTTAGGGTATGTGAATAAAAAAAAGGAATTTAAGATTTTCGATCATACTGCGCACAGCTTTCGTAAACTCTGTAAAGCTTTAAAGAAGGTGGATCTACGTCGTTTGAAGCCATGCGCGGTAAATGCGCAACACTTGTTTTTGTGTCCACTTAAACATCTGAACTGAGGATTCCCAAGAGGTTGCAGAATATCCATCCTAAGCTGGACGATTCTGATTCAAAATCCTTCTGGGAGATACGTTGCCGTGATCTACGCGGGTAGCTGGCTCAGGAAGCCGGCAATTATGTAAGATAAGAAACAAATGAAACTCGAAGAAGACAATTTAACCGTGGGCAGCAAACTGAGATTCTCTCCACCCCGTGAACGTCAGTACTGGCGAAGGGTACTTTCACTTCCAAGGTGCAAAAATGTTCTTTATAAGTGTTCATGAACCTCACCTGTGGTTTCTCTCCAGGAGATATTAAACTGATGCTTTTTTCTTGACGCTTCACTTCTCTTGTTCAGGTTTCATTTGTTGCTGAGAGTACTGATAGATCTCAAATACTAGAGGATTAAGAACTTGAAATAATTTATCAACTTTAAAAAACGCAGTTTCAGTGCGTAAGAATTCATTGAAAAATCGAAGGTGGTCAACTACGAAAACGAACAAAGTAATAATTTTTCTGAATCGCCATTAAAATTTCAAATATCGCAGGTGAGAAACGAGCCCTTCAGAGCTCAGCGGGTCGGCTTTGTAGCGTTTAACAATGATAAATTGGCTTCGTTCGCATTTCTAATGAATCTCATATTGACGCATTTTGTGCATATTATGTATAAAAGAGGGCAACGTGATTTAGGCGGCGATGCCATTTTCAGCCCTCAGGTTTGGTCGCTACTTTTGATTCATTTCTACACTGGTGCAAAGCATATCATTATGTAGCGCACACAAAGTGAACAAAGAACAGAGAAACCTCAGGGTGCTTGCAGCTAGGTGAAAAAGTCCTACTACCCCCTGGAGAAATCTCAGGGTGCTTTCCAAGCACACTGAGGTTTCTTTAGGGGATAGTAAGACTTTTTCACCTAGCTCCCACGCTTCTTAAATGAAAGAAAGAGGCTTTATTTCCCCATATTGCACGTAAACACCTATTTTATTGGGATATGCATTCATTAAAACAAATTTTTCGTCCTTCAATGCGCTGTCATTTGACCAGAATATGAGGATAGCTAAACGCCAAGTTTCAGTGAGGCTTGAGAGCTCGCATGAGATCAGTGCAGTAATAAGCCAATGGAATATCCTCATAATTCTACTGCTGCCAAGTCTGATTTTTGCACTCTGAATTGAAATGGTTATGCACTGCCTGCATAGTGAAACATGTCAATACCGGTCGTTCCCCATCTGACCACGTTGTGTGCAGATGCTAATTGTTTTTTTTTCTCTCCCGCCTGTCACATTCATGAACAAAACTGACGGAAAGCTCGAATTGTGGTATTTTTTTAACATGGGCAAATTCCGCAGTTGACTTCTTCTTCAGACAAAGAACGGAAAAACTGCTTTTCATTTTAGGCTCTATTCAGAGTGACCGCAAAGATATCAAATGTTACACATATTCGCGCATTGTAAAATTTCTACCTTGCATCTAGACTGTCATCCGAGCACTTCCGTAAAGCTCATTTTTCGATAATTAAGAAACCTTCTGCTCTCTCGGTAAAAGAGGCAATGCAAACCTTTCTGTCTTTAGATCCGAGCCTGTTATAAGTGAATGGGACAGACAGGGGCTTGTTATTTGTCAATCTTTCCAGGTTGCCCCAACCTAATATATGTCTATAGTTCCTATCAAAATTTAAGGAATTTATGGCTTGACTTTTTTCTATGCCCCGAACACCTCTTCCTCCAAAAGTGGAAAAATTGGGGAAGAAGTCTGTTTATAGGAGTTCCATTTATGTATGGCAATGTGAACTGAACATCTCATGGGCATGGATGAACTTTCGCTGCTGTGGTACGGTGAACTTTTGGCTCCTCTTTCCAGGTGGACTCATCATTTACACCACTGCAATGAAGACCTCCAGCGCCACCTCTAGGTGTCGATATTCTCGTAGCAACTTTACGTGTCCGGCTAGCGGCTGTTTTTGCAGCTCAAGCATATTTTTTAATCTGATTTTAAGACGTGCCCGCGATATATGTAGGACAAGGAGGAATTAATGAAGAGCTCAGGTCTGCCATTAAATGCTATCGACAAAACACAAGAAGAAAAAACTGTCGAATTGATGGTTTCATCAGCCGCTGATTACGTGGTGCCCCTTGCAGTTCTCTATCTAAATCACATCCGCTCTTTTTTCAACCAGTAACCACGGTCTTGTAACCAGGAGGAATTAAACTACCCCAGCTTCGCCCCCCTTTGGTTCGATACCTGATCGATGTGCTCTCTGAACGGTACAATCGTAAGGAATGTAGTTGTGTGGCAGAAAGTGCCGTTTTGATCTTTCGCACTGCAAGGTTAATGATCACCTTCGTCTCTTTTATGCTTGGTCTAGTTGACACTATGTCATCAAATTTTGCTGTGCGTCGTTTTTTTCGCGTCCCCCCTTTTCCGGGTTGTCCGGCCACCATGAAATCAATGTAACCTTGGAATGGCTTTTTTAACGAACTGTTCTTTATTGGTATCCCGGAACCTTTTGTTTTTCTCAACTGCTTTTTTTTTTGCTACAACGACCGACGGCATTGAAATTATTATTGGTCGTGCAAGCAAGCTCCATAGCCGTGTTGTTCTCGATTTGTTTCTGCGTCACCTAAACTGTGCGCCTACTCACTTTTATAAACGTGCACACACGTCGACCTGAAGTCGCCAGCGCCGAAAGTGTCATGGTTTTTAATACACGAAAATGCTACACAATGGCTGACGTCTGAAATTAAAAAAAAAGTGCAAAGAAAGTACACGCTCACGACATACAGTGCACGTCACACTGTTCCCGTCCAGAATGCTCTTTCTTTGAGTTCTTTACGCGTCCACGTGATTTCATTTTGGGCTAGCTAAAGAGAAAAGGAATCACATCTTTGCCTCCTGAACTGGCGTCAGCGGTCTCTCGAAGCGGCTGCCTCACGTCAGTGGCAGCCCAGACACTCTGCGGTTAAGTGTTCGGTTCATTCTGTTCGTTTTGTCGGCCGTCACTTCCCGGTCCATCAACGAACCATCGTCACCATGTGGCCACCTCGCCTGAATCCCGCGTTGGTGTCGCCTCCGGCAGCATTAAGGGACCCACTCCGGCATCTCAAGCTTTTCACCATTCCTGACAGATGCCTTCTGTAGCCATCCTCTTTTGTTTCGCTAACTTCTCTTCCCATGGTAAAGCTGGGGAACGGCGCGTCTAAGAAGAAGAGCGTATACAAAAAAAAATCTTTCGGTGGCAGTTTTTCAGGTTAAGGGGAAGTATACTCCATACGTCACCGACGTCGCGGTCCGAGCTTGCGCCAAGATTTGTGGGTTGCGGTGACTCGCTTCACTCTTCTTTGGAACATCGCGCTAATGGTGGTCGACGTCGAGGTGGTCTTCGAGAGAATAATACCCTCGAAGCCACGGCTTGGAAACGACGTCAGTCTGAATGACTTTCCGATGGAGTCTCTTGCGGACTCAGTAGAGGGCGGAAACTACACTCCTCTAAACGTGCTCTTCTTTTAGTAGTTGTTGATGAACCTTGCGCCGAGTGGTGATTTTTTGCCCTTACTCCCACTTTTTCCTGACATTCTTTGGCTGCTTTCGGGGCCTTCTGCCGTGATCTTGGAGCCAAATTTTGTAGCACCTCAACATGAAGATTCCGGTTGCAAGTAAGGCTTAAAGAATTGTGAATCTAGCTGTCACTAGATAATGAACACTACTAGAAAGGACTAATTGCAGGAAGAACATGATCAACAAATATTTTCTCAACGATTACAGGGTCTTAAACAAGACGGTGCATCATGAGATGATACCATGGAGTAGTTTCTGAGAATTTCTATATTGAACAGAGCCTGAAGTGCACGCTTGCCAAAAAGTGCGCACTTCTTTTTTTAGGTTTTTGCGTGTTTAGGTAGGTATATGAGGATAATACCTCCGAGCACATCGACAGTCTACTTTAAAGGGCTGCTAGATATAAACGTGAAAATGAAGACAGCGATTCATCAAAAGTAAAACATTGATGAAGAATACTCGCTCATCTTAGCTGGTTTTTTGACTTACATGGAAATGTGCGCATATGAATGCTTGGCGTTCTATTATGTGTTTTGTTTTCAAACTGCGTCTGAGGACATGCAGTTACGTCTTCGATCACAAAAGGCGCATTAAATTAGAGAAGCTTTCACTTGGTGCCGAAAAAAGACAACTGTGGTGGTGATTTGGACTTAGGAACTAAAATAATGCAGACATCGTGCTTCAGCAGTAAGAAAAGTACTTCATTGTTTTCGCCTCGGCATCTGGCAAGCGTGGGACAACTAATGAATGATGCTGTTTTGATCCTTGGCACTTTTGATAAGCAAACAAAAAAAAACACTTTCACACGCAGGGCAGCCATTTAGAAGCGTCAAGGTGTCAAGAACTTAGGTATTTTACTTCTGTCTGGCCATGACAGTAGATCAATTTTGCGGGTTTTAAAATAATGGTTTTGAAGCCTACATTTATTTTGTTCTTACCATGAGTATTCATGTCAACTAAAAAGCCTAGACCTAAACGTGTTAGAAACACTCAAAGAACAACTAGCCGCCTATAAAATAATTTAAAGCATTCGACGCGTCAAATTACAACCGCACATATTATTGAGAATTGATACTAGGGACAGACAATGTTGCACAATACATAATCAGAGAAGAGAAATAAAGCGATAAATAAATAATAGGGTACATATGACAATAAAGGAGCTGAGGCCGAAGAAGCTTATAGAAGTATATATAACAGTTGAAAAGAAAGCGCTATGAACCGGTACTTATGAGCTTGTAAAGTAGACTGACACAAGCATAAAAACACAATGGTTTACTGACGTTTTGGCTGGGCACCAGTCTTCATCAGAGTTTCATAAAAACTGGGCCTCAGTCAGAGTATCAGTAAACCCTTGTTGCGCTTTAAGCTGTGTGTTAGTCTACAGTATAACTACAGAAGTATGAAGGTACCAACAGCCACCGAAACCAAGGAGCGTACAGCAATGGACGTTATAATTTGTGCTGTTCATAATTTAGAGAATAATAATGTAATGAATATATAACTCAAATATAATTGATTACCTGTGACATCCTGCACGTCTGTGTTTTTTTCTGCTTTTTAAGCAATTATATTTAAGCTATATATTGACTACATAATGATTACATTACATTGAACCTTGCCTCCTGGTGAAATGTGCGCGAGTCTCAATTTGCCTACGACGTGAGATTTCCTGTGCACCGAAGTCGTAACTTGAACTTCGCAAAGCACTGTGCTAATGCGTGCCGTCCATAGCTCGCGATTTCTTTCCTGCTACAACACTAAATCTATGTCGGAAAAATGTATACTCATAACTCCTCTACGCGACCCTTTCCGCTCGCGTTCAATTCTGCAAGTTCGCCAGCCCAACTTCCAACGATTTCGCTTGCAGTAAGTACAGAGGCAGCGCGCTTGGAATATGCGATGAGTGAGTGCGAGGGGGCGAAGGAAAAGCAGGAGATGCTCAAGAGTCAACGGCATAAAGGGCGTCTTCAGCAGCGCGTGCCAAGAGCGCGTAGCACGGGAGCGCACGCGTTATCTTCCTTCCAAGGTTCTACGCGGCAAGAGCCCCGTGTCGCAAGCTGCCGCAGGAACCTTCCTTGATTTATTGCACCGAGCGCGAGGTCCCGCTCACGGCGTAAGAGGCGCAGCTATACTGATTCCTGGGTGCGGCGAGATGATGCAAACTCTGCGGCGCCGCTGAGAGCTCGTTGAATCGCTTATTATATACCGTGGAGGCGCAGCAAGGGATCTTGCCGGGAGCAAAATCTCCACACATCACTTTTTGCGCTCAGGTGACCCGTTGCGTCAGGTATGCCAAGCTATTTAGCGTGACAGGAATTAATAGGCAGTGTACGTGTGGCCTAATATAAAAGTTTCGCCGGTTACTATCTCACCAACCAAGAGAAATGGAACGACCTCTACGTAATCGATCAGACTGTTAGGGACACAAGAATCTCAACCCAAATCAACCCAATACAAGTTTACACGAAGAATGTTCAATGTTTAGTGCATCTTATTTTTGTTGTAACCGTCAGGACTATTCGATGAAAGTGCACGTACTTTAAAATCAGATTTTTGAGCACGCAGGGAGAGCAAACCTTGGAAGAGCAAGCTGTAAATATGTTGGCGCAGGATCTCACCGCACACACTCGTTCTCTCGTAATGACAAGTGAAAATATCGCCATCATGTAACGCAGTGTGCGCTAGTGGCAGCCGAAAGATGGCGCAAATTTGTAACGGCCAAAATCTGCACTAGTGATGTTGTTGGCCGTACATTTTCCTGTTCGCTGTACATGCGAACCATGTTGAACCTCAGAGGTGAAAGTTATTGCGTTCTCTAAAGTCTAAGAATTGGTTCGGCTATTACTAACGGCCAGCCACAAATCACTAATTTTAATTTGAGGCCTATAAATACTTGTTAAAGGTTCACTAGTAAAATTTAGTGAATTACTTTTTCTGGACAACATGATTCGCCTGTTTTTTGACGTCGGCCAGCCCTGGTATTACTCTGCCATTGTGTTCAATTTCAGTTAGTAAAGCTTACTTTGATAACGATAATCATTACGGAAATGGTTAAACTAGTATGCTTTGCAGTCGTCTATATATTCAGCGACAGCACAAACGACTCCCTGCAGCGCTCTGTGGTGCGCGAAGCGGTAGTTCAGGCTTCAACATCATCGGCGATTGGATATACTAACTGTAAACATGAAAATAATATCAGTCTTACAGTCTGACATCTGCCACGTCGTTAACTTTACACTGCGTCGATTTTCTTTTCTGGTGTTAACAGAAGAACAGTAAGTCAGTGCTAGATGTAGTTACTAAACTTCGGGTGTGTGGAGGAAATCAAAACCCTTTTAGAGAGTGTCCACTGCCGCATTAATTCATTTACGTTTATATTACCTGAACATTTTGCGCGAAAAATGGGTCCTACAGTATATCTCAAAGGAATGCTATGAATGAGTTTTAGCGTGCCATTTTTGAAGGCCACGCGACAAGAATTAACCAGATTAACGTGAATTTTAAGGAACCGTTAGGATTTGTGACGCCATATAATAAGATATACAGCAGATCGAAGCAAAGAACAAGTATACGTTAAGAGAAACCCTGAATTTAGTTTTTAGAGAATCACTATTTTAGGGCCAGTTGCATTTCCTGCGCCGAGGGATAATTGCGTAATGGTTGGCGCGTGTGGTACGGATTGCTTATTGTTGAGAAAATGTAAACTTTGCGCCTTAATAAAAGCTATTCACATCAGAATTACAGCACCGATGTTTGAGAGTGCTCGAAGCGTATCTCCTCTATTGTATGTTATCTTTTACTGGTAAGTGCAAACATCTTAAGTGGAAAGTTGTTAAGCGTGTTGAAAGTTCCGAGGCATAGTGGCCAAGAAAAAACGGTAATCGAAGAGCAGTTTTATCCGCAAATGCTTCTCAAACCGCTCTGTCTTTTGAAAAAAAAAAGTGGGGGTACGCTGTACCGAGGCTATACGTGCCCTTACATCGTTTGAGATGCGCACGCATAAGAAGCAGTTTTGATGATTAAAATCTTAAGCCCTATCCTCCGTCATATCTGTGCAGGTTACACAAGACGGCGCGCCATCAATCTGAAGCCATGCCCATGGCAATACCGAGCAGGAAGTTTTGCATATGCAAATACTCTTCAGAGCTCTTAGAAAGGGTATTCAAAAGCGCCTTGGCTCTCGCATCGTCGTTAATATTCAAATGCCTGAAGTCTGCTTCGGTGAATGACAGCCGTGTGCACAAAGTGCCATAGAGCTTCTTGAATGCAACAGCGGACACCTGAGACTTCTCTTTGTTCCTTTGTGGCGTAATAAAACCTGAACGGACATGCGTTTCCTTCGCTTGGGAATCTGCAATTTAGGCTGAGTTAAGAAGGCAGGCCGTACTCGGAATGGCGGTCTCACAAAACCCGGGTAATCCTCAAAAGCTTGACGATCTGAAGAAGTTAATATACAGGGAGTGTCAAGGAGAGCTTCTAGTTACACCGCGATGTAAGTGCAGTCCGTCTTCAGCGATATTGCCGCACATGAGAGCATGGAGTCCAGTAAACGCATTTCTTTATCTAACGCCTATTTCTATGGCATGTCCAGCTTTCGTTGGCATGAGGAAGGCAACTGTTGAATATTTTGAAGTACTGTTATGAACACATTCACGAGAATAGGTCATCCTTCCGATTCCGCCACTCATACCGAGTAGTTCAGACTGGGATATAAAACCTATGGGATGCATTTTTTGACAATGAATAGCACAAAAATATAAGCGTCCGGAGGAGAGAAAAGCGAAGATATTGAATGTTATGGTGGATTCTTATCATATGCGAAAAACTGCATTAAGATGAAACTTCCGTTAAAAGATGCGTTTGCCGGGAATTTCTTGGTATGTAACTAATAAAGAAGGACGGCAGATTGGGCGGGTTGGTTTTGCGTAGTTTCTTATAGAACAGCGCAATGGACAAAGGACATAGAAAGGTAAAGGCCAGACACAGCGCAGTGTGTGTCCTTTTTTTTTTGATGTTCTGTGTCAGTAGCCCTCTTTTATATGTAAATCTACAACTAATGCTATCCTACTTAGAAAATTGAACACCTTTCACTACTCACGAATAATTGTGAAAGCGGCCTTGTAGCCGTGGTGAAAGTATATATGCGGTCTTATGCCTTTTAACGGGAGTAACTGGAAATTAAAACTGTATTATAAACGTCGTTCTCTTAGCATGGCGTTCACCGCTCAAAAGCGCGCCAAAACTTTTTTCTTGTGTTACACGACTCAGTACCACCTGTAAGACCATTGCGGAATGCGTGAAGTTAAAGGAAGAAGTAAAAACAAGAACTAAGCATTAAAATCTTTAGAAGGATTAACTTGCTCAAGAGTATAGTGCACATTTCTTGGTAATTAGCCTGCTCACTTGGGCTCGAAGTGCAGTTTGCGGGAAAAAAAGAGCATAAGGTGACGAATCTCACCGAAACTCTCGACACTAAGAAACGTTTTTTTACAAGGGGTCTTTTACGAACGCTGAAATTTTTTTCGAGTCATGATGGTATTTGTTCTTTGCATGTATGGAATAGCTCGGTCATTCGTCTTGGAATATGTAAAATGGAGATATTTGCTTTTTTTTTTTACTGGCTCGTGTAGAAAGAAAATATCCTCCGTTTATTTAGGGTCAGTTAAAACTAGGAATCAAGGCCGATTTTGTGGCTAAGATAACTGGCAACCACAAAGCTCTTATCATCACTCTGGTGATGCAGCGAGTCGTACCACGCTAGATACAGTGAAAAAACAGAAGGTCTGTCATCTGAAGCAGGGTTCAGAAAATTATTTATCTAAGCGGTAAATTTATGAGATGTAGAAGTAAAAGTAAACAATTATTGAGATTGTTCGGTTTCATTTTACCGACAAAGACAGAAAATAGGGTCGTCTGCATGATTTTTCGAAGCAAACTGATTTGCTGCGGTACGCTGATGTGCATGCAATATCTTAATTACTGATTAGCTGATACTAGTGAAGAAAATTTTCAACAACTAATGGCCGTGCACAAATCAAAATCTATCTCTATTCAGCCGTTGTAGAGCAACTGAAAACTGCGCAGAAAAACTGACTTCATGCTCCATTCTGGCGCTCGAAAAGAGAAGTCGAGAAATTCAAATGCCTTCGTGACGAAAGGACGACTTCTATAAAGAGTACTAAATCTTGTTTTTCCTCTCTGCCATATTATCCAAGCATAACTTGGGTTACCAGAAACGGCTACTTCTTCAATTTTGTGTAATGATTTCAAGCGCCTCCCACTACAAATCCTAAGGGCGCGGGAAGAAGCCGGCATAATGAAGTACCACTGCAGGTAATAGTGACATAGCCGATACCTGTCACAATATTTATATACATATTAGAATTATTTTGGACATAAATAACATCCCAAAGTCAGTTTAAGTGCTAACTTAGCTGTCGGCGAAACATTCAAGTAAGCTGAAGTTGGAAGTTATCGGAAGGGCTGACGGAAACAATAGCACCGTTCATATGCATATTCTACTGCAAACGCAACAAACTCAACCGTTCCCTCATGATAGTCAACTAAAGGATTGCATGGCCACCTTGTGAAGTTTGGCTGGACAGTCGCAAGGTTATTTCAATGTCGTCCAGTGTATACTGCACCAACATAGACACTTGAATTAAAAACTGCACGTCTCTCTAACTTTCACGACCCTGTGTTTCTGTCATATAAATTTTCAGCTATATATTTTATATTTAATTTTACACCTCTACACACTTTTCAGGGAATATTTCTGACCAGCTCGTCAAAGCATAGCACTCATTTGAAGACGGAAATACGTGTGCAATAGCGAAAAAGCGGAGAAGAAAACTTTGTGCTTACCCTCCCGAGAACACTTGCAAAAAACACCAGCACTCTCCAAAGCGTTCACACAGAGGATCCTTTTCCCGCCGGAAAGCAGGCTTCAAGAGAGAACCGAGGAAGCCTCAAAATCCAGGACAGTTCGCACGTCGAAACACAGTTCATAACTGACTGGTAGCGCTTTCACTCGAGACTCAGAGAGCGTAAAGAATTTGGTTGTGTTCGCCGTATAACTTATGATGTTTTACAATCAGAGCTATATTTCACTACCACACGATGTCTGGAGGTTAGATCCAAGCCGAAGAGCACTGATGAAAGCGACTATTGGGGCTCCCGTTCGCAACAGGTTTTAACGCTAGAAGAGTTCCGTAGTCTTTCTCGAATGCCGGTCCTGTTCAAGGGGTCTTCCTGGGTTATCTAGAATGGGTCGAGTGCAGCTCCCTATGCCTTCCAGGGATATAGAGGGGAAAAAAGTACGTTGAGCTTTTTTTTTTTTCGTAACGGGAAGAGAGGAGCTTAGTCTTCCCACTCGCAGCGTTAATGTCGCGCCGTCGAACGTGCAAAGGAAGCTTAGGTCATGACACGCCGCAGACTGAGTCGTGCAGTGGATGCTCTGACGTCTAACGTGGCGATAGCGGGCACTAGTGTTCACCATAAACAACAAACATCCAGTCGGTCAGGCAGCGCGCACTCAGTAGATTGTAGACAAAGTTGAGGAGGAAAGAAGGAGTACATCCATGGTATCCAAAATGTGAGCTTCGAAACGTTCAGCTACACGCGGCAGCGCGGAAAGATATCCAAATAAAGAGTGCCGGAGGAGTTAATCGACGCAGCTCCGCACTGTTGCGCCGCCGGACCGACTCTGAGCGCACTCGGCCCCAGACGCGACTGGATCACCGCAGCGCGCGGCGCTCCGCTCGGCGTCAGTGGAGAGGAGGAGATTTGGGAGGGGAGATTTGGGAAAGTGGGAGTAGCGCAAGCGGAAAGAGAGGGAAGATAGGGAAGCGCACTGTCGCAGCGGTCCCCGGGAAGCAGTCGGAATGGGGAAAGTGCGCAGGGAAAAGAAGGAAAAGGAAAGAGAAAGGAGATGCGGAGCAGAGAATTTTCCTCTCGCGTTGTTTGAGTAGCCTTTTTGCTCTTCATACACTCCGAGGCCAAGCCTCGCTTGTGTTTTGGAGACATTAGCAAGCGGAGGTGAGTCGGCTGCGGTGCGTCGCGAGAGGAGATATGAAATGGGCGAGCGTGGCGCGGCGATTAATTACGGCAAGGTACGGCTCGGCGTCGGCACATATATACCGCTGCTGGTACTACAACTTCAGCGTTGGGGATCTCTACAGAAGTATTTTCTTTTTTGCGGAGAATAGCAACAGCTTGTGCGGCAGTCTGGCAGAAACTGGCCAGAGCGGTAGCTCATGGCTAGAGAACCACGTCTGATCTCCGCCACATAAATTTTTTCCTCTGCCTACGCTCCCCATTTACATTCGTGTCCCGCACTCGACTATGACACAGAGTTTCGACCGTGTGTCGGTAGACCCAGAGGGCGGTAGAAGATATTAACTCACTCTGCTGTCTAACTCATTCCAAATGCATCAGAAATAATAGCTCATGAGATTGTCCTGGACTCGGTCTCATTTTGTAACTAAACTTGCGAAACGCTTGTTCCGCAGCTGCGCTAATAACGGTCACAATTATTTTTCCATGCTCTTACGAAACACCATGCTGTTCACCGGTAAAAAACAGCATGTAGATTTCTTAGCGACTTTTTGTTCTGCATATGAAACAGGCATTTGTTCATAGTGCCCAGATAAAATGTCAAAGCGGAATGATAAGCACGCGCTCTTGTTTTTTAAATTGGTATAAGCATTCGAAATGTTCTTCTCGACTGGTTTAAAAGTTTCACATTAAGGTGCTGAAGAGGGGACCTACGTGAGGGGTACTGGCGTTATACTCATTAGGTCACGCAGGCAGGTAGCTGCCTAAGAGATGAGTTGGTCCGACAACGGCATGATGATCGATATAGAACTATATTAGTCCTTAACACTGTTTGTTATGCATTGATTACCAATTTTGAGGGCGCTCTAAGCGTCTTTTTTGATTCTAACATTTCCGACATCTCATTTCGTCACTTATTTTCAAAGTTACAGCTACGCAGCAGGAATGTTAAACGCACTTTGCACTTTCTTAAATACCTTTAGTACATATAAAGTTCCAAAGAAATTGAATATCGACCTAAATGAAACTTTGCTGTAGTTAGGTGGCCAAAATCTCACGAACGGTTTCAGCAGAGCAGGTAACCTTTGATATGTGGAGGCAAACACCAAACAAAATTCCGTAGGCACCTTTCCCTACGCGTGCAATAAACATAAGAGAAACAAAATGATCCCAGACCTCCACGCCCTTGTGAGAAGTCATTGCACCGTCTATAAAAGAAAGCTTTCAGAACATGCGTCGTTTCATAAGCTTCAAGTTTTTCTCTTATTTCCGTTTTTAATGCGAAAGCCTTTAATGGCTCATGCTCGCGGTGTCCGTCCGTGCGCTGGAATCGCGCCAACTGTGGCCTCTCCTCCGCGCAGCGACGCAACCTCCTGCCCTCCTTAGCAACCGGTGCACCGGTGGGGGGCGCAGCTGAGCATAGCAACCGTGACGTCACACAGTAGCGGTAAACGAGCGCGCGTGCGTCGGCGGTGGCAGCTGCACCGCCGCTCCTTCGCCAGACGTCTCGTTGCAGTGGAGGCAGTGAGACGCATGGCTCCGAAGCGGCCCAGTGATTCCGCGTCAAGCGGTTCGGGGAAGCGGCAGGGAGTTGACCGCAAGGCTTTTGCCAAGTACACTTCAGAATTTCCAAAGTGCCTTCGGCAATTTTTTGACGGGTGTTCTCAAATCTAGAGTTTCTAAACAAAAGAACTCATGCGCTGCTTCATGCCGTGTACATTAGACTAAGGGCCACTCTCGTGCACAGCACAAATTGCGTGCAAATAATTTGGAAAAGAAACCTGTAAAGAACAACTTTGTTTAACCCGCACGTGCAAGAATTTTCTTACCTCGCACACTCTTTGAGTAACTGCCAAACGACGACAGGTGTTTCTGCTGTCATTGTTCTGATCTGCCAGCACACGATTCAGCAGCTATAGTCGGATACAAGTTAAGTCAGCAGTGAAGCTCCGCCAGCATTTAGCCTACGAGCACAGAATTCCTCCTCAATGAAACAGTAGTCCGCTGCTTAAACGTTTCTTGTATGTACGTAAACAAGAAGCTTATCACAAGAAAAAATTGCGAGGTTTAGAATTTTGGCAAGTGGTTTCTTTGATATAGTCAAACATTAAAAAACTGATTTCGTTTACAGTTGCGATTGGCCAGCGGAGTAATACCGCGGCCCAGTGTTAGCAACTGCTGTTTTTTTTTTAAGTTGTATCCCACCATAGGAGCTGCTTTCTGCAGAATGCGGAGGTCTGTACTTGAAGCGGATATTGATGGCCAACCCTGAAGAGACGCAGACAGGATGGCTAAGAACATCACTTCAGCTCGTCTGCTCTTTTGAGCTTAAATTCATTACCTGCAGTTTCCTCGGGCACTGTGAAAACTTCTGAAGTTAGAGGAATTTTGAATGCAAATGACAGGATCAAAGATAACCTTTTTACGAGGGCGATAAAGAGCCGGACCCCAGTAGCGGTTGCAACGGCAGCGGTGGAAGTCGTTAAAGACTGCCGCAACAAGCAACTTGGTAGAGATGAACGTTCTAAGTTAAAGTGAAGCAGTTTTCATTTAATATGTTTAAAAAATGGAACTAAGGAACAACACGTTCATTAGGTGTGGCGCACTTCTGTAATAGTGTAAAAAAGTGCGACTCTTAGCCGAGTGCATGTGGCATTTTTTGGATTTTGCAAGACCTGTGTCATCACAAAAGGTAATGTCGAAAGTTCACTATAGTGAGACCCCTTTAGTAACGTATTTATGGCATTTATATTCACTTGGAAGAAACAGGGATAACTTCTAAAGTGAACTTTAAATTATTGTGACCTCTGCGACGGCTGGCGCTAAGTCTCCGAAATGTGCATTTAGGGGAGATGTATTTTGACTGTAGGGTTGTGGACCACAGCTCATTATGGTTGTTACTGATGATGGCGAGCTTGAAGCCATTGCTTTAAACACCACAGTGTGGTGTCCTTGGAGAAAACGTAAGAATATTTTCTGCCTCGTAATCACAAAGCTTAATGCCTCCGAGTTGCGAATGCATGCTAGATAGTTCGATGTACATAGTCGCTGCAAGAATTTAGGTAACGATAGGATTTGACAGGACGTTCGAATCAGCTCACCTAAATGTAGTGTAAAATCGTAAGTCTCTTGAAGAGCATTTGGTTTCAGAGACCCTAGCATTAATTTAGTATATTTGTGAGCATATCTTAAAGTACTGGCTCTGCGTACTCGATTCTGCCAGCGAGGTTTTCAGCGGTTGCACCCTCCAGAATGAGCATACCATTCACGCGTATATTATGCTAACTAAAAAACTCGATTCCACGTTCCGGCTACGAAATCTGTGCGCCATTAAAAGGCAGGAATTTTTTCTCTCGTAGGACCCTGCAACGGCAGCATACGGCATGGTTATCTACATACAGGTAAGTGTTTATGTATTTTACATATTTTTAGCGAAGAAGTCATCAGTGACAACAGTTCCCCTTCAGAAGAAAGAGGCTATGCACTCAGCAGTCGTTTCAAGTCGTACATTTAGGAGACATTTGGAAATGCTAAAATGCCCGAGGCCGCTTAGGAAAGCCTTTAAAATAAGCTAGAAACATAAAATGGAAGGCCATCTGCGTTTCGTGGACAAGTGCGAACGCTCTGAAAATTGCACGGAAGGATCCCCTCAGGCATAACAGCCTAAGCGCTTCACTCCAAACTACTTGTAGCTTTAGCCTTTGCACGGAAAATCCGGTGCGCATAGGTTATTATGCAAAGCTTGAGGCGCATTACTGAACTTCGCTAAAGGAATTCACGTCGTCGAACGTTCCTGCCATCAGGGTGCTTTTAGCTTATTAAAGTGTTTGGGATCTGCAGAAAACAAAATGCTCCAAAGTAGAAAAATGGCCCCGATGGTCCTGCTAAATGAAAGATAATGGGAATTCACAGTCTTTGACTTCATTTTATTTAGTATGAAACGCAGGCAATCTTGTCAAGCGGGGCTATTTACGATGAATAATTTGTGATTAGGCGAGGCGTTTTAGACGCTCCTGCCAATTCAATTGTAAAAGTTTGACATTTTTTGTTTCGCACAATACTTAGTACAGAATTATGAGCTATTGTAGAAGAATTTGGTTGTCACAAAAACTTCAGATTGTTCATATTTAGAAGTACGGTTCTGCATGCCGTCAGAAAAGCTGTAAAGGAGCTTATAGACCACCAGGAAAACTTTTAATGAGTTGAATATCAGTATGTTTTGACAAATACACAGCACAGAATACCTTCCTGATTAAGCAAACAGTTTCTGGCACCAAAGACAATGGCGTTCAATTTGTGGGATTAGAATTTTAGCCCCGCTGCATTCCAGATACCGGTCGCAAAGCATGGCTGCATTAATTTTTTCGCACACTATGAAAATTCTTGTGCCGTAAGATACTTGCACTTAATACCCAACATAAATTTATATTAGGGTCTTGCACAAAGAATGCAAAGAAGCATCTTGCGGGCCGTATGGTTCGCAGTTACCAAAAAAAAATTACCAATCAACAAGACGTGCACAGTACTTTTGAGATGTCCGCATGATGAACACCCGTATTGGACTCTCTTAGCAGTGTAATGACGTTCGAGGAACTCCTGGTGGTCTGAATTATGGCAGGATGCGGATAATTCTCCTCGCCTCTTTAAAATTCCTTTGCTTCTTTAAGAGTGCTTTTAGTGGTTCACATTAAACCAATTCGAAAGGCAAACAAAGTGTCCTGGAGACATTGAACTATCTTTTGTGTTCTTCGGTCGCATGTATTCGCATATAATTTTGTTTACCCGCATGTGGAGGTAAAGGGTAAACTTTGCTTTCAGATGTAGATATGACCCAGGACCCACGAGTACTTTGCTGAATTTGGATATTCTGCAAAGACAAGTAAGCTACCAGAGGCGTTGTCACTATCCTGCCAGCATATGTGCCTTCCTGCCCTCGGAACCGCTTATGGACTGGCTAGCATATATTCTCAACGAGTAGTGCTTCTTGCAGCAAACTTTTTTATGCAAGAACACACAACACAATCCGTGCCTGGCTTTTACATTTCCTGCAACCGTTCCTATGCGGAGTAACAAGTGCGGTTGCCTTTTGCCACTGCTCCTTTTTGAGAGTTAGGAAGTTTCGCATGAGGCAGCACGGCGCCTTTTAACAAAGATGAAGATTCTGGGGAGTGTGTATATAACCTTCTTGCTTGGTGAACCTAACAAAAACACTATTTAGATTTTTAATGGCAGGAGGCCTAAGCCCCTGTCTGAAGGGGCACAGCGAATGTTTTATATAGCTCACCAAGCACGAGCGACCAGAAGTGCACTAAATTTACGCGACGAGTTCGTTTTCATCTTTCACCTCTCTTCCTTTCATTCTTGTTCCAGTGTAAATGGCAACCAATGCGTTGTTGTCTAATTATCCTCCCGGCCTTTCCTCTTTTTTTTCTTTATCTTAGACCCGAAAGAGAGAGAAAGAATGGGGTTTATTGAACAGCGTTTGTGTGGTGCTGCACGACGATCAATGAGCTGTGGCTGTATCGTTGTCTTCTGGTCTGTGACCTGTTCCGTGCGAGCTGTTTTTCCAAGAATCATGCACCAACTGGCCAAACTAATTTCCGTGATTTGCCCAACAAACCAGCTGGCTCCCAGAAACATTTGGCGCAGAACCAATCGCAAAATTACGCATTGTCGCACGTGTTAAAAATTCAGAGTTCAGAAACCTCATTAGAGGTGCACTGTGCCACATGGAATTTTATTTAAATAAAAGTGCT
The DNA here is from genome assembly GCF_055824585.1 of Amblyomma mixtum. Lineage (NCBI taxonomy): Eukaryota > Metazoa > Arthropoda > Arachnida > Ixodida > Ixodidae > Amblyomma > Amblyomma mixtum. The sequence goes on from NC_143018.1 coordinate 42,727,437, forward strand.
GGTAAAAATTTTTATTAGTCACGTTCCGACTTAAAAAATACGGCATGTGCGCAAACGCATGAGCTAAACTACTATTGTACGGCTTCCCTCCTCTCCAATGCGAAGCACAGAACTGACTATGGTCCAGAATGCTAAATGAAGTCGTAGGTTTCTTGCAAAAACGTTCCAACGTTCTCAGCATGGAATGTTGGCATTCCAAAACTAAAAAAGAAAACAGAACAAAATAAGCTTTACCTCTTAAGCTTTGCTTAAGTTAAATGTAATGAACTCTTGGGAGTTTATCGTTTGGTGACACTTGCGCAGGACATATGGGCATTTATTTTTATTTACTAAATAACCAAAGAGAGCTAAATAGAACACAGAAAGCTGGCAAATCAGAAGGCTTACAAAAACCGAGTCTGTCAGGTATACAATTTGTTATATTAAAAAAAAAAACGCGACATATCCACTCTGGCAGAACAAGTTTGCTGGCATGAGCTAGCATCTGTCTCGAATTCCTTATGATACTATTCCTGTTACACATGTTACTGTTTCTGTCCTGCCTGTCTGCCACAGCAAGACGTCATTCCGAAGCTTTTAGCGAAACTCTCAAAGAGAGGTAAAATACATGAGTAAGACAAAAAACAATCAAGTCAAACGTACCGCACGACAGTAAAATGAAATAATTTTCTTACCTCCAAACTTGATTCATTGTCGCAAGCATCGCTCTTTTGTAACTGCCAAGAACACTGTGATTTTGGTTTTCTAGCACAAAGCTCCTTTCAAACAGCCGCTGTGAAAGAGGTGGAAAAGAGAGGGGCTGAACAAGATGAAGAATTAAGCGCAGGTAATTAAACAAAGTTCAAACGGTATTAAAATACGTTGTATTTAATGCAAACAGCAGCGATTTTTTTCTCTTATTTGAGAACGAAAGTGGGCGTGAGTACTCTAATGGAATCTACTCCGGTGAAACGCAAGACTTCACGGCACTGCTCATAAATCGCTTTCCTTAAGGATCTTTTTTTGCTTTCAAGTCGTTTGAGACCTCCCAAATATTGGGAAAGTAATAAGCGCATAATTTCCTCAGTTTTGCAAGGGTGGTGCTCAGCGCAAAATGATGGCCTTTTTGCTAACAGCTGAAAATGAAGGGCAATTGTGCACGTGGTTGTTTAAGATGGTGGAAAGTACTACGGTGAAGGAAAACAATTTTTGCTTCCTCCAGAATAAAAATGAAAGCATATGTTGCAAGAAATCTATCTGCGCAGCAGTGGTAATAGCAACATGTTCTGCGCATATTTTATTTGTCTGCATTAAGTAGTAGTAGTAAAAGACTTTTAATCAACCATAATTTACAGGCCGAGCATTTCGACCGCCTGGGCGACCAGAAGCCGCTGTTCTTCTTCCCCTTCAGCGCCAAGCCAGTCGAGCCAGGTGGTGATGGATAGAGAGGGTGGGGGGAAGGCACCCGACTGCTGAGCAGCCGGGCAATAGAATAGGCAATGGGCCAGGTCCACATAGATACAGGGGCAGTTGGGACAGGAAGGGTCCGATCGATAGCGATAGAGGAAGAGGCGGGACGGGGTGATAACTGCATTCATCTGAATGTGCCGAAGAAGGCGAGACTCCGGCACCGTGAGTGATGGATGAGGGGGAGGGTAAAGGCGTTTGTCGAGGCGGAGCTCAAGGTAGACCTCTTTTATGGTGCGGCGAAGGGTGAGTCTCCCACCGTCCTCCGAGGGCTTGGGCCAGGGGATCAACGGTGCCCGGAAAAGTGTGTCGCGGGCGAGCTGATGGGCCAGCTCATTGCCGTCAATCCCTGAATGCCCAGGGACCCAGCGGAGGAAAACGATGGAAGGCTGCAGTGCGGAGACCGCTCGTTCGACCTCCTGTTGGAGAGAAGGGGTCAGGGTGCGTTTCTGTATGTGGTGTATAGCGGCTTGTGAGTCCGAATAGACTAGCCTCGTATACATGGAGCCCGACGTTGCGGGTCGGGTCGGGGTGCGCCAGATGTCGGGCTGACCAGCCCGACCCTACCGCGTATACATGAACCGGTTTTCTGTCGGGCAGAGACCGTCGCTACCCCTAGCGTCGAGCACGCAAACTACACGCATGCTAGAGGAGGAAAGACGCCCAGACGAAAAGTTCCCTTTCCCGCTGCTGCTCTTTCCGGCCGGTTGGTTCGCCCGTTCACGTGCGCGCTGTCATCGAGGCCGGCAGCGGCTCGCTTTGTTTTGTAATGGGTGTCTGCGCTGCCGGAAAAAAAAATCTCCCAGCACGGCCGGTCTCGACGCGCGCGCTTTCTCGCTCTCTTCTTACGGCCTGAGCAGGTGCCGAGAAAACAAATCATGGTGAAAACCACTATCCAAAGCCGGGGTTTCTAGTGATTCCGGCGTTTTTTTTTTTTGAAAAGGCGGTCAAGTATCTCCCACGATCGAAATTCTCGAAGTCTTGTAACTAATCATTGAACCACATCTAGAAGATTCACCCGTCCTATGCTGCCCGGAATGGGTTGACAGAAGCCACACCAAATGCTTAACACACCTCATTTCTGAGAAGTTTCTCCGAATTTTTCTCGTCAACTACACAAAGAAATTGACAAACCAAAATGACAAGCCGTCTGGTTTCATCCACAAGCCAACGCGAAAGCATTTAAGGCTGTAACTGACATCCCTTGAACTGCGAGCCGCACAACAATGTTGTATAGGTCATTACAAGCAGCGCCTGTTATTGTTTTCAGTCCTTCTAAGTATGTGAAACGATATCGGAGTTCCAAAGAGCAAAGGATCTTTCTGATCTGGTGTGTTTCACGCAGTGAGAACAGATGGCACAGATACTTCGAATGTTTTCAAACGGCAAGTGCTGTTATTTTATTCATACATTTCCAAGTATCAACAGAGATTGTGCCAGCCCTGAAGCTGAAAATAAATGTTTTCCTAACCGTGGCTTCGCCCTGTAATATCTTGCCTCACTTTTATTCCTGCTAGACGCAAATGATACAGCCCTATTCGCTAATACTATGCGCCATCATTGCATGCCGACTTCAATGTTTTGAGATCCATCTACTAGTTCCCTGCTTTGCGTGCCGATAGCAGTGGCTGCATAAGATATGGTCGTCAAGTTCTTCTTCAGTACTCGGAGCAGCCGTTCAGCAATATGTGCAAAGTAACCGAACCAGCCCCCGGAGAGTTGCGGCGGTAGATAGCAACTGCCCCTCATGCACAGGCCGTTAAGAAAGAGCGCGCGCGCCGAGTGCTCCGAGTTCCTGCACAGCGCCAGCCAGACCGGAGAGGAGGCAGGAGAGGAGGCGCTAAGCCGATGCGGCAGCGTATACATGCTCCTTCCAGCCGGGTCGGGCAGAGCCAACCCACCCCCTGCAGTCGGGCTGGCCCAGCTCGACTCGACGGTCCCTTTGCTCGACCCCTTAGCGTATACATGAGCCCGACAACCGGTTCTCGGCCCGACAGCCTGCTTAACCCGACTTTTATCGGGCTCATGTAAACGCCCAGTGTGTACTCTTGGAGAGAGGGAAGGAGGGAAAATGACTGGAGGGCATGCGCAATGGCGAGGACCTCGAGGGACAATGCGTCTGGAGGGTGTAGATACGGCCCGCTGGTGTGGGTTTCAGGAGCAGGGAGGTGTGGATGGTACAGGGCGTAGCCGCAGGAACCTCGAGGAGCCACGAAGGAGGCATCCGTGTAAGCTACACCCTGGGTATCAAAGAGAGGGGAATGGTGCTGTGCGGCCGCATGACGACGTCCGGCGTGCAGGACGGGGGACATGTTGGTCGGGAGGGGAAGGATACGAAGATTGGGGGCGGGGGTGGGAATAGGAGAGGTAAACGGGGAGATTGGAATGGGCGAGATACCCGCTTGAGTCAATAACCACTGACCCTGACGGGTAAGGGAAAGCCGGGCAAGCTGCGAGTCACGATGGAGACTGAGAAGAGAACGAAGAGGATGGAAGAGGCCTGTGGCAAAGAGCTTAGTGGTAGAGGTAGTGATAGGAAGGTTGAGAGCTGCCTTGTAGAGGCCCACAAGAGCAGTCTCGAGAGCGTTAAGTTGAGTCTGAGTGAAGGAAGCGTAGGGTGCAAAGTACAAGACCTTGTTGAGGGCCAGCGCGTGGGCAACTCGGCACGCGTGAGCCTCGTGGAGACCTGAGCGTCGAGTGACCACGCGCCGCAGGAGGTGAGTTACAGAGTGGCAGGTGGTGACAGCGCGGTGAAGGGATTGCACATTCTTAGCCGCATGCAAAGGGAAGCCAAGAACTTTGCACTGTGTGACGACAGGAATGGGAGAGCCAGAAAGGTGGAGAGAGACGAAGTGGTTGTGTGAGCGCTGGTAGGAGGAATGGCTGAGAAGGAGAAGCTCGGATTTCTCAGGAGCAGGAGAGAGGCCAGCGGTGGTGAGAAAGGAGTCGATGAGATCTAGGCCACGTTGCAGGGTGTCCTGTACGTGACCGGGAGATCCAGATGAACACCAGAGAGTCTCGCCTCCCAGCTAGCTGAAATTCCCGACCTGCATCATATATTTTACGTCTGCATTAATAAATTTATTAATCTAGTCTGACTGCACAAGTTTGTGCAAGCCGTACTGTAGGATTGCAAAAACCTTTTGTCTTTACTTCCCGCTGTCTTTAATGTTTCTGTAAAAGTCATTCGATGTTACAGACCTCTGCCTCAGATGAGCTCCCAAAAGAAGACTGACAACTCCGTCTAATGCTGAGGTCGCTGCTCAAAAGAATCTCATTGAATGTTACATTTATTACGAAATCCATCCATTATAAGTGCTTTGGAAGTCCTAGACGCCCTGCATACAGTGCCTCAAAAGCCAAAGTAAAATTATTTTTGCTTTTCACGTAAAATCAGCGATCGGCATTAATTGAGCAGTAGTGGCTTATATTTGTTTTCCTTCACTCCATGCATGGCAGTAAATAAAAAGTTATGCCTCGCTAACCTCTGGACCTTTCTTCCTCCTCTCTCGCCCCGTGATACGTTTTGCTCCACACTAAGCAGCAACGTGTTATTTGTCTGATGTAAAAAAATTTAGCTTCACTGTTCGTTTTTTTATCCCAGCAAAGACGATGTTGGGAAAGAAGCGCGGCACTTAGCTAACACAACGCTCTCCATAGAAAATACGCGCCCCTTGCTGAATCCCCGTCGCGTTCTTTCTAAATATTGCAACATTAAAAACTCCAGTGCTCTCGGCCCAAACAGTAAATCTCAAGTGCCAGGCCCATAATGGACATATGTTAGAATAAAGTTTCCACTACCAGTGAGCCTTTCTGGGGAAAATTCGGAAATGCTGGCATTTAGGGGGCTCGTCTGGAAAGTGTCACGCAAGTTTAAGCTCAAGATAGGGGTCTGTTAAATGCGCATGTAAAGAAGTTCCCTTCTCTGCATCTATTCAAAGCCGGTCTATTTGTTCTTTCCTTGCGCACTCCAAAGGTCAACGCAGAAAGCATAAATTACAGCCAGGAAAGCAGCACGAAAGCAGTTCTCCACATGTCGCCCGTTCTCGCGGGGCACGAATTGGTTGCTTTGTAATTCGGGGGCAAATTCCTAACAGCATTCATCGTCCCATTGATTACCCAATGCATTTGATCCTAAATATGCGAAGGCTAGATTTATGAGCTCAGTGAAACCACCGACACGGAACGTCGCGCTCACCTCTTTCTTCGATAAAGCAACGTGACAGGCTCCTCTTCGCTGACCAAATCGAAAGTCCTGAAAGATGAGGCGATAGATTTTTGCTTAATAAGGAGGCAAAGAGGTTTCTTATAAACGAATTGGGAGTTAGCCCAGACGGATAGGGCTCGTTTTATAGTTATAACCAAGACTATTCGCCTGAGACTTGACGGCAATAGACCTGATAGGCGTCGGCTTCTTTGGACCGGGAGAGAAGTCGTTTAAGGCTTTTTTTATATCCAAGTTTCATGAAACAGCCTATTTTCACATGCCCACTGCAAAATTTCCGGCTCTAGATCTCTCGATGATCAATAAAGTCTTTCAACATGAAAAACCTACGTCCTTTGTCATTATCTCATACAAATTCACTACATTCTTTTGCCAGTTTCTTAATGAACATCATGTTTATTGCTGCTTGTGGATAGTTTCACGCATGCATTTTATATTCACGCCCCAGTTCAGTTATATGCTGTGCTCCTTTATTTGTTCCCTTTAGGTTTTGCCACAGGTGTGCATCCTCCTAGCATTGTTGATTAAGACACATCAACAATGCTTGAAAAGCGCGTAGCCCCCTACGTCACATAACAGCTGCTTATTCTTGTTGGTTTTCCATGAGAAGAAAATTTCAGAAGATTTAGGAACAAGTCGCTGAGGAAGGCCTTTGTCGTGTAAATACTTCGCACAATGCAGCTTTCCTTAATTTCGCAAACACGCAATCACGGCTTACTATAGTCCCACGACCAAGAGTTGAACCCGGCTTGCATGAACAACGTTATAATGCAACCGAAATGAAACTACACCAGCGTGTTGTGCTCGGTCAGAGCACGTTGTTAATTGCCAGTGCTCTAATATATTCTGGTGCCCTCCTCAATAAGATAAGTAAGACACTAGACATAACGAATACCACATTGTCGATTCACAAGCTTTGCTCGTGCAGTGTTCCTGCCAGTAGAAGCGAATTTGATGTCTTCGAGCTGACTGATCAGATAATAGCGCGCTAATCAACGGAAACATAGAGGCAAAAGTCGACTCGCAGTGAGAAGAGAAAACGTCTTCTTTATTTTAGTAAGGTTGTCAGACTCTTGTTTAACCAGCTATTGTTTGGAACCTTTGTTGCCTGCGTTCATTTACAATGTTAAAAAAGAGCCTCCTATAAAGAAAGAGTCCTTAGAGTGAGAAAAAGCAGTAAAGCGTTTAAAAATCTCAGTCAAATTAGAAAAAGAAGCGGCTTTAAAGGCATACGAGCCAGTGAAAAATATAAATCAGTAGAAGTCACGAAGGAGTTGAATTGATGAGCGCTGAATGTATGGCTATAATATTTAAGGGGTGAAAAATCAAGTATAGGAGCGGAAATCCGCACGCCCTATTGTGGCTTATCCAGCCTTTATAACAGCCAAATAATTCAAAGAAAAGTAACTCAACACTCTCTGGTGCTGTTTGCAGCCTAGTTAATTTGGACATCCACTGTTCTGGACGTTTCACGAGGAGGGAAAAAAGAGAAAGATGAATAAAGCCGGTAAATGCATAAGTACCAGCTATAAATGCGGAGTAGAGGAGAAAGAAATTGTTCAAAAAAGCGATAGTCCTGGAGCGAAGTTATTTTTCTGAATGAAGTAGATTAGAGGATTCGAAATTGGCACTCCTTCAGCTTGACGCCCTAATTTTGTTTTCGAGTTACTTACACAGAAAACTGATGTTACCTAGACCGTCCACGAGTAAAGTACCGAGAAAAAAAATACACGCTGATGATAATGACATTTGAATGACGGAAGGACAATAGCGCCAAAGAACGCCGTTACGTACTTGGTCTGCCCGTGGGAGGGGAAGGGGTGTTAACGACCCATTTCCTAAAGCAATTTATACGAACGAAACCGATTAGCAGATGGAGAGAAAGTGTGTACTGGTTGAAAGCAATCGGCAGATACCTTACGGCGCTCTGTGTTGAACGCCGCACTTGCCACGAGGAAGGCACATTATCAAACCATTGGTCTTCAGAAACTACCTTGCGCAAAAATAGTAGAGCAGTGAAGGAAGAGGCCGACATGAAAAGAAAACCATTTGTAGACTATTGCGCTATATTCAACGCCACGGAGAATACAGAGGAACGAATGCAAAGGGAAAATTACCAGGTTCCAAGAGAAGAAATTGATCGTGTTACAAAATGGTATGTTGTGTGCTGTGCAGGGATGCTGGGGTTTATGGCCCATAAGCAGCTAAGGCTATCATGCGTCAAATAAGAAAAAAATGTTATTGCACATCATACTGAATTTAGGGAAATTTGCTAAAATGATTTCCTGAAAACAAATTAAAACATTTTCAAAACGAATCCGGCGTGTATGCTCATTGCCGATGAAAGAACTCGCTTGCTTTCTTGTGAAAGTTTCAGGATTATATTACTTGGTGTTACAGTATTAGATCAACAAACTCTTGCTTTGTGAGGGCGGTCACTAGCGAGGGAGTCATATGGTGCTTGTAGAATTTATTTTGCAGATGTAGATAAATTATGAAGATACTTTTCATGAAGTGATGATAGTTCCTGCATACACTTCATTCACGGGAAGACATCGTAAAAAAACAGTAGCGTCTCTAAATCGTGCAGCAAGTACAGCGAGTGTAGAATAAAACGCATTTAGGGAGCATTTTCGCTCGGTTGTTTCCGGTCCCGTAAACTAAACTATGTCGGAAGTATTCTCTGCCTGAAAGGGTGTCGTTGCCGTGCCTTATATCCTCCAGGAATGCGTAAAGCCTATCAGGAGCCCTACAGCACGGCGCTGGTGGAACGACGAAATTACCCGCTACTAATTGTCGCGGCTACCTGTCGCCGTTACGGCACGAACTACCTAGGATTATTCCGCAGAGCCCGGAACATTCCAAGCTCCAGAGAAGCCACTGCTCCTATGAGCCCGCGGTATGCGGCTAGAATGTGGTGGATCAGGGCCGCGATGTAGTTTTATTGCCCCGAGAGAACTCGAAACTAGAGGTCGCGAGAGCTTTTCATATAATCGCGGAAACTAATATCCATTATTTTATGAAGTCAAATTTCATTCGGTTGTTAGTTACCTTCCTAGGTATAGCTGGAGTGGTCGTTTTGATCCTTTAATTTCAGTTATTTTTGTCCCAGCTTCAGGAATATTGGCTAGCATAGCTTGCGGCTGACGAGTGCCTGCCTAAATAAAATAAATACGAGCTTTTAGGGCAGTCATGTAAAAGAAAAAGCTAATTTTCTGAGGATTTGCTTTCTGCATGCGTAGGATTCAGAAAACGAAAGGTGTTTCAGCTACTCAGCAAGAAAACATTATGTGCTAAGAGTTCAATACTGTGTAGCAGCATGTAAGCTATAATTCACGCAGTGTCTTTTCTATCTCAATCACTGAAGTAGTTTTCATGTCCGCTGTAAAGCGTGAAAGCGGCATTTCAATAATAGCAGCGTTTAACGGTGCATTCATGGCCTATATTAGAAGGAATACTGTGTACTTGAGAGAATTTCAATGCCCGACCACACTTTGTATTTCAATGGGCATACGTGTAGTCCCCTTTTTCGGCACTGTGTGCGAATCTCTTTCAATAATAGCTAGTTTTGCTCCCCAGGTGAAAGCTGGAATTATATTCACATCGTGTTAGGCCTCGGTATAACGTATAATGGCGCGCCAACCAGGACTTGTGCACGGAGAAAATATGGTAATGGAGAGGCATGTTTTGCTGCTTGATTTGCACAATAAATTTGAGCCAACTGGCTTTAAACTTCGGAACTCGGTCAAAATCAAAATTCAGTCTTGTTTGTATGTGCAAAGTTTATCCGGCTGGAATGTGCACGGCATGTTTCTCTGTCACGGAAAAGTAGCGTTTGCTGATCTCTTTGACGCACAAGGGCTATGCTCTGAGCGAGAAGCAAAGTGCGGAATAAGAAAAATGCCTCTACTATGCTCAGTAGAGAGAATGCTTCGCGCTGGTCTCAGAAAGAAGAAGCGCCTCCCGCCAAGTTGGTGCCACGTTTACTGACGTAAACAACAACAAGTTGGCAGCAGCAGAAACAAGATCACAATAGGAGCGAGCGTGATGCTTCGAGGAAAGGCTTCACGCGGAAAATCCAAAGCAAGGCGTTCATGTCAGCCTTCCTGAAATTACCATATTATTACGTGCCTCCTCGCTACCATTTCGGCCTCCGAGCGTCTATCTACCAGTTCTCGCTCGATTTTTGTGCTACGTAGTCCCTACCATATGGAACGCCTGTTTTCCTTCCTGCCTTTTGTCAAGTTCGTAACAAATAATTTGAATTCATCGTAAAGCCAGCAAAGACTTCTTAGAGTTTGGTGATGGTGATTATTGCATTTTATTTAGTTTTGCGCCTACTTTAAGGGGAGAAAAGAGTGCAGTCCTTGTTATTTTATTTACTGACTGGCTCAACTGCAAACTCAGTTGCGAAGAAGAAATTCGCTCTTGTGGGTTGGCTTTGAAGCTATTTTTAGCAAATATTTTGAAATGACGCCGAAAAAAGTGCGTAAAAGAAATTTAGCTCAACACGTATTTATCGGAAGCAAATAATAACAAAGCGTTCTCCCGCCCTCTGTTCGTTTACTGGTAATAGTCAAGGCATGATTTCCTCTTAGCCTGCCGTTTACTACGTCACCGCCACGTCACGCTCATCAAATGTCGTGACGTTCAAGTGGCGCAGCCAAGAAGTGGGTCTAACCAAAATAGACTTATCTATCATGAAAATGACTAGCTGGTCACTCGTGACTCGCGCCCCGTGCATCATTCATCCACGTTTTGACTAGGGTGTGCGTCCGCAACAAGCATCTCTCGCAAAGCTCTTATCCGTGCTACTCAGTATTAAATCTTTTTCGAGAAAAGTTTGTACCCAAAACATGAGAACATATAAAGCCATTGACAAACCTGGTTGGCCATCGCACAGGAGCGCAAAGAATAAAAATAGCATAGTTTTATTTCGGTAATACACGTGCAGTGCTGGCTCTACAATGTGTTGTCATCAATTATGCTTGCAAGTTACATTCTAATTACTAAACATGACAGGGCGGTTGGCCAGTTGTGGAGTCGAAGCGGCTCATGAGGCTCTTGGCACAGGCTTACGGGACTCGTTTGATTGCGTACCGCGGCATCGCGCGTCATGGCCATGCGTTCTTGAGGCGAAGCCGTCATCTCAGGAAAGCCCAACGCCTGCTTTAGTTCATCGCGGATGGCATCCGGCATGGCTGCGACTTGATGTTGCGCTTGTGCCGGCAGGCGACTGCAAAGCTCTCCTGGAACGACCTCATGCATATACTCCTTTAAGATATACTTGCGGATAGCTGTTGTTGTGTCAGGTGGTCTGCGGAGCGCAGGGTTGGGCGGATCCATTGGCGCGTCCGAAAGTCAAAGGTTTTCTCTACAGTAGTTGTTTCCCTGGAGAAATCTGCTACGATGGTAGGGGTATCACAAACGAGTTCGGCGAAAAATTTCTCAATGACACACCCTACTACGAGGTGAACTTTCATTTCTTCCCTCGTTTCAGCGTCTGCGCGACGGAAGAGGCATGTCCTTTCTTGAACGTACGTTGTCCCTGTCTCGTTTGAGTTCTGGACCGGAGCTTCGAGCTGTGGCTGGGCATTGTCCTTGGACAGCAGGCTTCAAAAAGACCTCAAGAGCTCATTCATAAATCTGTCCAAACTCGCGACGCAGATTTCGTAGTTCCCGTACCCCTCACAAGCATCCCCATGAAGTGCAAACAAAATGTTCTCAAGCTTCATAGCATCGTCCCGGTTGTTCAAGTTCCCTTCTCGCCCGTAGCGTTCAAAGCAGTCATTTGCAGCTACGCCCGGAGTGCCGTTCAAAAAAGGGGAGGGGGGAATTCGGGGATGGTGAAGGATAACCGGAGCTGACGCTATTGGTGTGGCTATCGTCGTGGTCGGGCCTAACTTTTGGGTTCGAGTTGGGTCCGGTACATACATACATACATACATACATATTTATTTTGTCATATTTACACATGGAAGTATGTGTGCCCGCGGAAGCGCAAGACAGGGCGCTTGTGGGCGGGCCACGGCAATCAAACAAAGTGCAGACTCAGTACAGACAAAATTACATGGTTTGCAATATAAAAGAGAGAAAAAAAAAGAAAAAAAACATATATTGATAGGAACAACAATCACACTTGTACACACTGAAAAAGTAGGTTAAATACATAGATTATGAGGATGCAACAACAACAACAACAACAACAAAAAAGCAACCGTGCTTCGTAACACATATCAACAAGACCTTAAAAGTGTTTCGAGCCATTATGTCAGTGTACCGTTTTAAAGGTTCTAGACGTAACTAGCCAGGATTTTACTTGTGATTTGACCTCTTTGATAGTCTGCAATGATAGTATTTTTGTTGGAAGCTGGTTAAAAAGGAATGGGATGTAGAACATTCGGCACCTTTTTCCATAGTGTGTATATATCTTGGGAAGCTTAAACGACTCTACTTTTCTTAGTATTTTAGGTTTGTTCACAGGAAGCTTAAAGTTATTAGAAAAGTAGTTTCTACTAATTACTACATGTGTAAATAAATCTTGAATGAAGTACACATCAGCTGCAATCATTCTTTCAGCACTATCTAAGGTCTCCTTAGACGTGCCATACAAAATGTTTGCGGAAATTCTGTGTAGTAATCTATCTATTTGGCTCCTTCTAGACAACGCACATGAGCTATAAACAGTGACACCATACCTTAATATAGACTCTCCTATAGCCTTAAACACAAGCTGACGCAACCTAACAGAAGTATTGAATTTCATTCTGTAAAGATACATAGAAGTTACACGGAGTCGTTTGATGAGATGCTCAACATGAAAAGACCAAGACATGTTGGCGTCGAGATGAATACCTAGATATTTGACTCTTTCAGACAAGGGCAGTGAAACACACTGCCATCTAGGGCAGAAAGTACCGTGCACAATAACAGATTCCTTTAATGTGACCTTTTTGTGCGGATTTCGAAAACAAACCAGAGCCGTTTTCTGCTTGTTAATGTAAATCTGGTTACCTGAAAACCAATCACACACTTTTTTAACATCCGCTTGTAGCAGCTCTGCAGCCCTGTTGTACGACTCATTCGGAACAAGGAGCGCTGTGTCATCAGCGTACTGGTAAAGTACCGAATTCAGTCTAAGATATGCCAAGTCATTTACATAAATATTGAAAAGGAAAGGTCCTAAAACGGAGCCTTGTGGCACGCCATATAGAAGAGGTTTGAAGTCGCTGAAATTATCTTTGACTCGCACAACCTGAACACGATTTGAAAGGTAGTTTGAGAAAAATATGAGGTAAGGTCCGCGAAATCCAATGTTCTCTAATTTCTGCAACAGAATGCCGTGGTCCACTGTGTCGAAAGCTTTGGTTAAGTCTAAGAACAATCCAAGGACAATCTCATTTCTATCTATATGCATGTTAATATTGTCACAACAATCTTCTAGAAGATCTACAGTGCTAGTCTCGCGCCGGAAGCCATACTGTGTGCCATTTAGGATATCAAATCTGTCACAAAACGACAACATGCTCTGATATACGATTTTCTCCATTAAAATAGTAATGGTAGGCAATATAGCGATTGGTCGGTAGTTCCTCTTATCAGTTTTTTTGCCCGACTTATAGATGGGCCGTATAACGGATATTTTCATACCTTGTGGTATTTCCCCTGTTGAGAAGCAACCGTTAAGAATATGCAGGAGCACAATTTTTCGTTTGCTGTAATTATTTCTTACATCTCGTAGTCTGATCTTATCGTATCCAGGAGGTTTGCTCAGTGGGAGGACCTGAAGAATATTCCATAACTCAGTGTCATCAACCATGTAGAAGTCCATGTTAAAGTTGAAGCTTTAGAAGACGGCGGCTCCTTCGCAGGCAGTCTTCTATCGGAGCCTCTTCGATGGCTTGCCCTGTGTTCGATTCCTGGGGATGGCTTCGGCTCCTTCGACGGCTCCCAGACGGACTCATGTTATCCAGCACATCCATCAGATGCAACATAGAGGTGGCAGCGCCGTGGACAATGGGCGAGTCGAGTGAAGTGTTTTCTAAATGATATCTTCATTAGGCTAACGTGCGCCCACAAAGAGTTTAGCAAATAAGCGGTACTGATAACAACGAGTGTGCACGTTGGTCTTCGAGAGACCGAATTACCACTACTCGCTGCCTCGCTCAAGCTCTCTATTAAAAGTTGTCTGCGGCCGTTGAGATAATACGCCAAAAGCAGCTACAAAGTGTCGAACGATATAAAAGCCGTTGAATGTTTTCAAGATAATCAGAAACTTATTGGTCTCGTCTCGCGCCACAAACATGATGACAAATCCTCGTGAGGGCAGCTTTCAGCATGAACAAACGTTCCAAGCTCCGCGGCAATGTTAGGAAGGTAAATTTCAAGTTTTTGGTAGTTCCATAGGCCACCAAGCATGGTTGCTTTTCTTTAACGATATACTGCTCGTAGCGATATGAAACTCGTATATTTCAGACACCCTGGAAGCCTAGAGGCAGTGTCGAGGTGATTTCTTGCTATGAAATGGTGGAACCGAGTTAACCAAATCCCACTGGATTAAAAGAGGGGCGTACGTAAGGAGAAAGAATATCGAAAAATGACCGACTTGGATAATATGCGAATCAAGGAAAACCCTAGCAACAAAATGCACCGTAAATAATGTAATTAAAGTGCGAACAATTTTTATTGGAACCTGTCGTTCGCAAATACATAATAATGCACTAGATCCGGTGCCTAGAATCAACTCGCCAAGAGGTTTCCATTGTGACTGTATTGGTGCTTTGAACCAAATTAGGTGAACGCGCGTTCCAGTACCACAATATGAACTGGAACCATGTGCTACGGCAGCAGTGTTGCTGTTAATTTCTTTAATTTTAAGAATAAATCAGGAATAAGTGCTTTCCGAACTTCTTTTGAGTAGTGCGGAATTGAAGTGAGGCAGATGCCTTTGAAGGTAATTTTCGATAATGCCCTCAGTTGCCATGCCGCAGAAGTAAGACTAGTGCGACGAGGAAGACACCTTAAAAAAATATGAAATGAGTTATCACCCTCCATATAATAAGGTCTCGCTCTCTTTTAAACAAATATGAAGCACTTGGTGCCAAGTAGCGAAGTTCAATACCTTTTCGATGTGGCCATATAATTATCCTTGAATTGAATTGAATTCAAAATTTTTGTACAGCCGTTAAGTGGCGACTGAAATATTCTGTCTTGAAACTATGGCCGCGGGTATAATTCGGCAAGCAACAAAGAAGATAAACGAGTTATTATGCTAAAGGTCTGCAAAAATAAAACGCACAAAACTGCTCAATTTTCTTGCATTTCACGAATTAATGTACACCCGTACAAAGCGAATGCGTGCGAATTTTGGAGGCAAAAATTACCTTTCCCGCCATTTTATGGCCGCCTATAAATTGATTTCAGAGAAATGAAAGCAACTAATCTAAAACATACCCGGGCTCTAGACGAGCTCTTCTGACAAAGCCATTATGTTCTTTTAAGGTATCTTGCACGGCAAGAAGCCCATATTTGGAAAGCGGCAGCCATTCCGGATAATCGTGTTTTGGCAGTTCAGATCCTTCGATCGCATGCGGTGTCTTCTCTTCAGCTGAGTTGTTCCGAAAAAAAAAAAGCCGCACATTTCGGATTCGCATCATTTTGTAGCGTAGGTTTTGGCTAGCATCTCTCGTACTAGTACCGGAATACGAGGCACATTGTAATGAATAAGAAGTGGAGGTGACCTGCGATTCATGCATGACTGAATATTAACCGAACACGGCCACCTAAAAACTCCTGGTTGCGAAGCCCAAGTCTCACTTTTCTCACTGTTTATTCAAGCTTTGTGGGGCGTTTTACGACCGCCAGTAAAACCTCGTATGAAGCTTCGGAGTGCGAGTTCTTCCATCAACTTCACTGCATACATCCAGTTTTATGGGCAATGGTTCACCGACCTAAACTGAGATGTTTCACTGACAACATGGTAAGCTAGCATTCGTCAGAGGCAATAGAATCCTTGATGTCGCAGGTGTATAACGTGCCCTCGGCTTTGGCGAATACTTATTTTGATTTGATGTAAGTCCGTTCCGAACATGAACCTTTCTTTTCGCTAGATTTCTCTGTACTTCAAGATGTGTGCTTGCGAAATGTTAAAAACAGCTTTGCATGCTACATTGGGTTTGGGAGCATGCCTCATCAAAGTCACGCATTCTGATTTTTCATTATTATTACTTTCTGTTGCCGTTCAGGTACAATTCGAGACAACTGCACAAACTAGAATTTTGGCAGGTGTTTTCCATTGCAATCGAACTAAACCTCATCGACAGATAAGGAATGAAGGAAGCAGGAAAGAGCCAATGATAAAAACCGCTATCATGAAAGACTCGGGAATAAATTTGATCACATGAGATTTTTTTGCCCAGTACAGGCATTACTCCCCGGAGAATAATACAGTTACAGCACGCATTCCTTGCAGCCAACTTTGTTTTTTTCTGTTAGACTTGTTCTCAAACATGAAAAAAATGATTATATCAACATTATCTTACACGATCTTACCGGACAAAATAAAGAATAATGTCAAAGTCGAAGCACACATTCTTGACCCTCTGCATGTCCTTGTTAGTGCTATTTCAAACGACTACTGGGGCCGTATTTTATAACCTGACCATTTTAAAAGGGCCATTTAGCGTCCGTCTCGTCCTCTGTCACTGGTCACTTAGATATACCCGCGGTTTTCAAGCGTTTGCGGAAAGGCAGCCGGTCATTCTTTAGAAGCCGACTAGACAACACCGTTGGCAGCATATCGCAACCAACGGCAGAGAGAGGGCAGCTCCGGTCGCCTGCTGTTCACAGAACGCGGAGATGCACCTCACCAGTGGCTACATATTGTAGCCAATGTCAGCCATCAGGTGTATTTCCAGTGACTATGACGCTGTGGCATTCGTTTTAACATTTATGGCTGTACTCAACAGCGGGCATGAAGAAAAGTACCTTTGAACTTGTTTATCAAGAAAACGAAGCTGAAGTCGATATTGAGGTACCCCAATCCACAAACTACGTTCTATAATTCGGTTCCAAGAGAGGTCGAATGAGTGAGATTTTGGTGTTAGCATTGAAGCAGAAAACCATGATATATGACGCGGAGCACCAGTAAAAATTTAACAATTCATATCAGTTGCCTTATATATGTGAAATCAACAAGCTTTCATGCCGTGCTTGTTTGTCCAATACCGGCCGTTCAGAAATACTCTTCAAAATGAACTAATTTGCATGCCTATACCACTTGCTTGTATTTTTTCTTATTCGGTTTCTCACGCTTTTATTGAAGTATATTTCCTCTATAACGAATTTATTTGCGTGTCTATGAAAAGTTGCGGCTGGTCATACCAATCAGGTTATAGCAGTGCACTTTGGAGTTCAGAATTTTTGTTTCACTTGCAGCATTCCATCGGATACACACATAGCGGCTTAGGTACTTATCAAAAAAAAATGCGCCAAATTTTTACAAGTCAATAAAGACTTCGTTCCACAGAGCACGAACACGCCTATCTCTCGTCAACATTCTAAAAGGTGTTAAGTGACACCCTGGCAACATGGTGAGACAGGGGTAAGATAACCTGCCTAAAAATTTTGTGAACAAGGCGCTCACTGCCACGATGAGTCAAATGTTTATTTTTCCAAGCTTGTCATAAGATTTCAGCCATAAAGATCTGTTGCTAGCGCTAAGATTTCTCGCGCCATTTTAGCTCCCAGAATATTCTGACTAAACACCTATTTATTATGGAAAGCTTACTTTCCGCGTTTTCTTGCTGTACTCGCTGCGCTCTTTACGATTCATTTTCGAATACACCAAAGCCTATGGATATGCGGTTGGGAAGCCTCTTATGAAGGCACCGCTCTTATGAAACGGTGTAACAAAACCCAGCAATAAGCTTAATCCACAGAACGGGCAAATGAAGCTTTGATGAGACTGCATACCTCCTAG
Organism: Amblyomma mixtum; assembly: GCF_055824585.1. Classification (NCBI taxonomy): domain Eukaryota; kingdom Metazoa; phylum Arthropoda; class Arachnida; order Ixodida; family Ixodidae; genus Amblyomma; species Amblyomma mixtum. Next base: position 42,745,088 of record NC_143018.1, read on the forward strand.
TTATATTCGCTCTGCTTGTCTCCTTTGAAAATAAAGTTCTGAGCGCTGTAGAGGTTTTCCCGTTGCCAGATTGATCCACATGGTCGATAAAACCAGTGAGCAGTGAGGGCGTTTTGTTTTGCCGAGCTCTTGGGTGATACTTTGGAGGAAAGTGAATCGTTTCTGAGCATTAGATCTTAGTCTCCTTGATCGGGTTTTACGACGTCAGCATCAGCAAGGGAGGAGACGACCCACCGCCGATCATGGTAGCTCGGCAAGCTGCGCTGAGCCTGTAGCGGCATACCTTGGTTTAGACCGAAAGCATTATGTCCCATGCTCAAACCAAAACACGAATTTTGTATGAAGCTTGCCCTTGATGGGTACCTCGGCGAATCAGAAGAAGTGAAATAAATGTTGCCGTGACGGGGTTTCGAACCCAGAGCGGCGCAGTGAGATAACCTTCGCTGGCCACTGTAAAAGAGCACTATGTGACTAGGGGCTGGGTTTTTTGGTTTGGATTCATCGGGTTTAACGTCCCAAAGCGACTCAGGCTATGAGGGACGCCGTAATGGAGAGCTCCGGTAAGTTCGACCACCTGGGGTTCTTTAACGTGCGCTGACATCGCACAGTACACGGGCCTCTAGAATGAAATCCAAGCGCCGCGGCCGGGATCGAGCCCGCGTCTTTCGGGTCAGCAGCCGAGCACTATAACCACTGAGCCACTGCGGCGGCGGCGGCTGGGGTATTTAGATGGACACGGGCAAATCCTGACAATCGGTAATTTCATGGTGATTCTCTAAAGTTTTTTCTACTCGAATTGTTCTGGCTGTGACAATGTACCGGCTTATAGGAAGATGATGTTTTCCGCAAAAAAGTCAGTTTGCAGTAGGCGCTTGTTCTGTCCTCCTTGCATTTCCTATCATCGAATCCTTCACGTCTTTTAAATTTTTCTAGTTAGTGGTATGCTTTCTGCGCATTAGCATTGTCAGCGGTGTAGCATATCAGAATACAGCAAATTTGTTCTAACTATTAGGCTTGTTAACTAATATTGATTAGTTAACGCTTCAGCTATTAGCGTTAGTCTTCTTTTCTATTAAAGTGCGTGCAGCCCACCGTCAGTGACATCCTTGTTACTTTTAAGGATCTTGAAATGACCTTTACCGTCGCCGCTATGGCCCAACAAATTCCGGTTACTTCGACGAGTTACGTGCACTGAAGGGGTTGCTTTGCCGGTAAGCCTTAGAAAGCGCTTGTATTTTGGCCTGATGTAGCCGGAATTTTTTTGGCCACAGAGCTGGAGTAACTGCGTTTTGGAAATTCTAGAAACATATATCTATATTATTATCGTTAGCTAAACGCCTCTCATTAGATAAGGAGACGAACAGTAAAAGTGAAGAAATATAAGTACTAGAAATTAGTTAACCGCCCTACAAATTAGCATGCCTTAGTTGCATGTATTCGGACGCGTTACATTTCTGTTAAAGCTATGCCGTTAAAATCACTCACGTAACTGAAAAACAACGTTTAAACCTGTCGGCCAGCTTAGGTGAAACGCTAGTTATAGCCTGGCGGTGGGTATACGTCAAACAAGGGCTGTCTTGAGCATGGCAATTTTATTTCATACTTTGTATGTGAACTTGTTCTCTCTGCTATTTTTGTATCATAGAATTCAATGTTTACTAACAAACTTAAGCAAACTAATATGCAATAATAGAAAGCGAGTCAGACATGTGCTGAATTTAGAGCAGTATTCATGGACGTTCCCTTTGATGTCTATCTATAGATTTCATCGAAAAGTTTTCCACGTTCCTTGCAGGCATCGAAATTTTAAAAGCACCCAGAACTCACAGCGTTCTTTTGAGTAATTTGACCATAACCAAAATTCTGTTTAGAGCGAAAATGTTACCTATACTTTAACCTTTATCCAGGAGCATTGTTCCATGCGCCACAATGGTGACCTTGTGCTACAGCTTTTGGGGATGGGGACAAAACATCGATCAATCTTGAGCTATCGCGACTAAAGCGCCTCTAATGGTAGTACACAGTCAACTGAACTGCCTCTATTCTGCTAATACAAAAAAAAACTACGGAGAAAAAGAAACAAAAAAAACTTAGGGCGCTGAGAACGTAGACGATGTATTGAGTGCGTAGGATACGCAAAAAGCCATGCTATCGCATCAATAAAAGAAAGATTGAGCGGTGGCGCCACACCCGGCAGTTATTCTACCACAGAGAATAGAGTGATTACCTGCGATCGCTCGCGTTTTTCCGCGTTTTTTTGCGTTTTCCTGCGTTTTTTCTGCGTTCTTTCCGCGTTTCTTCCGTGGTGTGTCAGCTTATGGTTATTGAAGCGTTTGACAGGTATGCAGCTTTTATGTGCGTGGAGAAAAAAAGAAAAAAAAGAAAAAAAAGAAAGAAAAGAAGCATTTTCCGGATAGCCCCTGTCTTGCAGCATGCACTTTCATGCCTTCATTTTGGCTGGTTAGCTTTGAGCGTATAAAAGCGTGAAAGCCTCCGAAAGAATGAAGCGAGATTGATCAAAGAATGTGAGGGAAAGTGGTCGCGTGGCACAAATTTCACTAGAGTGCTTTTTCGGTTCTGCGAACTGCCTGAACGATTCTTTTCAAGGTGACATGACAAATTATGATCCTATCATCATCGCATTTTGGCCAGTTGATTCGTTGGAACACAAACAAAAAAATTCATCGCAACCCTCCTCATTCCATGCAAGCATTGGCAGCGCCTCTTGGTGAAGGTAACTTCAGTAAGATATTTCAAGCTGGATTTTAAAAATTCCTTTCTTATAAAATAATAAAACTATGTACTTAATGTCTACTGATATCCAAGGAAATCCGGAATCGAGCAGCACGTTTTTTAACCGAGGGACTTCGAGAGTGATTGTCTATGAAATAAATAATTTCTAACATCCCAATTTAAAGGTGTTTCATTCCCATTAGATATATGTTTTTATCCTTGTTCATTTCTTTGTCTCAATAATTTCACGGTCGTCTTGAGTGAAATACGTGAAGGAACTGCCTCCATTCCACGCCCTATGAAATGTATTCCAACAAAATTGTCCTAAAATGCTGAAGTAATAAATGAACTAAACATATTTCATTCGAAAGCGAAAAAGTTCTCCGCAGAGAGAATAAAGCCGGTTGCAGCTGCTGGGGACATACGCTGTCTTGCTGCTAATAACACTACTTTGTCAACGCAGTCCAGTTTGTTTCATGAGATGGGGCCGGAACGAAAATTATTCAGAATATAAAAAGATCAGTATCATCACCATCATCATTAGCCGCCATATGGCGGCTAATGATGATTGCACTGTTGCATTCCGTTGCACCGTTGCATCGTTGCTGCAGGAATGATACCGCCACCGTTGCAGGAGGAATGCCTTGCTCAATACTCTATAACTACCCCGGTTTTTCTTCATACTTGTTCTCCCTTTCGACGCGACCCTCCTAATGAAAGTACTGTTTGTTTTTTTTTTCCACGTTTTCGTACAGGCGGCAAGAAAAAGCAGATATCAGAGAAGATGGGGTTATTTGGAACAGAGCTCTTTGCCGGTAACATCTCGTACCCGTTCCAGTTATACGGGAAATAGGAGCTTGTAGGGTCGCTAAAGTCAAGATGGACCTCATCCCCACTTCTAAATAGGACCTAGTCCCTCTGTAAGGTTGTGCAAGATTGTGTTGGCTCTCGTTTGGCTTAGAACAGGTTCTGCTAATAGGTAGAAGAAACGTAGGCTCAAAACAGGAAAGGAGGTATGTCTTTTTCTGCGCGACGCTGCTGCCGACAGCGAAGCAAATGAGCGCAAGGTGAGCGCGAACGACGCAAGGTAGACGTAGCGAGGAGAGCTGGACTATTTGAGACTTACTGGGAATTGGCTATTGTTGCAGCCGGCAGTCATCCAACCGACAGACACAGAAAGGAAATAGTCAAGCGTGAATTTCTAATCAAAGCCCCGCTAGCGCTATTAGCGTTAGCTAGCGTAGAAAAATTTGGTTTTGGTAGAAAGGAAAGAGCTCAGTAATTGTCTGACTTCTTAGTGAACACACGAACCGCGCCGTAAGGGAAGGGAAGAAGGTGGGAGTGACAGAAGAAAGAGAGAAAGAGGTGACGTAGTGGGTGTCTCCGGAACAATTTCGACCACCTGGGGATCTTTAACGTGCACTGACATCGCACAGCACACTGGTGCCTTTGAGTTTCGCCTCCACTGAAACGCGGCTGCCGAGGTCGGATTCGAACTTGGGAACCCCGGCTGAGTAGCTGAGCGCCATAACCACTGAGCCACCGCGGCGGGGCAGTTTTCAATGGCTTCTTTGCTTATGATGTAACACCACGTGACCAAGAATACGAGCTACGCTGTAACAAGCTCCAAACGTATAGTTTTCTACCAAGGCTCCAACGAGACTTTACTGCCGCATTGCAGCTAGACTTTGACTTAAAATTTTAAAGGCAATATGAGACTGAGGGCTGCATACGCTTAGCCGGGAAACTGATATATGCACGAACGGCAGTGAAGAGGGGCAGAAACACAGCGTTGAGGGGTGACACAACTCAAGGAAGTTAACTTTTTAGCCGCTAAATAGATCTCATTTAAACCTGCAGGGCTGCACTTTAACGGTTTCTGGGACAATGCCTGGCAAATTTTAACGCAAAATACCTGGATAAATTTCCAACAAAACAAGTTCAGGAAGGGTCTACGCAAAGACGACTAGAGAACCTGCAATTGCTGAGAGCACCATGTAACTGAAGCTCCGGGATGAAGTAGCCCAACCACGCACGGCGGTGGGCATCATCGCACAGCCTAGTACAGAAGCTTTGCTATGTTAAGAGCCAGACCCACATTAGGAAAAAACTTTACGCCGACCTCGAGGTTTCTCTATACCTCACCAAGGCTGCTGGCAGTAAGAACAATGTCACAAGAATAGGCTAATGCTCTCACAGAGTCGTAATTGAAATAGTGGCCAAAACAAAGTGCATAGAGCTCGTGCAAAAAAAAAATGACGAAGAGCAAATGAAAATGAAATCGCGAAAGAGGATCTCCCAGAATAATAAACCTCTGTAAGAGCATCCGCACCTCTGTAGAAACTGCATATGAAACTTTGGTCCTCTGAAATCAATACAGATCATGAATGGCATCAATGTACGTGTTCTTTGCACAGCCCTCCTGTAGCGCCCTATTAATCACCTCCTGCTTCACACTGTCACAATAATTTCTGATACAGGGTGTTTTACGTAACTTGAACCATGTATTAAAAAAAAAGTGGCGCATAGGAGCAGTTTGAAAGCAACGACATATTGATTCCCACCTTGTGGCGCTCCCCAGAGTATTTTTAAACTCGAATTAACTAGTTAGGTAAGATTGATTATGCAAAATTTCAGATGCTCACTTGAGGACCACGTGCATTTCTTAAAGCTTCAGAGGTCATTAAGGAAGAACTCATCCATTTTTTGTAGCAACGTACCTTCTACATAGCCCTCTTTTCCGGCATTTAAAGAAAGCCCACGAAAAATTAAAAAAACACGGGACTGTACTCATACGCTTACCGTATTCCAGCGCTCCCAAACACGTTTCCAACGAACGAAACGTGCGCGCTGACAGTGCCCAAGTGAGCGGTCGCCACTCAGTTCGACGGCCTGCAATACGATAAAAAACAAAAAAACAAATGGAGGTTACCTTGAAATGCGGGACTTCACTGATTTCAGTTCTTTTTTTTTGTTTTTCTGAGCGATGTCCCAATAAAAGTCCTGTGCGAATTGGCTGTCGGTGGCCTGCCTATCACTTATCGCAGATTGCGCTGCATGCTTTCCCCGTTCAGGAAGAATGTGCTCACGCACTTTCAAGAACATGCTGAGAGTGGCGTTGGCCGCTCTCTTCGAGACTGTGAGCGCGCAGGTTTCGTTCATTCTGCACGCGCTTGGCAGCGCTACAATACGGTAGCGCAAGAGCGCAATCACGTGGATACTTTCATAATTAGCAGGCTTTCTCTATAAGTTAAAAAAAGTCACCACGTAGGAGACCAGTTGCTGCAAAAAACTAGATTGGTTGTTGCATAACCCCCTCTACCACTTAATAAAACGAAGGTGACCTAATTAACTAATGAAGCGAAATTTTAAAAAATATTTAAAAGCGCCACAAGACGGGAAAGGGTATGTCATCGGTGTCCCGCAGCTACTCTCCACCACTTTTTTTTTAATCCTTAGTTCAAGTAGGTGAAACACCTGTATATAATGAACCAGTGTAAAGCACCGGCTTTTCTTTGTTGCTCCTTTTCATGATGCCTTGAAGAAAACATGGGACTGTGCATGCGTGCCATATGATAATCCGCTCAGCGATGTATAAAATGAATTGTAGATGAAAGGCGAGAGTGTAGTGCCCGAGAGGAGAATCGTGCCCTCAAAAAGCTTATCGTCATTTACCATGTGTCTACTGGAAGACTAGGACATCAATCTTTGCAGTGAAGACAGTTCTAGAAAAAGGCCGGCCTTTCGTAAGATTGTGTGTTGTCAGGAATTGATAAAAAAATAATCAGAGGGTAGGTAAGGGTATTTTACGCTTAATCAATTTTGCGTAGCCCATTTTGACCAGGCGCAATATCTACTCGAGTCACCCGGAAGCGAATATTACCTCCTGATAGATAAACAGTGGTACATTCTCAGGTAAGACCTCTGTCTGTACTACACCTAAGGAAGCTCTGGGTAAGGGTCCTGGATCCGCTCTGAGTAAAAGCCACGAATTCAGTGCGAGAAAATGTCCCTACCGTCACACTTGGATTCGCCTAGTTTTTCCAAGAGCATCCTAGACCCCGGGTGATATAGCTGCTGTTATCCCATTTATTGCCCCTTATTGAACCTCCTTATTATCTCCCCCAACCATCTGAATGTCCTGTCGTATTAATGTTGGCCTTTTTTGTTACTAGATTAGAGAAATGTTTTGAATCTCCTCTGCGTTGTTTCAAAGTTTTCTGCTTTGAACGCACTGTAGGAAAAAAATTTACGGGACCACGTTCGATAGAAGTTAAACTCGGTGACACCCTCTTTTACCACAGACTAGTCAAGTCTTGGCTTCTCTTGAAACTCAACGGACACTTTGGATGTCGATGGGAGAGTACGAAGGAATAGCGACTGCGAAGCACCTGACTCCCAAGCACAACGGAGGCTCGACAGGGCGACAACCACCTGCGCTCATGCTGTTTCCAGCTTATGCCGATATTCAGGCCTACGGCAAATGGTAAACAGAAACGATGCGATATTTCTGTGCAATAATAAATATCGACAGTATTTCTCGAAGACGGAGACCCGACTCGAGTTCTACTAATGGTAGAGCTTTTGCTTTGCTTTATACGGTTTGCACTCTGAAAAAGATCTAGGTCTACAGCAATACTCTCTTGGCCCTCCCCTTTTTAGTGCCGATGTATTCACTTTCATTACCACTGTCATGATTGGCAGCGTGCCTTAAGAGAGACAAAATAAGGTTTACAGCCACTAGACCACACAGCTATTGATCTCTGCCTCGTATACCGAAACAAGTCTCTTGCATTTACGAAGCGTAAAACTGAAGTTAGAATGTTTGAAAGGACAGGTTGTGGGGATACACATGAATCACCTGCCCCATTGTAACGGCCGCACGTAATTATCACGCGATGCTATGCGCGCGCCGTTCGGGAGGTTTTGCGAGGGAGGGCACTCTCGCCACCCCCGCTTCCTTTCGCTCCCCGCCGCGGAGACTTTCCCTCTTTCCCCTCTTACAACGGAGAGACCTCCTCTCCACAGCCCGGGATGAGACGCGTTTCTCCCGAGGCTCGCTTGTCTTCTGGCGGGAGCCGTGCACAAGCACGGATCAGAGATCTGCCACGGAGACCGCTGCCCTTATCGCCCGGCCACCGTGTGTGACTTGACCGCCGCGGGCCGTGAGCGAGGAACCACGCGAGGTGAGCGGAACCCTCTTCCCCCACATTTTTGCGTGCGTTCTTTCCTTTGTGTTTTTCACCCCCGTACGCGAGCGGAACCCTCTCCATCGTTACGGCGGTTGTATTGTTGCTGCTGCACTGTATTGCTCGGGAGCAATAAACGCTCATCCGAGTAGCATACTCGTGTTTGTCCCCTCTGGCCCGAACCCGCCGTGGTTGCGACTTACCGCACCGCGGGTTGGGGGTCACAGCTCTGACTGCTAGGGCTGGCACGCTGGTGCTAGAGAGCGACAACTGCTTCTAGCCCTTTGAGCGTTATCGAAAGAATAGATCATGGAAGACAGTTGGGCTAGTTGGTGTGAATTCGTTAATGACTGCGACATTGCAACTAGCGTGGAAACACAAGGACAGCGACACAGGAAACCGACAGGACAGCACGCTAGACTTCAACTGACGTTTTAATGCACACATAACAGATTTTTACACTTCTATTCGGCGCATGCTCAGGAGACTGTACCCCCGCCCCCTTCACTTTATCACGAAGCAGGTTGTCAAGCAAACAGTAAAGATTTAAACCAAATTGACGCGCAAGTTTTTCGACAGATAGATTAACTCTTTTCTCGTGAGGGCTACTGAGGGTGTGCTCACGCACTTGTCCCCTGCCTTATCAATGCAAAATGCTTCAAATATCTCCCTATCACCCTGCCTATGAAGCCGCCTCAGCACTCTCGTGTGGCTAAAGAGTGGAACGCATTTTTCTTCATTTCCGCCTGTTGTTTTGACTTTGCATTTGCGGCAATGTGCGGCCAAATGGCCACCCGCCATCAGAGCTGCGACTGTAGTCCGGTGTTTTCGTAGCCTTTCGTTCAGGCACTGGCCTGTTTGGCCAATATAACATTTACCACAGGTCAGTGGGATGAGATACACCACACCGATGGCGCAGTTCACAAACCGCCTGGCGTGTTTTGTTGCGCAGGTTTTTGCCTGGTAAGCATTATTGACCATTCGGCACATCCTGGACAGCTTTTGTGGGGCAGTCAAAACGACACGGATGCCGCACTTTCCCGCGGCCTTTTTGAGGCGATGGGACAAGTTGTGCATGTAGGGCACAGGCACAGGCCAGTGCCTGAACGAAAGGCTACGAAAACACCGGACTACAGTCGCAGCTCTGATGGCGGGTGGCCATTTGGCCGCACATTGCCGCAAATGCAAAGTCAAAACAACAGGCGGAAATGAAGAAAAATGCGTTCCACTCTTTAGCCACACGAGAGTGCTGAGGCGGCTTCATAGGCAGGGTGATAGGGAGATATTTGAAGCATTTTGCATTGATAAGGCAGGGGACAAGTGCGTGAGCACACCCTCAGTAGCCCTCACGAGAAAAGAGTTAATCTATCTGTCGAAAAACTTGCGCGTCAATTTGGTTTAAATCTTTACTGTTTGCTTGACAACCTGCTTCGTGATAAAGTGAAGGGGGCGGGGGTACAGTCTCCTGAGCATGCGCCGAATAGAAGTGTAAAAATCTGTTATGTGTGCATTAAAACGTCAGTTGAAGTCTAGCGTGCTGTCCTGTCGGTTTCCTGTGTCGCTGTCCTTGTGTTTCCACGCTAGTTGCAATGTCGCAGTCATTAACGAAAGAATAGACCCCCATATTCTTGGCGCCCAACGTGGGGCCAGAGGTGTGACAAACCGAGTGTCTGTGTGACCGACTGCCGACATACAGACTAGCCATGGCGGCGAGCGGGATTGACATCCAGTCCCTGCTGTGGTTGTCCAATACGGCTTCTCAGCAGCAACATCCTGGTCACGGCACTCACTTGGCTGAGACGCCTAGGCGAGCCGTCCGGACGCCTAGCGCGATGGGCGCTACCCCTCCAGCGTTACGACTTTACCGTGCGCTACAGGAGGGGCAAGAACAACGTGGTGGCGGACGCACTTTCGCGCGCGCCCGTTGACGGCTTGGGAAGTAACAACACTGCCCACTCCGCCGCGCCCGACAGCCAGAGCAGCGCGACTGTCGCGCAGCTCACACAACGCCCCGAGGGAAGGGATACCCCGCCTTCCCAGGGCGAAAGCGTGAACCACTTGGAAGACATCAGTTCCGTGGTGAGCGTTTTCAGCAGAAGGGAGCTGTTGGAGGCACAGCGGGAGGATCCATTTTGTCGAAAAGTGTTCGACGGGCTCAGGGAGCCAGGCGGCGCGGCCGCGGCGCACATGGAGGCAACTGGTATTGTTGTCCGTGCGGGGCGCTCGAACGCAGCTGGTAATGCTGTGAGCGCGATGGATTCCTATCTGCTCGACTCCGATGGCATCCTGCTGAGATATATCCCCTCCGAGAAGGATACACACGAGTCCTTCAAGGTGGTGATTCCACGCACGTTGAGAGGAGCACTTTTACGCTACTTTCATGACACGTGGATCGCTGGGCATGCGAGTGGCCCTAAGACTTACCTCAAGTTGTGCCGCCTCGCTACCTGGCCTGGCATGAAGCGGGATGCGATACGCTACGCCCGCTCGTGCGACGTGTGCCAAAGGGAACGAGTGGCCTGTAGAGAACACCCTCCCCCGCCAGCAGGCAGCCGCACCGAGACGCAAGGCTCGACAATAGAGCCCGGCGCCTCGTTACAACTTGCGCCCACGGCAGAAAGAACTCTGACCAACGCGCAGGGAGTAATTTCTCCTGCTTAATAAGGACGGAACACCCCTTCCATATTTCGCACCACGGCTTCCGGAGCAAGCACACGCTTTCTCGTCGGAAAAGACCGAGCGGGGTTAGACTAGCTCAAAAAAAAAAAATAGAAAGTGTAAATCTGGAAAGTAACTAGAAAGAAAAGACAGCCTTGCAGCCGCAGGCCAGCCTTCACAGCGTGCCCAGAGGAGAGCCAGCGGACGCCGCAACGACCGTTGCTTCTTCGAACACCGAGAGCCAGGCCGTTTGGAGGGAGGCCGCATTCCAAAACCAAGAGCGCGCTGTCACCACCGAGCAACCGTGCCGAAAAAAACAGCTTCCGGTCGGCCGCGGGACGAACGAGCGAGAATTCGGAGAAACCGGGGCCTGTGTCTACCATGGCGAAACCTGCAGCAGAGAAGCCGCCTTGGAGTTCCCCGTGTCCCCGCGGCAGCGCCTTCGCCCACGAGAGAAGCTTCGTGTCCCGCTGGGCCCGCCTCGCAAGTCCTCCGCGGCAGAGGGAAAATGGGTCGGCGTGTCACTGCCACCCCCATCGAGAGGAAAAGAGGGCGAGCCAAGAGCGAGCGGTTCGACCAGCTGAGTGGAGGCCTGCTGAACGCTATACAATGGGATGACACGGTGCGTAATTGCCCTGAGCCTGCCTGCCGCCCGCGCGTCCCGGCAAAGCTGCCCTGGCCGACGCACGGGACCTGCGGTCATCGACCCCCTTCAACCCTGGGCTCCACGGTCGTCCATGGCGGCCGTCTACACTGCCTTCCTGCCCTGGCGTCCACGGCCTTCGACGACGGCACTGCTGTCTGTGAGCTGAATCTTTTCTTAATTGGCTTTTAAAGTTAAACGGTGTTTCGCCGGCCCCACTCGGTATAACCTTTTGTGTGAACGCGGTCACTTCTCGGCCGTAGGGCAGTTTTAAGGAGGGGGGGATGTGGGGATACACATGAATCCCCTGCCCCATTGTAACGGCCGCGCGTAATTATCACGCGATGCTATGCGCGCGCCGTTCGGGAGGTTTTGCGAGGGAGGGCACTCTCGCCACCCCCGCTTCCTTTCGCTCCCCGCCGCGGAGACTTTCCCTCTTTCCCCTCTTACAACGGAGAGACCTCCTCTCCACAGCCCGGGATGAGACGCGTTTCTCCCGAGGCTCGCTTGTCTTCTGGCGGGAGCCGTGCACACGCACGGATCAGAGATCTGCCACGGAGACCGCTGCCCTTATCGCCCGGCCACCGTGTGTGACTTGACCGCCGCGGGCCGTGAGCGAGGAACCACGCGAGGTGAGCGGAACCCTCTTCCCCCACATTTTTGCGTGCGTTCTTTCCTTTGTGTTTTTCACCCCCGTACGCGAGCGGAACCCTCTCCATCGTTACGGCGGTTGTATTGTTGCTGCTGCACTGTATTGCTCGGGAGCAATAAACGCTCATCCGAGTAGCATACTCGTGTTTGTCCCCTCTGGCCCGAACCCGCCGTGGTTGCGACTTACCGCACCGCGGGTTGGGGGTCACAGCTCTGACTGCTAGGGCTGGCACGCTGGTGCTAGAGAGCGACAACTGCTTCTAGCCCTTTGAGCGTTATCGCAAGAATAGACCCCCATAAGGTAGAAATTTTCTTTTTAACCCCTTTGAGCTAGTAGTCTCGGATATGGGATATTTTATAGAAATAAAAAGACCATTCCTTTTGTTTTAACTACATACAACTGTCGGATTGGGGACCTGCATGTATAGCATGGTTAAGATCTATTTAAAATCCCAGAGAAATCCTCTATCTTCACGCGGTGAAGATTTCAACAAGCAAGGCATGGTACGATAAAATATCTTGGCAAGCTACGGTTTTAAGCAGGGAATTCAATTTTGTGTGTTAAATGGCGTCACCTTCTTTAACATAGTGGCAATACGCAGCCGATGGCTTCTTACCCAGCTCCGAGCCGTGCAGGCCTCCATCGACAAGCAGATTAGACCTGAAATCTTCGCACGTACTCTAGAACCAGCGTAACCTGCTCAAGAGAGCCTAATTAGTTTAATGTTCAAGCCTAATGCTCCACGATCAACGTCGCCACGTTGATCGTGGAGCAAATCACAGAGGTGAAACCCTTTTTGCGGAGTTCGCAAACTGTTCCTAGCATTGTCAGCAACGAACCAGCCCATTGTAGAACCTTACTAAAGAAGCTCAGATGACCGCACAGCTTGATGAGCTTCATCGAGATAACGGCAAAGAACCAAGTGCCCAGCTAGAAGTTTGTCCCCTTCAGCTCTAAATTAATCATCGGGGGTCGTGGAAGCCCCTTAATGGTGACTGCGCGGATACAATACGGACTTTCGTTAGCGTTCTTCCACAGGCCATATTTCTCGCTTACGGCAGTTTAATCTATCTTAGCATGATTTGGTGAATGGTTCGCTTCTCTAGTTCAGCCCCGCCGCGGTGGCTCAGTGGTTACGACACTCGGCTGCTGACCCGAAAGACGCGGGTTCGATCCCGGCTGCGGCGGCAGAATTTCGCTGAAGGCGAAATTCTAGAGGCCCGTGTGCTGTGCAATGTCAGTGCACGTTAAAGAACCCCAAGTGGTCGAAATTTCCGGAGCTCTTCACTACGGCGTCTCTCAGCCTCAGTCGATTTGAGACGTTAAACCCCAACAAAACCAAACCAAGCTTCTCTAGTTCAAAGTGTTCGCATCTCAAAAAATGAGCCCGACACTGTCAACCAAACGGTTATCTGCAGACTGCTTTCAGAAAAAATTATCACTCTTTCCCCAAGACACTCTTGCGTAAACAGTGACTGTTCTCTTTCAGTCTTAATGTTTAATCTTGGTTGAGTTTATTTGTTGTGTTTTCTTTTGCGAATCTATTCTGTTGTTTATTTAGAATTTTCCCGAAAACGTGTTTATATTGTAAGCAGCACAACACGACGCAAAAAAAAATACTGCTGGTTTTACTAAAAGCGATATCGCCCCCTTAGACGACAAATAGCAGCTGGTGATCTGTCTTTATGTGTAGATTTTAGTTCCTCTTTCATTCCTTCTTGATGGAAAAAGTAGGGATAGCACCGATTTCAGATTTAACATGACTCTTTTGAGCGCAGTTTCTTTTTTCCCTAACTGCTGCAAAATGCATTGCAACAAACACACCCAACATTGCTGTTACGGCTCAAATACCAATGAATTTTGTCATAATTGTTCACAGCCACTATTTAGACAAAGTTGTCACGTTAGTGCTCTTATGTTTCAGCACTTCAAAAAAATTTATTTATTTATTTATATTTATTTATTTATACAGAATACCCCTAAAGGCCCTCGAGAGGGTATTACATAGGGGGGGGCACAGGCAATTGAACAGAATAAAAAAAAAACCACAAATATAAAACAAACAACAAAAGCACAAATAAGACACGTTGCATGACATATAAGTAAGCAAAAGAATCAAAAGAATGGCGGCGAGGCAAAGAACGAAGATTACTGCATTATTAAAATTATACAAACAGAACACTAATACAATGAATCTTTTTAGTAACAAACCCTGCAAAAAAGGAAGCCATGAACAAATAAAATAACAATGTATGCGAAGAGTTAAGCAGTAGTTATTGAAGATATAAGTTTAAAATATTTATCAGGATCAGTGGTGGTTGCGATATGTGAAGGCAGAGTGTTCCAGTCAGATATTGTGCGTGGTAAGAATGAATGCGCATAGATAAATGTCCTGCACGTGAAACGTCTAACTTTAAAGGGATGATCGCGGCGGTCAAAAATCGAAGTAGGCAAAGAAAAAAAGTCGTTATGAAGTGATGGATGATGATAAAGTTTATGAAAAAGTGACAGTCGTGCAATTTTACGGCGGAGACATAAATCCTGGAGACCTGCGCGTTTCTTTAAGGCTGTGACGCTGGTGTTACGTGAATAATCGGAGTAAATAAAACGAACGGCGCGGTTCTGCAATGATTCAATGTTATTTATTAGGTAAGATTGGTAAGGGTCCCAAATAGCCGAGGCATATTCAATTTTAGGTCGAATTAGAGTGGTATAGGCATGAGCACGGAGGTGAGGAGGAGCATGCTTTAGGTTATGTTTTAAGAGACCTAATGACCGATTAGCAGATGCAAGCATAAGGTTAATATGGTGGTTCCATGCTAAGTCTGAATGAAGGTGAAGTCCTAAGTACTTATACGTGGTGACTAGCTCGAGTGAGCTATTATTTAAGGAGTATGCTGTTTGAATTCGAGACATTCGGTTAGTAAAAGACATCAATTTAGTTTTTGAATGGAATGGAAAATGGAAAATATGAATGGAAAATACTGGAATAAACTCTATAAGTGTCGTGCTTCGTTCGTTACATATTCATAATTAAACCCATCATACCCATCTTCTCTATCCATCACCACCTGGCTCGACTGGCACGGAGCTGAAGGGGAGGAAAAACAGCGACTTCTGGTCGCCCAGGCGGTTGACATGCTAGGTTTGTAAATTATGGCCGAATAAAAGTCTAGTACTACTACTACTACTGCTACTGCTACTGCTACTGCTACTACTACTACTACTACTACTACTACTACTGCTACTACTACTACTACTACTACTACTACTACTACCACTACTATTACTACTACTACTACTACTACTGCTACTATTATTACTACTACTACTACTACTACTACTACTACTACTACTACTACTACTGCTACTACTACTACTACTACTACTACTACTACTACTACTACTACTACTACTAAACATACAGAAAAACATTGGTTAACAGGGTCAACTTGAATAAGGACGAGCAACACCAAATTCTATGTGGAATAACTCTAGGATTTTGATATAGAACCGTCAGATACGGGTTCCTTAGTCACTTTCCTCATTCATGCGAACGCAGCGAGAGCTGGTTATCCAGATTCTGAGGGCACTGAACAAGCATTATTGTCGGTTTATTATATATTCGCCCTTCAAACAACAGCTTGGGACGACCTCAAGCAGTAAACCTTGCATGCGAAGAGTGTAATGACAGTTTCGAACGGAACGAGCGAGCTTGAAAGCAATGATTCTTGGCCACCAATTTTAACTTTGAGGTAACTGTGGAACATTGTAAAAAAAAAAAACAATTCAGGACACTTCTGACGACATCAACAAACGTTCACAGCAAAAAAAAAAACGCACTCCTGCCGACGGGAAATCTGCGAATACACTGATTGTTGTAGTTGGATCATCAGCTACACAAAAAATAGCGTTGGTAATATATTTCCCGTTGAAAAATGCGCTTGACAGCTATTTCTGTGTGTGCTATAACTGACAACGTTTGCTTTTCTAGTGATATGCAAGAAGATCGTTTCCTTTTGTCCTGAACACACCTAACTCCAGTCGATATCATCTATATGGAGAACATCTTTTGATGCTTCGATTAAGGTGACAACGAAAATATAATATTTTATGCTGCACTAACTCTTCGCCAATATTCTGTGCCTATGACTTCCTTTACGCAGTTTGCTAGGGGAAACGTTCGGCACTGGCATTATATCTATTTTACTTTTTTAGCTGTTATAGATTAATAGGTTAAGTAAATTACATTTTATTCGAAACAAGAATATTTTTCATTAGAATGTGGCTGTCTATCTAATGCTAACTTCGATTTCTGTTTGCCCTTTGAGTTTCAAGGGAGTTTTTCCTTCGCTAAAACCTCTCGCTGGTAAGATATCGTTTTTTATAGCGATAATCTCGGGGTCTTGAAAGCTACTAGTTGCAGTCTCCATGAGTCGGGGCAAACATGTATATACCTCATTATATTTTTCGTGAGCGATGACGAATCAACGCTAATATTTATTTATTTATTTTATTTATTTAAATACCCTAAGGGCCCGGGTGGGCATTACATACGGGGGGACAGCAAATAACACAACTACTCAAGCTTCACTTCATGCATAATACAGATAGAGAACAAAAGAACTAGGTGTTAATTATCAAATTCGGTTTTTTTTTTATACATCATGGGCATGGTGCACTGGGCAATAAACAAAAATAATATGTACATGCATACGGCAAAGCAGGGGTACAAGGCGACAAGTTCAAACAGACGACAATGCTGCGCCTGATTCAAGAAATGTTAGTAGCGCTGAACGGAAAGATGATGGTTCAGTGATAGCTACAATGCTAGCAGGTAAACCATTCCATTCCCTTATAGCCAAGACTAACGGGGAATTCTGATATTTCTTTGTGCGGGCGAAAATTGTTTGAATTTTATGCGCATGGTCGGTTCGAGATGATATGTGATGTGCCGCTGTGATGTGCCTCCGTGCAAAAGATGAATGGTTGTAGTAGAGGGAGTGGAACAACGATAGGCGAAAAAATTTGCGTCGTATGTTGAGGTCCAGAAGATTTAGAGACTGTTTTATTGCAGTAACGCTCTGAAATGGAGAGTACGACCGTAAAATAAAGCGTGCTGCCTTATTTTGCACTGATTCTATAGAGCTAGACAAGTTTCCTTGGTGGGGATGCCATACTACCGAACAATATTCCAATGATGCCCGAACTAGAGATGTGTAGGCCAGAAGTTTGGTGTCAGGGTTAGCTAGAGATAAACGACGTTTAAGCAGGCCTAATTTTTTCAAAGATTTGCTAGTAATATACTCTATGTGGCTATGCCAATTTAGGTCCGGGGAAAGAACAACGCCTAAATATTTGAAAGTTGATGAGCGCGCAATGACGCTATTATTTATACTGTAATTGTTTACTGGTGTTTTAGAGAGTGCAGAGAAAGTAATCTGTTTGGTTTTATCGGTGTTTATTTCCATCTGCCAAACACTGCACCAAGTACTTAACCTATCTAGATCTGTTTGCAAGACAACAACGTCGTTAGGATTAGCTATTTCCCTATAAATGATACAATCGTCAGCGAAAAGACGTATGGAGGAGCTAATGTCTGAAGCGATGTCATTAATATAAATTAAAAACAGAAGTGGACCTAAGACGGATCCTTGAGGTACACCTGATTTAACATTTTTAGTTTCAGATACGATGTTGCCTGTTAGTTAAAAATTCTTCAATCCACTTTGTAGTATCATGATCAAGCTGCAAGTTGTGCACCTTTTTGATAAGGCGCTTGTGAGCTACCCGATCAAAGGCTTTTGAAAAGTCAATAAAAATTGCGTCAGTGTACAAGGCGCTATGAATTGTAGAATGTAGATCCGTGACTAATTCAAATAATTGGGTTTGACATGAATGCCGGTACCGAAAACCATGCTGATTTTCAAGTAGCAGGTCATTTGCATTAAGGTGTTTCATGATGTGGGTAAATATTATATGTTCCAGTAGCTTGCAGCACACTGAAGTAAGAGAAATTGGTCGGTAGTTGTTGGGATTTCTAATATCTCCAGACTTAAATATTGGTATAATGAGTGCAGTTCGCCAATCGTCTGGAACACAGCTACTCTTCAAAGACTGCTGGAATAAAAGTGATGACAATAATGCCGACACATGAGAAGTTAGCTTTAGAAGTTTTGTGCCTATGCCGTCAGGACCAGGGCTAGAATTTAATGGAAGCCTATCAATCGCCCGAAGAACCCCATCTGTTGTGATAGTGATAGGATTAGAATGATAAGCAATGCATGGAACGGGAAGCTGAAAGTGCTCGGAAATAGGTGCATCGTCTGTAAATACTTGGCTGAAATGACTGTTTAGATGTTCCGCACTTGCTTCTACGGGGACCAAATTTCCATTTACTTCCTTTTAGTGTTATTAACTCGCTTGAATCTTTAGGATTGACAACACGCCAGAATTTTTTCGGGTTTGTTTTTAACAGGTTCGGAAGCGTATGATTAAAAAAGCGATCCTTTGCTTCTTTTATACTTTTTTCCGCAACAGATGATAGGTCTTTATACCTTTGCCAATCACGGGGTGCGTTAGCCTGAGTAGCCTTTCTGTATGCCCTTTTTTTTCTGTTCAGATGCTTCCTGATTTCCTTCGTGAACCAAGGAGCGTCAACTCTTGTCTTTATCTGAATTTTTGGTATGCAAACTGCTTCAATTTCCTTCAACTTGTCTCGAAACATTATCCAGTTTTCATTTGTGCTGCGTTCCTCAAAGTTATGATGGAATGCGGTTACAAAGTCAGCTAGCATTCGGCTCATTTTGTCTTGGTCCGCTCTGGCGTAGTTCAGGATATATTTTTTAGCGGCTGTTTTTGTGTGAGCCTGTATCGGCTGTAAACAGTGTACAAAGCTATGGTCGCTAACACATTCTAACATATGCACTTCTGTATTGTGAGGTTGATTAGTAAAGATCAAATCCAAGATATGTTTTCCACGTGTTGGCTCATGCACCAGCTGAGTTAGATTGAACAAGTCAAGAGTACTGCGAAAGTTGGAACAGTGATACAGGCTACCCTGGGAATCTCCAAATGATACACGCCAGTCAATGGCAGGGTAGTTAAAGTCTCCTCCTAAAATAAGGATGCATTTCGGGAATAAGCAGTGATATAAGCAGTGATTCATTACCCCTGCGGCAGCGCTTCGTATCTTCTGACCTCTGTAATTCTATTTTCTTCTCGTTTAACTTGTTTCCAGAGAAGTACTGCAATTGGTGTGTGCCTCAACTTTCAGGGTTGATTGGAAGCCGTTCCTCTCGTACCAGACGGGGTATATGACGCAAGCTATGATAGGCCCAACGTGGACGTGGACGGCCGATCATGCAGGAGTGAAGACTGAGAGATCACAGCAGGATATCTAATTCCAGAGAAGCGGGATCAGTCACTTTGTTGTTTTTTCAGCAAGATATGTTTTATGACCATACACATAAACCTGCGCACCACTGGGTTCTTCTGGCTAAGACCGATTAAGTCTACTACACTGGATTCTCGGGGGTTTTATGGAGAAAGGCGGTTCGCCGACCTTCGCTATATGATTCAGGGAAACCACACCGCAGTAGGATTCTAGTCGTCAGTGGCTATAACCCGCAATCGCAGATGCTAAAATTGTATCAGTATGGACCAAGTTCTGTTTTTATGTCTCCCCTGAAAATTTATTTTCTCGCCTGTGATTCCTTCTCACGCTAGAAAGTTTGCCTTTAATATTAGAGAGAGCGTCTAAAAACTGTTGTCTGTTGCGCGTCAGGTAGATTTCATTAGCGGCTAGTGGGATATTAAAGGGAGAGTTTTCTACAAGTCGACCCAAAAATCGTATCCCTTGTTTCAGCCTCTTGAGATAAATGTGTTTCCTGTAAACAAGTGGAGCAGAAAACGGGACAAAACGTTTAGCCAACAGCATTTAGAAAGGCAAGGTCGATTTAGGCTCCTTTATTGTAGAGTTTTTTTCTTCTCTTTTTATGTACCAATTCGATTCAACCTGTGACCGCTGCACTCGTATTGCTCGTATTCGTGGAACGCAGATGGAAGATAGAAGGAGCGACCATTAGGGAACGTTCTCGTTTCCGAGATCTTTCCCTATTCTTTATTGAGCAGCTTTTCTACGCGCAAAGTCTGCCTGCACTACACGGCTCAAGAAACGAAAAATAACGGGTCAACAGAAATGTTGGTGCCGACGCATAATTTAGCTCCTACATGTTTCGAATATCCCTAAAGGCACCCCTAACTTGAAAAATATTTCAGTCTACGATGCTTCAGCATGAAAAGAAATGTGAAGAAACTTTAACTTGATCCTCTATAATGACAGAAAAGGAGTGCAACGCAGAAGAAACACGAGCCTTACTAAAATTCACATTTCACTAAACTACCAAGCAAGCGCCCTCCCTCGGTCCCGAAAAGAAGTATCTTTCAGAAAGTTTTGATTTGTAGAGAGAGATTTTTGTCGATTCAAGTTAATCCAAGTCGATCCAATCCAATAGGAAACGAGAACCACATGAGCTGCCTCGTTCGCCATTTTGTTGTTTGACGGCGTCGAGTACACTCGAGTTTCTGCGTCGTGTTTACGAAGATATGGGGCTCAAATACTGGCGACGTACTGCGGCTCCTCGTGTTGGATCAGGCGCCTATGCACAAGACCCAAGCAGCAAAACACGCTATTCAGGAATGCGACACTGACAATGTGTACGTGCCAGCCGGTTTTACCAGTCTTCATCAACCTGCTGACGTGTTCAGGAACAAGCCTTTCAAGGCCAGTCTTCAGACGGCCTTGGAGGCCTTTATGCGAAGGGGGAGAGAACTCCGAAAGGAAACGTGCGGACACCATCGCGGCGGGACGTGCTGGATTTGGTATCTGAGGCGTGGGCTGCCGTCCCAGAAGAAAACGTAGCACGCTCGTTCAAGGGCTGCGGCATCACGAATGCGCTCGACGGGTGTGAGGACGGCGAAGTGCACAATCGGCTTGCAGAAATCGGCGCCCTCGTCGCTGATGACTGCGACGAAGTGAGGGAAGGCTGTGCAAACCTCGTTTTCGGGTCAGATTCTTAGGGATCACTCGATGGATTTTAGAGTGAATAAAAAGATAGCGTTATCAAAAAAAAAACAGTCTTCGTCTATAACTTTTGCTAAAAGAGTGAAAGAGTGCAGACTAGAGTGATTATTTTTAGTGGCGGCCATTTTGAATACAGGTGCGGAACCGAGGAAGAGCCCCCGCACTCCCCTTATTTTGGTTCTGTTATCCTTCGAGTAGGAAGGGGGGGGGGGTGGGGGGGGGGGGGGGGGGGGGGGGGGGGTGCGCTTGCTTGGTATTTTACGGTAGAAGGATTATTGCTAGTGTAAGCGTTTATAATTCGTGCCCACGAAGGACGACCTCGTCGGACAGCTTTGCGAATAGGGACAAGACAAAAATCAATAATGTGGTACCTCGAAAAAGCACTAGACGGAAAATAGAAATGCATTAATTTTTCGAAAAAAAAACAATAGAGGAAAAGATAACGTTTTTCCGCGAGCCTGAAACACACATAGAGAAAGCACCGTAATCCAGAAGCCAGGTCATACTGAGGAGTGGTATTCTTACTTTGGGTAATGTGTTTTTTTGGCATCTTGACTTTTTTTACAGTATTAACATATCCATTTTCTAAATGCATAGCCAAACCAAAGGTAAACCTGGACGCGCAAAACTGGGACGACGTGATAGCATTTTCACGAACCCTCTAATTTTACAGCCGACACTTGGATCACTCAATTTTAGCTCATTAGGCTGCAGCGCCCGTGAATTTTAAAGAGTTCAAGCAGAATGAGCAGTATTAGTGTATGCTACACTGAAAAACGTTGGCAAATATAGATGTAGGAACCCATTTTTAACCTACAAGTGTCCCCACCCTGTTCACTGCCTCAAATGTTGCTTTAAAACGAACTCATGCTTTAACATAAAATCTTGTCCTAATTATCAGCCGAGAAAGTAAAACCGAGAACGTGGTGGCCCACCTGCTGGTGTAATATTAGGTGAACTCGACTATATTTCTGAAAATGCGCAAAGCGGAAAGAATTCAGGCGTGTTCCTGGTAGTATTCTCCATCCCTAATTATCTACGCAGCACCAGCTCCTTTCTCCGCACTGAATGTAAATCTCAATACCTTGAAGATTACACGTATTCTGTGCAAAACATTTTGCGCGAAATAATAAAAAAAAAAGCTGAGCTTGAACTGTATCAACAGCTGCTTTCAGACGTAGCTCCGAAAGACGGCCGACAGTTTCTTTAAGATTTCCATCCCCTTTGTTCCCCTCCCCAAGAGCAGGGTAGCCAACTGGGCATCGCCTGGTTAACCTCCCTGTCTTTCCGTCCATTTCTCTCTCTCTCTCTCTCCATCCTACAAACAGTTCCGACACACCGTTCAAACAATCACATGTCTACTTTTCTTCTGTCCTTTGTGTGCTTTCATGATAGCAATCAGTATCTGTATAACGAAGTTTCATGCAGGCTGAACTTTTTTTACAGTTGTTAGTTACTCATTAGTGAGCATAAAAACATAGCTCTTCGTGCTGGAGTTCTGTTATGAACAACCTTTACCGCCAAACGTCTTTTTTTATGTGCCACGGCGCTCGATATGCGTTAAAATCAGAGTCAAGCAACCTGCTCTGCAACGCATTATTCTTCATTTCACTTTATGACACACCCCTTTCTGCCAACACAGAAACCAGAGCAGCTGTCCCAGAAAGCGCCCGTGGAAACCGCACTAAGCCTTTGAAAGATAAGCTTCGGGCCGCAAAAGAAACTACACAATGCTTTCCTCAGGGAGTGGCGTATGCCACACCATGTTTTCCTGAGCGCTTCTACACTCAGGGCTCCAACAACTCATGCCCACTTCACAGTCACCATCCACGTTTAGTCCGTGCCTCTCTACGGCTTGGGAGAGAGCACTGCCACGTGGCGGATTCTGCTTCGTTACAGGTAATCCGCCCTGAAGTATGTCATCGTGCAAAAATTGCTCTGACGTCTAGACCAGCGACCTTCAAAAGCGAGTACGTCCAGACCGAACAGCAGGTTTGCAGCTCAGCCAACTTGAAATAATGGATGCAAGAGAGCGCGCGCTCTGCCAGTGTCACTCACAGCGCAAAGCAGCGCTTGTGAGATAGTCGCGCTGGCTAGATTATCATATTGCTTATCAGAGTTATGAAGGCTGCTTATACGACGCCGAATGCCTCATTTTATGCAACGCGGCGAATTTGGCGTGCGTATCTCGTGACGTAGAACGTTTTGCTTCTGCCCGCTGGAACAGCGGCTGTCGCCGGACGCTTTTAACAAAACAGCCAAACGGTTTCAATTCCACATACATGACAGATGGCCTGTAGGAAGTCGACCACGTCAAGGGCGTCAACCACGTAAATCCTCACCGACCGGGCTACCCACCACATGCTGAACAAGCAGGAGAGAATCGATGAATATAAACTGATCTATTTACTTGTGACTCATAATATTCTGGTACTGCCAAGACATCGAGACCAACCCCACTCAATCCATCTAGTGAATTCAGGCCGAAAGCACAATGCACTTCTCTCTCAGTTATGTTATAATTTAAATTTTAGATTTCATTTTATGCATATCTTCTGATGAATATCCAATATGCGTTTTACTCGACTTTTTGCTTATCATATGCGTCCGTACTGCATAGGCCTCGCATAGGCCTGGGCCTGTGGTATTCTAGAAATAAGTTGTAGTGTAGCAGCCGCGCTCTTTCAGTGTCGTAGTGAAAGATGACAACGATCCTTAGGTGGGAAGCTCGCTCGCAGCCCGAACGTTTGGCTGAACCTTTGCTGAACGTTGCAGAACGAACTAGGTTCTGCCGAGTCACAACCCCTTCCTACAAAGTAAATAATTGTTATGTGGATGAATAGCTTTCCGCCACCACGGCATTTAGCCCAAAATTGAGCACTGAACAGCTATCGCTGCATTTTAACACTGGACAAGGTTCTATATTAAAGATGTTTTCGGTTTTACTCTTTCACAGAAGAAAAATTACAACAATCAGGTGGCCCCTTTGGGAAGTTCTCAAGAATTGTCTCGCGTCCACTTTGTCCAGTGGCTGAAAGTGCTGTTATGTGTACCCCATGGAGTTCATATTCACTACTTCACTGAAAGCTTTCGAATATACTGTAAATCAGCCAGCTCAATGGCGCTGTTCTCACAATACACACAATGAATAAGAGAAAAATGAATCTTCAAAGCACCGATTATACCGGACCACGCTATTTTTGAAGTGTTTCTGCAGGCTTTTCGGCGAGCACTTTTAAAGAAGAGATTCTTGAGTCAAGGTAACAAAGTTGCATCACAACTCACATAATAATAATATTATGCGCAGTCGAGGAGTGCATCGGTCTCAGGTAAATCATTTCTAAAAAAAGCAAACATTCTAAAATTTATTGTGCGTACTTAATACACGAACCATTTTCAGCGTAGAACATTCACGTCCAGGAGCGCAAGACACATCGTTTTTCACGACTACTTAACCTCGGAGGTTTGAGGTCGTTAAATTTTTTGGGAAATTAAACGAATCAAATGATGAGTTAAAATGACGACT
Source organism: Amblyomma mixtum (assembly GCF_055824585.1). Classification (NCBI taxonomy): domain Eukaryota; kingdom Metazoa; phylum Arthropoda; class Arachnida; order Ixodida; family Ixodidae; genus Amblyomma; species Amblyomma mixtum. Next base: position 42,769,574 of record NC_143018.1, read on the forward strand.
TATAAATCTTTTGCGATGGCCGGCCTGCCTGCGAAGTTAAAAGTAGTTGTTGAGAACCAGTGTTTCAACTGACGGTACTGGCGTCGCCACTTACATAGGTTGAAGTCCTAGTAAGCAAAATTAAAGAGTCTAGAATATTTCACACTAGTTCTTTTCAACTGTTTACAGCTTTTTCAATGTCTACTTTGGCTTCAAAAGTGATCGCCATGCATGCTTCTACATTCGCTTTTAACGTCGAAAGCCCGTATGTCCAGGCCTCCTAGATACGGATGGTGTCCAGAGGTGCCGATCAGAACCTCATATACACGGATGCATGAATGCAATTCGTAGCAGCCACAGGCAATGAAAGCTGCAGCCGGTATTTGTGCGCGAGTACCTCTGTGAAGCGTTTCTTTTAAGCCACCCAAGGAGTACGAGTTATCTTTTCTAGAAGTCGACGTGGCTTTTCGAAGTTGCGTCAACGTTTCTTTAGTTACTTCCGTATATTTACGCACCGCGCTGATAATGCCAATCCATTAGATGGTTATCGACACCAAAACCAGGCGTTGGCCGAGAAGTAGTGTTAGAAAACTCGAAAAAAGCAGTAAAATACAATTAGTATGCGTATGTGTGTGTGTGTGTGTGTGTGTGTGTGTGTGTGTGTGTGTGTGTGTGTGTGTGTGTGTGTGTGTGTGTGTGTGTGTGTGTGTGTGTGTGTGTGTGCATGCGTGTGCGTGCGTGCGTGCGCGCACGCGGCGGGAGCCGGAGCAACGTAAAACTGCGTTGCAACGCCATCTACATGTGGCATCTGGGATCGAGACAGCCAATGCGTGACCTTTATTATCAGTAGGCATGTCGCTTGGTGGTTTCAATGTTTAGTGGTTTAGTTCGCCAAAATGCCGCAGTTTTCCATTGCTGCCGCTCCCGCCACGTGGAGTATACTGCTTTTGTCTCTGATAGTACGTATATTATGTACGTATGTATGTATGTATGTATGTATGTATGTATGTATGTATGTATGTATGTATGTATGTATGTATGTATGTATGTATGTATGTATGTATGTATGTATGTATGTATGCATGCATGTATGTATGTATGTATGTATGTATGTATGTATGTATGTATGTATGTATGTATGTATGTATGTATGTATGTATGTATGTATGTATGTATGTATGTATGTATGTATGTATGTATGTATGTATGTATGTATGTATGTATGTATGTATGTATTTATGTATGTATGTATGTATGTATGTATGTATGTATGTATGTATGTATGTATGTATGTATGTATGTATGTATGTATGCATGTGTGTGTGTGCATTATTTAGTATGTAAATACAATACAATGCCCAGTGCAGAACTAAAGCCTCAGCCAATTTTCTAAATTAGCTGCGGTCCGCTTACATGTTCGCCCTCGTTATTCTAGTAAACTTCTTAATGACAATAGTGCCCTTTTTCAACGGCCCATTAGATGTGGATGGGGATAGCAGATCTAACAGAAGTTGGCAGCTATTTTGTACAGAGTCCTTTGCATAAAACGTCCTGAAGTCTCACCGATTTAATGGACCAAGAAGATACCAGAATCGTTGTCATTACAAAGGGATCTGATTCCCAGACCTCAATAGGAACGAAATTGCTGCGCCAGTTGTTAGGCTAAGGCCTTGTTGCACTAAAGGGCAGAGGAAATGAGGGCTCATTTAAAGAAAGAAGATACCTTTTTTTCATGCCACTGTGCAGAAGAAAATTTCGCAAATGACCACGTATGGCGCGTTTGCGGCACAAGGTACGACGAGAGTCAGTCCAGTTGAGACCATCAGAGAATCGGCATTTGGCTTGCGGTTCTTAGTTGGGGCGCAGTTTAGCCACAGGCACAGAGAAAATAAAGATACCTCCGTTGGGACCTGCAGTCAAAGCAGCGCTCATGCTTTTGGAGTTTGCTGGCGATTTAAGTTGCCTTTTACTAGGGCTGTCGTACAGTGACGGTCGGAAAATTGCCACTGCGGAGGAGGAAAACGCCCACTATTGCGTTTTCTATTACGGCTTCAACGATAACGCAATGCACGATATATAGTGACACTTTGTGTTACAACAATAAAAGCAATGTGTTAGCAAGGGAGCTGTGCTCTTTATCGCCAAACTCTCATTAGGCATGACGGAGAGTGGGGCGCACAACGTTAAACACCATAAAACACAAGGAAGCGAACTTCAGAACTGCTGAATTATTCCTGGTAACACTCAATTAGACGTGTCTGAACACAATGAGTTGCAGCTCTGGTGCTTATACGCATATTTTTTGAAGTTAAAAACCTTCAGAAATGAATATGACAGAAGCCAACAGCCACAGAAATCAAGGGGCACAGGGGATTATTATTTTTTAAAATTTATTTATTTTGTGGTGTTGATGAATTTAGAATATTACTGAATATGTTATCGATTAAAGCTAATTGATAGAAAAGCAGAAGAAAAAGCAACCACATGCCGCCGGTGGGATCCGAACCCACGACCTCCGAATTACGCGTCCGGTGCTCTACCTCCGAGCTACGGCGACGGCTGTCAAACCTTCTGCTTTCGGGGGTATTTATGTTTACAAGTAACCTAACCTTGAGAGTGTTCATCAGCGCCACCCACGTTCATAAGCGGCGGACGTAGAACGTCCTGTGTTACCGCAAGTGTGACGTAGAACGTCATCGAACGGAGGGGGTGGAAGCTGCGTGAGAACGCTTTGGCTAAATCTCAATTTGAAGTAATTAAAGATTTTCAAGTTTTTGCGTTTTATAGCTTCAGCAATTTCCACAGCAAATGGTTGTGGTGGTGGTTTTCGGCTAATCAAGTTTTACGTGGCATTGAGTACGTGTACAGGAGTGACGATTTCTTTCTCACTGCTTAAGAAAGCTTTAAATTGTCGCTGCAAGCAACCTAAGTACGAGAGAAGTTAGCTTGATTCCCCATATAATTTTGCGCTAGAAAAGCCCACTGAGCAAACATTTCCTGTGTGGTAGACCAAAGACAGTACTCGTGATGCCGTAAGTTGGAAGGAAAACAACATTTAATTAAAACGGTAAGCGTAAACGATTGCGCTATTTGTCTCCGCATGTCGACTGTAAACAGCGCATAAAAGTAAGTGAATCTGTGTGACTCGTCTTCGTCTCCGTTTTCGTGCGTTGCGCAGCTTCCAGTCAACCAACAATATGAAAACGTGATTTCTAGTTTTGGAAAGCAGAAAATGCCTCAGATCACACAACTGGGCGGCTTATCCAACAATACATTTCATTTATTGGTTTTGTTTGGCCAGTACAGAGACTGCAAACAAGGGAGAGCAAGCTAAAGGCGCCTAGTAGCGCCTGACAGAGGCCTGCCCTCCCCATGTAAAAAAAAACAAAAACAAAGTGGCAGTTGGCAATGGTACAAAGTTTACTTAAGTAACAGAAACTAGAAAAGCAGCGGATATATTGACAACGAAACAGAGATCAGGCATGCATCGAGCTAAGCACAAGAAAACTAAGAGCAAAACATAATAAAGACAAAAACTGATTAGGTAAAAACACACCACAACTAGCTACAACAAAAATATTCATGAACAGTTTGCATAAATCTGACCTCGGACATATTTTGTACTGACAATTCTGTTAAGTATGGATAGGTGTTTAATGTATGAGGAATTATGTGAGTTAGTTTTTGGAACCCATAGTTTGTACGGGATTTTGATGCATGGTATTGAGGGTGCCTAAGACTGTATGCTGTTTGGGCAATTAAATATGTGCTCTCAAAAGTCTGCCAGTTTCCTTTCAGAAGGTTTCTGATATAAACAGCAAGCTTCTTGTGGTAAGTGGCCGTGATGGTTAGCAGTCTATGGTTGAGGAAGGAAGGACCCGTGCTCTCACTGTAATGTAAATTATCAATCGCTCGTACAGCTCTTTTTTGCAAAGTCAGTAAAGTCTGTGGCATACCACCGCCACATCCCTCCGCTGGTTTCCCTACGTAGTTAATTTTCATGGCTTCCCTACGAAATTAATTTTCACCGTTGACATCCTGTAACTCGAACTCAGAAGCCAGCTACCTATGCCTTGCGTTGCAGAAATACTCATTTATTCGACTAAAAAAGAACTTCAGTAACCGAGAAGGACGTACGTGTATGGTTGTTTATTTATTTTTTTTTAATTGCAAAGTTTAACCCCTACATCAAGTGCATGGCCGCGCTAGTGAACTGGACTTCAAATAGACTCCGCAAAGAATTCAACGACAGCTTGTACAGTTTCATGTGGTCGACATAAGCGCGTTCGAGGGATCCAGCAAGCGATCGGCATCCCTTTAACCCCGAAGCTGTAAAAAGGGGACTTTTGTGCACTAGATCCCTGCGCGCTCAATTTCATATTTGTCTATCCGAACGCTCGCCATTATTTCAATAAGTACTGCGATTTAAGCTAAGGAAAGAGTCCTTTGCGTCTATTGCTTTGTACATTACGAAGCACGTTGATATCTTTCATGCATTCAGATGGCGCGTTTTTGCAATGCATATTTCCGCTAAAATTAGACATGCTTTTTCCCGCAACCTTCTTCATCACTACACCCGTCAAAATTTAATTGGTACGGCTTACAAAGCTTTCAGTTCTCCGATTGACTGTGTGGGCAGAGTTCGCATTTTTTCTTCATCGCTTCAAAGCATGTGGCTGTAACGTTCATGATACATCCCTGCAGCAAAAGCTTTAGCTGTCCGTTTCCGACTACAGATGTAATCACTCTCAAATACTGTCTCGTGATTTCTGGCTTGTGCCAGGGCAGGATGAAAAGGTAGTTAAAAGGCCCCCAGACCACACCGCTACTGATTTGGGCGTCATTAAAACAACATTGCTTTCATGCTAAAGCTTGGAATTTAACTGAAAAGTATCACTTCAAAACAGGAAGAATATTTTCTTTTAACTTTTTGTGCCGGTTGGTACGTGTTTATAATTCTTTCTCAGAAACCGGCCTACCACAACTAGTTTGACAACCGGTCTACCACTCTCGGAAAAGATACCTTCGTTGCGATGGCATAGCTGCAGCAGTTTCAGAGCTTAAGGAATGTTGATATCTACGTGCGTCTAAGATCTCAACATGGCAAACAAATCAGACTGTAATGCCTAGACAGGCCATTCTTTTAGAGAAAGCAATTTTTTTTCTTTCAATTGGTAGTATCTAGTCCACAATGTAGTCAATCACAGCAGTCGCCTACTATCAGAGCATTCATTTATTCGCGTAGCTTCAATAAGCAGGACGGACGTCCTCTTTGCACAGGTAGACATGAAAAAACTGTCATCACTACCTGGGCAAAAAAGACTTTTGGGTAAAGCTAAATGAACGAACGTTTTGAATGTAACGATGCTGAAAGCGCTCTCTAAAGTCTGCGAAACCTCTTCAGGGCATAGTATACAGGTTAACTTAACCAACCCTAATCTATTCGAGCATGTACCGCATTCTTAGCTCCTTGCAGACAGCGGCCTGACGTAGTCTTATTGATCGAGGAGGTAAACATCAATATCGCACCGTCCTTGCAGAGTTAGCCCGTCTCTCCTATCTCTCTCAGCGAGAACACTGCATCTTTCCGAACTTTTCGAAAGACCCTTAGGCGACCGCACGTCTTTGTAGCCAATCAGAGAAAGCGCCAAGAGAGCAGGTGCAAGTGAGCCACCGCCACCGCCAAACCGAATTATCCCGGTCCCCGCAACCATTCCAGTTGTGACTGCGGACCGAAAATACGCGCTTTCCTTCCGCGTGCTTCTTCTTTCGCAGGCTGCATATCCCGCTTGCAAGTGCTTGCTTCGGCATTCTGTTTATGCCTCACTGAAAAACTCCTTCGGCAAATTCAGAGTGAAAGGCTCCGAACTTCAACCACAAGACTATTGTCAAATCTGCGAATATGTACACACCGTTAAAATTTTGTGTGTGAGAGCGAGGAAACTTTACTATTACAAAGGAATTAAGGGCACGCTCCTGAGTCCCCCCACGACTACACTGCACTCAAGTGTTTATGTTCCTAAGGTCCAACACAATGGCAGCCCGGCAAGTGGCAGTGGTCCGCACGGCCGGGTCCTTTGAGCACAGCAGCTTCTGCACTCCTCCAGAACATTTGTAGAAAATCTTCGAGATGTTCTGGTTTCAAGATAATCGTTTTTCTTTGCTTGTTTACTATCATTTCCAGTCTCTTTTTTTCCACGATTGTGAGCTGAGAGAAGGAAGAGTAGTGATTATTTTCAAACGTTCTTCTTTTATTTCTTCTTGAAAATTTTCAGGCAACATGTTCATGACGACAATGTTGTTCTCTTAAATCACAATTAGCGCAGCGATTATTATCCGTCCTTGAGTGCAGAGTTTATAGTGTCTCTTCTGTTCTTCCTTGAACAAGGAATTAGGATGGAAACGATTTCATACTGAACACATCACTAATATGTGCGCAGCATTTTTCTTTCTGATGACTACAAAATGAATTGCTACAAACACAGCCATAGTCGCTGCTAAATATCGAATAATCACAGATTATCTGATAGCAACCTTCAGATACACTTCAATAATGAGATGAGAAGCGGTTAGTCAAAAGTTTAAAAACTTCGGAAGAAAAATAGTGACAGAAACGTACTTAATAGCCTGCTTCTCGCTTCATCACCTTTGCGTGATCAAAAGCAACATATTACATAACAAGGAACAATCGGCTAATATTGCGGTCAGCTTTAAACGATGCGCCTAAAGCTAACTTCAAACAAAATAACTTTTGAATTACGCAATAGTGCTCTGAAATAACGGTTTCTGAGTCTCTTGTTCCATTCATGTGTTTATCCCGGCAGGGGATGTGTTTACCCCGACATTATCATGATTCCGAGGACACTGAATGAGCATTATAGCCTGTACTTTCTTAGTGAAGATATCCACCCTATAAACATAACTTGCGATGATCTTAAACATTAAGTCTTTTGTACGGGTGGAGCTAGTGACAATTTGGATAGAAATAATAGCTTCGGATTGCTGGCATTGCTTTGTTTTTTTAAGTGTGGGGCAAGAAGGCACCTCCTAAAAAAAACCTCAGGGCATTCGTTTTCATCAGTATGAAGAACAGCATACGCTAGGCCTACCATCATCATCATCATCATAATCAGCCTGACTACGCGCACTGCACGTCAAAGGCCTCTCTCATGTCTCTCCAATTAACCCTGTCCTTTGCCAGCTGCGGCGGCCGCCGTATCACCGCAAACTTCTTAATCTCATCCGGCCACCTAACTTTCTGCCGCCCCCTGCTACACTTCCCCTCTCTTGGAATTCACTCCGTTACCCTTAAGGACCAGCGGTTATCTTGCCTTCGCATTACATGCCCTGCCCAAGCCCATTTCTTCCCCTTGATTTCAACTAGGATGTCATTAACACGCGTTTGTTCCCTCACCCACTCCGCCCGCTTCCGACCTCTTAACGTTACATCTATAAGTTTTCTTTCCATAGCTCGCTGCGTTGTCATTAACCTAAGCTGAACCCTCTTTGTTAGCCTCCACGTTTCTGCCCCAGAGGCCAGTAGCGGCATGGTACATCTGTTGTATACTTTTCTTTTGAGGGATATTGGGTACTGGTTTTGGATATTGGCCTACGCTTCAAGTTAAATTGAAAAGGCAAAGTTTTGCGCTGCAGGGAAACTTGCTAATATTTATGTTGGGTTTTTTTTAGAGCTGTTGGGCTACTCATTTTGCCATAAATGCTACTCTAAAAACGGTCTTTAGGCAGCTCCGTTTGCTGCCAAAAATGTTCGTCAATGGCAAAACCTTTATTTCAACTTCTATCTTTTATTGGGCAAGGAATCTGATATTTCTCAGAAATCGGTACATTTTAGCCGCCGCGGTGGCTCAGTAGTTATGGAGCTCGGCTGCTGACCCGAAAGACGTGGATTCGATCCCGGCCGCGGCAGTTGAATTTCTTTGGAAGATAAATTCTAGAGGCCCGTGTATTGTGCGATGTCAGTGCACGTCAAAGAACCCCAGGTGGTGGAAATTTCCGGAGCCCTCCACTACAGCGTCTCTCATAGCCTTAGTCGCTTTGGGACGTTAAACCCCATAAACCAACCAGTACATTTTCCTTGCCTAAAACCTTCCATGGCTAACGTAACTTTTTTTTTTTCTGTAGAGGTAAACTCGAGATCTAGAAACCTATTCGAAGCCATCACTTGGCTTGGAAGAAAATATTAACTGCATTATTATGCCCTACGCGATAACAAGTTCACGACGGTATAGTCAATGATTCGTTCGGCCTTTTTTGGAAACGTGTAGAAAGCTCTCGAAGTACTTTGGTTGTGGCTAGTTGGTTCATAGCCATGTTTGAAACAGAGAGGCGCAAATGGGACGAGGTTTATTGCACCACTCCCTACTTTTATACGTAACACCCAGCCGTATCAGAAAAGCCAGACACCAAGAAAGAACTAAAGAACAAAATTAACATCCACAATCAGCATACAGATTACACGCGAGCGAGGTGACTGGCAGAAAAACACCTCAGAACAATAGACACGTCACCTAAGACACCAAAAAGCGCCTAACGTGAAAGCTACATAACAAATCAGAAGCGCACCTGCCAAACGAAAACACTCCCACATTTGCGTTAAATTTCTGTACTTCGTGCGTAAACAAAACAAGACAAATGATAATGGCCAATGTTCTTGTTGGCCATTTTAGTTTTAGTTTTCCATTGTCACTGGTCGTGTTTTTTTTACGCACGAAGTACAGAAATTTGACGCAAAAGTGTGTGCCGTGTTTTCTTTTGACGCGTGCGCTGCTGTTTTGTGAGGTAGCTTTCACGTTAGGTGCTTTTGGTTTCTTAGGTGACGCGTCTATTGTTCTCAGGTGTTTTCCTGTCAATCACCTCGCTCGCCTGCAATCTGTATGCTGATTGTGGATGCTAATTCTGTGCTTTAGTTCTTTCCAAGTGTTTGGCTTTTGTGATACGGGTGGGTGTTATGCATAAAAGCAGGGAGTGATGCAATAAACCTTAACTGATTGTTGGCGCCTGTCCTGTTGCTTCATGTTCCCTCTTATCCTCGTCCCATTTGCATCTTTCTGTTGTAATCGTGTAGAAATTAGATGTGCTTTCTCTTCTTGTGAGTTTTCTATTAGGCTAGAAACATTAGAAATTTATTAATAATCCGCGTCTGCCTTTAGGGACCTGAGCCAGTACTTCCAATATGCAAAGGAAGAGACAGATTGCGGAAAAAGATAAATTAATTGGTTACTTCCCCACGAAGGTTGGAAATGACTTCTGTATACTTTACGCTATGAGAGAAACAAATATAAAAGACGACAAATTTTTCATTTCACGCGTAATTATAGGGTAGCCATCAACTAACTGCTCAATATTTGTTCTTTTTCTAATTGGAGGGACTTGTACAAGTTTTCTGTGATTGTTGCCGCCTTCAAAATATCTTAGCTTTTCCTTTTACAATGGTACTGATGACATCTAAAACCTAGATAAAGTAGCAACAGTGAAGTCAATCTAAAGGGGCAGTCATTGTCAAAGTTTCCTGAAGAAAGGACTTGCTTCAAAACCCTGTAGCGGGGCGCTTGTAGCATTGGTAGAAGTCTTATTCTTTTGTAGCGGAAAGGACCTGTGTTCTTCTTCCTTTCAAGTGATTTGAAACGTTGGCGATATGCAACGAGCCGCACGGAGAAGTCCGGAAGCGAAAGCCCGTGCTCACTAAACTTTTCACAAAGGGTGTGCGCCGAAAAGGCGCGTAAAGGTATAAAGATAGCACTTAAATTTCCAGCTCATCACAAAAACCACTGACAATATACCATAGGGCCATAGCTTAAGCCTGGAGTGGATCCTGTCAAAACAGTAGTGTTTTTGCTCTTTGACTTTACGCAAGTAAACTCGAGGAACAGTTATTACAAAGAACTCTTCGAAATGCTAATCAGCGGACGCAAAGCAAGCAGCCATATAAGAAACACCACAAGAAAGCTTCAGAAGAAAGGCACTTAATCCGTCCTTTCCTTTTTTTTTTATTCTCGTTACTGGCAATAACATCAGCCTTTTACAACTTCAAAGAAACGTAAAGGCTTAACCCTGACATAGCGGATTTGATGAGCTATTTTATGTAAAGTAGCGTTGTAAAGAGTAGCGTGGGCATAAACAAATTGTAAATAACTCCCCTTTAAGAGTACTGCCGTGACTTCAATTTACGACCGAGCAACACACAAGATTATCAGGCTGCACTGCTTAATGAGCACAAAACAAAGAAAAAGAACCCTTCCATTTATTTCATCAAACGTGTTAGACGTGGTGTGGATTACGTGAAAAGCGAATCGTGTAAATCTAAATCGGTAACGTTACCGTTATGCTGTTTTACGCTCGGGTAGAAATCATCGCAGCTCAGATACAGAAAATTTGTCTTAAAAGACGTAGCTTATTTGAATTCACCGCTTTCATGAAGAAGTCAGATTCCTGCCCTCCTACGGAGTCTGGCAGAGAAAGAAGCTCATACACCTCGTTCGTGAGTCCACAACGTGGTTCACTGGTTTACTTTTTTACCCATGTGGCACCACTACAGATCTTTCAGCCTTACAAATATGTTTTCTAGCCTTGACAGTTGTTTCCAGGGCAGTATGGCATTTCGTGTGTGCCCCAGCACGCAGGGTCGGTTGTGATTCGTTTCCCCTGGACCAGAACGGGTATACGATGCGAGCTATGGAAGCTCCGCCATGTATAAAACAGCAAATCACGCATGATTGAAGACAGAGATCACGGTCACTACAAGAAAGTGGATTGCAGAGAACCGGAGTCTGTTTTTTTTTTGTTTCCTCTGGCGTTACGATACGTTTTACGATCACACACATAAACCTGTGCGCCGTTTCGTGTTGCTTGCTATGACCGGTTGAGTCGACTTTACTAGGTGTGTGTGTGTTTTATGGAGATGAGGGGTTTTTTGACCTCTGCCGGATGCTTCAGTGATGTCACGGTGAACTTTCAGGGGTCATAGGCAACAAGAAGTCCCAGTCACTGAAGCTAACCTTATATCAGCGTGGTTCAACCTCTATTCTTCAGTGCCTACTGAAGATTTATTTTCTCTTCCTTGATCCCACGTCAGAAAGTTCGTCTTTAATATTAAAGAGTGGGTCGAGCGCCGCTGTATATTAATATCATGGGCCCTATGCATGATGGTTCGAGTTTGGCGAAACTGGGAACCTGCCAGAGGTCTGGCGATGCCCTCCAATGAATAAACTAGAGGTATCAAGACGTAAAATTGATCCCTCGGCCCGCCTACAGTTTAACTGGGTTATCTAGAGTCCTTCGGGGGTAACTATAACTTGGGTGTCACCTCAAAGGCTTCACGGCCGATCGACAAAGTTTGAGTCACATGATCAAACCATCGGTGTCTTCTTTGATGCGTTTGTCGCTCGACCGTGAGCTATACCTATGCAAGAAACTTACGAAGGCAATCTTTGTAATTAGGGAAAAAAGTTGGGTGAGTTAGTACATATTCATTATTTACAACAGCGCTGAAAGCACGGACAAAAGGAGAGAATAGACAAATTTTGTTCGTGTTTCCGGCGCTGTTGTGAACAATGTTTTTAGTCAATTTTAATAACGCACTCTGGGCCACGTTCTAAAGATTCTACATTGCGCAAGGTGCGCAGAGAATGCGCCTGATTGTAATTTATATTGCATTACATTTCGTGTTGCACCGCGCTATGCTCACACGAGGGGCTGCGCTAGTTTTGACTTCTTCACGTTAGCTTTGCGCAGTCAAATGCGAACAGTGGTGACGCGGCGTGTATGGCGGCGGCGACGGTGATGAGGCGAAAATGTGTGGTTGTTGTTGCTGTCCCCAAAATAACAACTTTCTTCGCTTCTGTGCGACTCGTTGCAGCTTCTTTCCATTTAGCATTAACTGCGCCCAACTTTGGTATTTCATCAACAACAGTCCCTTTCACAACACGAATTGCTCAAAAACAACTATAGTGATGCAAAATTGACGGTTCAGGATCGTTAAGTAGACGCGAATCAACTAATTTTAACACTCCCGATTTCAAATGCCGTAATTAATGCGTTAGCCTTTGGTCACTCCATTCACTATTTTTCCCCACTTTTTCGCACTTTTATGCAAGACCGGGAGCTTAGGTTTTTTTGCATTTGGATATTTTTGACTACGTCAAGAGAAATACGGGCATAAAAGACATACCACAGCTGGACTTCAGCATATTTTGTAACGTGGGTTGGCGGTAGGTAAGGCTGACGGCTAGCACACTCCTGAACATTCTTAACAGATTCAAGCTTTAATGCTGACCAATGGTTCCCCAATGTGCATAAAAGCTCCACGCTGAATGATAGGACATGCCAGTAATTCATCTCAAGTCAAATCATCCCAAACTCGTGTTTTAGCTCTTTTCTATACGTGCACCCTCGTGCAGCCTCTGCTTAAGCCCCAAATTAATTTCACAAAATAATGATCTCGGGGCATACACCTTAACCACCAAAGAAAGGACTTGCAGATCAAAATCAGCAGGCTAAGGTGGTTAAGCAAACCTGTTTTTATTTATAATCTTGTTAAGATAAACTATTCGAAACCCTAACTGGCGGTGAACGATGTGCGTTCCGAATTTTTAAATGTTAAAAAACTAGTAGAAATGGTGTTATTCTGATCTCATGCTTGTGCGTCTTCCAAACATTTATGGTGTTAAATTAAATTCATAATTCTTCACGAGAGTTTGCTCGAAAAGAACAACCAGATTCTGACAAGCCTCACCAGTGGCAGCACCTGCAATCACAGAGTAGTGAAGAATTGCTCAACGGCTGCAGGACTGCGCCAGGAGCAGTGTGAGGACTCCAAGAGACCCATGAATGTAATGATCAATTCAAAATATATGTCCAACAACCCACTTAAGCTATCGCGTCATACACTTAAGGCGGAGCTTAAATGTCATCTCTAATTTTTGCTGTGCAAAACGGCGTGACTTTATTCCACAAAGCTGCAACCTCTCCATGTTCTACATTTGTCACCTCAGCTCACATCAATCGTTCTTTCGGGCAGCTCCGAAAAATAGGCTCGGCGAGATTCCCTTTTCGCGCGCTTTGGATGCAGTGTAGCCTCTTCAGGGCAGATTATATAGTTACACCTAATCTAGCGTAATCCCTTCAAGCACACGTGCCTTATTCTCAGCTCCTTAAAGAGACCGACCTCACATAGCCGTATTGATCAGGGAGGTAAACGTGCATCCGATCGTCGTTGCAGAGTCATCACACCGATCCTGTCTCTCTCAGCAAAAATTAAGCACCTTAGAGAACCTTCCGAAAGGCTCTCAGACTATTTCAGCGCTTTGTAGCGAAAGAGAGAAGGACCCAGTTGCGCGCCTGCACATCTGCCGCCACCACTGCCAAACTGATTTATCGAGCTTCCCGCAACCACTTCAGCGGTGACTGCAGACACAAAATACGTGCTTCCCTTCCCTTTCATTTCTTTTTTTTTAGCAGGCGGCATCTCCCGCATGCAAGTCCTTACTCCTAAAGGCTTTGCACGCTTCTCTTACGTTCTCGTTTGGCAACATCAAAGTGATCGTGTCTCCTATCTTGAATTGCGAAACTGTCAGCTCGGCAAATGTGCAGAGAGTGCTACGACAAAAATTTGTGTCTCTTTCTCAGGGAGAGTCATACAAATGTTCGGCTGCTCTGCGGTAAAGGAAATGTTTTATGTTTCTTGGCCGGTTTTATTTAATTTCCGTCTCTTCTTTTGTATGCTTTTCGTGTTAGATACCTGAGGGCAGCATATTGAAAGAAAGGATTTTTTTTAGGGATTCATAATTTTCGGGTAACATATTTATGATGAAGACACAGCAGCACGAAGAGGCGAACAAATTTGCTGGTTTCACTCAATGCGATGTTGCTCTCTTATTTCACAATTAGACTGACGGTGATGATGTGCGTTTAGATGTAAAAATTTACGCTTTTTGTGTTACTTCCTTGTGCAAGCAACTGGGATAGTGATAATTTCAGACTCAGGAGTTCACTCGCACGTGATGAGTGTTTCTTTCCATCACAGCAGGAAAACGTGTTGCAAACAACACAGCTGTCATCACTGTTACAATCAAATAAGCACAAATATCCTCATATTAGTCTTCACCGTCAATGTTTTCACCAAGATAGTAAGCGGGCTCTCATAATTTTCAGCACTTCTGAAGAAAAAGACTAAGAGAAATGCTTTTAACCCTGTGCTTCATCTTTCGTGACAGTAATCAATTTTTGAGATTAAATCAACGTGATGTAAAGCAAGAAACAATCGGCCGATTATTGATGTCAAATTGACGCAAAGCTAACAAAGCCGGCTTCTAGGAAAAAATTTTCTTGGCGCCTGCAATAGTCCCCAGAGATGCCCGTTCCTTACTCAGTTGTTCCATTCATGTGAACATTGTAACAAGAGCTGATTTATGAAAATTCCGAGTGAACTGAACGAAAGATTTATACAGTGTATGTTTTACTGAATATATGAAGCCTGAAACCTACAGCCGTCGACCATTCCTCTTATCAAAAGTACTAGCGATAATTTTCGCAGAAATGACTGTTCCTTTCACTGGTAGTGTTTGCTTTTAAACGTTGTGGAAGATGATGCTTATTCTTTTGTTCTGAACGGACCTAAGTTCTTGCGATCTCACCAAAATGTAGAAGTTCTTGCATTGAAATCATGCTTCCAGTGAAGTTAAACGTGTAATATTTTACCCTTTACAACAAGATTACAAATATCTTTCAATAGTTTCCTTGTGAGCTTTTATGCTGCGTTATGCTGCTGTTATGAAGCTCCAAAAAACTCAACGCCCCGGACTTTCCTTGAGAAGAGAGCTAGTAGCGAAAATGCACTAATTTTGTTTTTTTTTAAATATAGAGTGCCCATTTTGTCCTAAAACTCCTAGGACATATATCTGTGCATGCATACTACGATTGGTTCTGATTATCCCTTTAAGCTCGTAGCCTTTTTTTTTGTCATCTCTGAAACCACTGAAACCACAGGTCTCTAAAATGTCTTTTTTCTTGCTCTAGAGAGGTCATCTGGAGATACAAAAAATATTCAGGGGCCCTTTGACTGTCTAAAGTGCGTAGAGACGAAAGCATTTTCCGCACCACTTTGCCTATGTGACACTGGTGACGTCACACATAATTGATGACGAAGTAATGACAAATTACAAATTAGGAGCTAATTACTGATTAATGACTAAATACTAATTGACGGCTAATTAATGACGCTTAATCTTCGCCTTTAGGAGTGGAACGCGACAGCGTGTTGTAGCGCTGCCAGGCAGTCCACGGAACGCCACCACCCGTTCGTCGCGATGCCTTGCCTTTTGAACGCGACGCTTTTTGAGGAAAGGAAATTACGCAGTAATTCTCTGTCATCTCGGTGGACACCCGAACCGCACAGGAAGGTGGGAAGTGGGAGTGAAAGAAGAAAGAGAAAGAGGGGCCGTAATGAAGAAAATGAAAATTGTATTTGAGGAAAGGAAATCACGCAGTAACTGTCTCGCATATCTAGGTGGACAACCGTCAAAACGCGGACACATCTGCTGACACGGCTGTCGACACGGCTGCCGACACGGCTGCTAACGACAGTATGAGGCATTAAATGCTTTCGCCTGAATATATCAGGAACTGTCTGCGTCTTTCAAGGCAGGCGGAGAGGTGGTGACGAAGCGCCGCTACGGCCGCTTATCTTTTTCAGCCAGCGTCCGCTTCGGCGGACGCGGTTGTTGCTGCGACGCGCATCTTTTCTCTCCTTTTAACTCTCCTCTATCTGCACGTGGCAGCGGTGGTGGCTCGGCTGGAGCCAGTTGGCAGGCCCGCGCACTTCTTTTTATGCGAAGCATACTAAAATAGCCCAACCCAACTCCTCGATCGCGGCGGTGTTGTTACCATTGACCTTTCGTGACCTCCATGTCATTACACGTGATGCGTGACGTCACAGCAGATGAAAAACGGGGGCCCAACTCGCGCCGTCGCGCGAGGCGTCGTGACCAAGGATGACCACGTGGTGCGTGACGTCACAGCAGATGAGAAACCGGGGCCCAGCTCGCGCCGTCGCGCGAGGCGTCGCGACCAAGGAGGATCACGTGATGCGTGACGTAACGACATAGGAGAAACGGGGCCCCAGCTCGCGCCGTCGCGCGAGGCGTCGCGACCAATGTGTTTCCTGCTTCTGCCGCTAGGTGCGCTGTAGTGAACACGTGATGCTGGAGGTGGTGGTGGTGGTGAAAACATTTATTCAGAACAGGAGGTGTTTGGATCGGCCCGTAAGGGACCGATCCTTACAAACACTAGGTGGAGGTCCCTAGTTTGGGACCCCAGTGGCGGTAGCCGCCGCCCGGGCGCGCTCGACTAAGGCTTGTTGGGCCTGTAAGTCGTGGCAGCCGAGCAGGGTCGCCTCCCAGTCCTCCCTGGTTGGGTTGGGGATAGGGGGAATGGCCGGGTTGGAGGGGCAGGCCCACACCATGTGATAGGTGTCCGAAGACACCGCACCACAGTGCGGGCAGTTGCCGCTAAAGGAGGGGTCAAAATGTTTTAGTGCTGCCGGGCACAGCAATGTATTGGTGAAGAGGCGGAGAAGAAACCGCTCATCCGCCTTCTTGAGGCCTTTACATGGGCTAGGGTAAAGGCGATGGCTATCTTGAAAGTAGGTTGCGATATTTTTGAACGTATAAACCGGATTAAAATCGGGTTCCTGATCAGGTGGGGAGGAGAAAACAGCCCGGTGAGAGAGCGCGCGGGCGGCTGCGTCTGCTGCCTCGTTTCCTGCCAACCCCTGATGAGCAGGGGCCCATATGAGGTGACGGTGTGCGGAGTCCGTATCCCGTATGCAATTTTGGTATATTCGATAGGCTAGGAAGGGAGTGCTGCCTTGTTCGACGTTCCGACAGGCCCCTCGCGAGTCGGTAATTATGTATTTTGAATTGGAATGTGAGGCCGCGAGAGCAATCGCGACCTCTTCTGCTTGTGTTGCACTGCGGGCTCTGAAAGTGAGGCCGTTAACTGTGTTGCTGTTGTGAACTACCGCGGCCGTGTACCATCCCCCGTGGTGAGGGCCGGAGGCGTCCACGTAGTATACACCTGTTTTGTTGCCATAATATCGGGCTAGCGCTTCCGCTCGTGCCAGGCGCCGACCATTATGGTCTTCATGTGACATGTTTGCTGGAAGAGGCCGCACGTGGAGGGCACGTCTCCACAGTTCCGGGATGCGAAACCTGTCTTCCATTGGAGGGGTGTGTTGTATATGGAGTCGAGCAAGAAGGTGGCGACCCGACTCCCTTAGCGACAAACGCGTGTACCGGTTTGTAAGGTGCGCCTCCCGGAGCTCCCGGAAAGTATTCACTACCCCAAGGGCCATAAGCCGGCTGTTCGAAGTAGTGATGGGGAGGTCAAGGGCACGTTTAACAATTTTGCGAAGGATGACCTCAAGGGCATCCTCCTCTTGTTTCCGTAGGTGGAGATAAGGAGTCGAATAGAGAATTCGACTAGTTACGAAGGCGTTTGCCAGCCGCAAGGCATCCTTACTTCGTAACCCTCCGCGTTTGTTGGAAACCCGGCGGACCATGCGGCCCACCTGGTCCCCCACCTTACGGAGTTTGGCCAATGTAGTGTCTCGCCGCCTGTGTTTGTGGATGTAGAGTCCGAGTACCCGTATCTCATCACTTTCGCGTATGGGACCACTCTCGAGAGAAAGAGATATTTTAGTTGTGCACTTCTGTGAGGGGCGGAGGTGCACAAATTCCGATTTTTGAGGGGAACATTGAAGACCGCAGCGGCGGGCGTAGCGGTCTACTATCGTCGCCGCTGTTTGCAGGCTGGTTTCAATATCCCCTGTGCTGCCCTGCGTGGCCCACAGAGTGATGTCATCGGCGTACAGGGCGTGCTACACGGCGGCAACACCCTCCAGCTGTGCCGGCAGATGCATCATGGCCAGATTGAAGAGCAGCGGGGAAAGTACCGCGCCTTGAGGGGTTCCCCGCGTGCCGAGTAGGTAAGGACCATGGTCTCTATCTTGAATTCGAATGTAGGATTGACGATCCATTAAAAATTGGCTTATGTATCGGAATGTGTTGAGGCCACAGTCGGTGTGACTTAGGTTAGTGAGTATGTTCTCATGTGTTACATTATCAAATGCCCCTTTAAGATCCAAGGCGAGTACGACCCGGTCATTATGGGGGCATTCGAGGGGGTCAAGGACTTCCCGATTGAGTTGCAGGAGGACATCCTGTGCGGATCTGTGTGGGCGGAATCCGAACATGGTGCTCGCAAAGACACGTTTGTATTCAAGATATGTAGATAACCGATCCCGCACCATCGTCTCCATTAGTTTGCCCACACATGAGGTGAGAGAGATGGGGCGGAGGTTATCTGTGTCAATTGGTTTGCCAGCTTTAGGAATAAAAGTGACCAAAGCCGTTTTCCATTCGATTGGCAGGGGGGTGTCCCCGCGCCAAATCGCATTGACGTATTCCAGGAGGGACTGGTATGCCAAGTCGGGCAGGTTCGTCAAAAGCTTGACGGTGACCTTATCCCGTCCTGGCGCAGTGCCCCGTTTCATTTTGGCGAGAGCCGCCCGCAGATCATGGAGCTGGAAAGGTTGATCCAGCTCCGTGTTCTCTCTGCCTGCATAAGAGTACGCAGATCCACGGGGGTCTTGGGCTGTACACAGATACTGGTCCCGAAGTTTCTGTGCCAGTTGAGTCCTGTTGCCAGGAAAAGCATGCATGGCTCGCTGCAAATGTTTTTGTGTTTCGGTTCATGTTTGGGTTGGGTCGATTAGGGCTCGAAAGAGACGCCACGTGTTTCGGCTGGACATTTGTCGCGCGGCCGTGTTGCATCTATCTACCCAGGTGGAGTCGGCGAGTTGGGCCGCGTACTCTGCCGCTTTCTGGGTAAGCTCGGCAATTCGAGATTTAAGCTTTCTATTGTGTTTCTGGCGTCGCCAACGGCGGACGAGGCTGCGACGGGCTTCCCAGAGGTGTAGAAGGTGGTTATCCACATCCGTGACCGCCTCTGAGAGCTGGATGTGTGTTTCGTGCGAGGAAAGGTGTGCCAGCAGCTGTTGGGACCATGCTGTGTAGCCTTGCGCGGAAGTGGGTGTATTATCAAGTGAGTTAAAATTTTGCCTGAATTTCGTCCAATCTGGGATACGGGCTTGTGTTCTAGGACGCTTGAGAGGGCGTGTGCGTAGTGTAGTGTTAATGATGCAGTGGTCGCTACCGAGGGTCTCCTCGGTGTTGAGCCAGTCTGCGTGTTGTATGTTGCGAGTGAAGGTTAAGTCCGGGCATGTATCCCGTGTCACGGAGTTTCCTAGCCGTGTTGGGTGGACGGGGTCCGTGTGGAGGGTGAGGCCCAACGTGGACGCAAGCTCCGCCAGCCTACGTCCGCGCGACTCCTCCTTGCGATACCCCCACAGCTGACTGGGAGCATTAAAGTCGCCCACAATCAGCAGGGGATCGCGGCCCGCTACTCTTAGCGCGCGGCTAAAGAGGTCCGCAAAAGTCACTCGCTTGAGTTTGGGAGCGCAGTACACGTTGAGTATATGCAACGGCGGGTCCCTGCGGCGGAGTGGTAGGATAGTCACCATTACATAGGAATACTCGAGCTGGAGGTCGAGATTCACTAGGTGGGCTGTGTAGTCTTTGTGAACGAGAAGACAAGACGCGGGGTCCTGTTGGAACGTCGTGTAATTTGAAATTGTGGCGCCCAGGCCTGGCTCTTGGAGGGCAACCACGGCTGGTAAGGACCCGAAACTTTCAAGGTAGAGGCGGAAATTGGCCCGCTTAGTGCGGTCCTTAAAGCCTCTACAGTTCCACTGTGTTATTGAAGTTGACATGGCCGAATTGGAGATGGCGGAACTCCTTTGATTAAGGTGTCTCGCCATGATTTAAAATTCTTGGGGGGGAGGAGGAGGGATTGGCTGCCTCAGAGCCAGCTACTTGCGCCATCAAGGGGGTGATGATGGAAGGAGCGGGGCAGCTGTCCTCATTGTCCGAATCAATAATCAGACGGTTGAATTTTGAAGGACGGGATACGTCCCTAATGGGCCCCGTCCGACGCAGGAGGCGGGGGTTGTCCAAGATGTGTTTTGATACTACCGCGGGGACGGCAGATTTGACCTTGGTCAAGATTTGGTCCATGGCGGTCTCGATCATAGATCGTAATTTAGAGGTTAAGCGCTCCTCCATCGCGGAGATGGCTGTCACGAGGGCAGGCGAGATCTCCGCGTCGCTCTCCATTGCGTCCGAGTTCTGCGGGCTCGGAGCGGCGGACGCCAATTTTGATTCTAAATTTTGAATTTTGTTGAGCAAAAGCTCATTCTGTGCCCGGAGCACGTCGATCTGTTTTTTGTATTCCGCGTCGAGTGCGGAGACGGTAACTGGGGAGGCGGGGGAATGGGAGGAGGAGGAGGCGATCTCAGCCCAGCTGCTCACCTGTTGTTTGCCGTGTTGAGACGCTGATGCCCGGGCGCCGGCAGCGCCATTTGTCTTGAGCGCAGGGAAGTGGCCAGCGTCCCTGCCGCTGGGCGGTGGCGGTGGGGGCGTAGTCTTGTTCCCGGGCGGTGACTTCACCGAGGATGATGATGATGACGTTTTGTTGTCGATGCCGTCAGCCCCACGCGGCGTTCCGCCACCGGCACCTGAATTGGGATGACTGGGCTGCCGGCCAGGTCGCTGTTTTCCAGGGAACTCGGAGCGCCTAGCCTTGCGGCCGGGCACCTTGAGCTGCCTGAATTTCATCGTGCAGTCCCGGGAGTTGGTGGCGTGGGCTTGCCCACAGACTGCACAGGACGGAGTGCACTCATGCGGTGTCTCCACCCCGTCAACGGTCGACACCGCACTGCCACAAAGGCCACACTTTTGATCCGGGCAGGGGCATGTGTCCGCTCGGTGTCCCACGGTACCGCACCGCACGCAGGCCGGGATCGTTTTTTTATAGGCACGCACAAGGGTGACTTCTGAGTTGTAATGAACGTATCGCGGCACCACTTTGCCCACAAAGGTGAGCGCCGCGACGTCTGATTTTCCAAGCTTGCGGATATCGGCAAGCTCTGCAGCACGCCACTGGATCTTGTTTTGCAGAGACTCACTGGTCTCGTGCTTGGCCACGGTGATGACGCCGCGGCACACGTCACCAGTGAGCTTCAACTGGCCGTACATAGAGAGCTGGCCTTTGGGTGTTGTTAGTTCGAAGTCCCGCAATAGCTTGTCTGCGACGTGCGGCTCTCGGGTGCCTGCCACGATCAGGTTTTGCTCCCATGTGGGGAGCAGGCTGAGCGATGCTGCGGCCTTGTCGCCCAGGTAGGCCGCGAACGCTGCTCCCAGCTCACCATGTTGAAAGACATCCTTCAGAGCGACGGTCACCCGGGGCTTCAGGATGATAACGATGTCTTCGGGATGAAGCCGCGGAAGCCGCTTTGGTTTCCAAGCAGGTCCCTGGGGCCCACCGTGAAGCGCTGCAGCGCGCGCAGCAGCGCTGTGCCGTGTTGAGCGGCCTGGCGACGTGGCGTCCGCTTTCTTGGAGTTAGCGTTCCGCTTGCGGGAGCGGCGTTCCACTAGCTTGAATAACTTCAAGTTCTCGATGGGCGCAGAGTCCGGGCTATCAGGCGCTTGATTTGCTGGAACCTCGGACCAGGCCATGGCGTCCGGGTCGTAGCCACATTGTAAGCTTGGCGAAGCCATCTTGCCGCGGGTGGGCGACTCACTCACGGCCGGGCGCCGGCGTAGACGTTAGGCCTAGCGCCGCCGCCGCGATACCCAAGTGAAGATCGGCCCTAAATGGCCTAAATTTTGCCCCACCTGTGTGCGAGAGGTATGCACAGGTAGCTGTCGTCTTCGGGAAGCCAGACGTGGCTGTGTTGACGGGGTTGCGGTCGAAGATCCGTGGCTCCAGCCAAAACTTGGCGGAGCCGATGCACTGACGTCCTCTCGCTCCGCGCGCTCACAGCGCCCTCCATGCTGGAGCGGCGGTATACAAGAGGGTGCGCCTGCCTCTGCTAGGCGTACACGGGATAAGAGATGCCTCCGGAGACAGGGCTGATCGTTGGAATGAGAAGCAAAAGTTGCGGCGTGCTACAGAGACTGATGAAGAGCGTGAAGAACGTCTAGCCAAGCGGCGTGCTCGATATGCAACTCAGCGACAATATGCTTCGCATCTGACTAGGCTTAACCTAAGCTAAGCCTCAGCCGTTTTTTTCATTCTTCTCTCAGTCGAAACTTTCAAGGCAAGCTTATAGAGGTTTCCTCTCCTTATGTGATGCACATTTCACGCCAACGTAGTAACAAACAGTTTGGATCTTATTTGGGAGGTTGCGTAAACTGCAATTATTTTTCCAGGTCACTAGAACCACAGTAAATTATATTAGTGTGCTCGTGTTTGAACGCAGGTGTAAATTTTCCTTAAATAAAAAAAAGCGCGACCAATTTGCAAAAACACACATTTTGGTTTATTTGTCTACTGTTTTATGCGAAGCATACTACTTTAGCTACCACTTCAGCCCTTCACCGTGGTTATGCGCCTCCAAATCACGTGATACATGACGTTAAACCACGTGACACGATGACGTCACGACAGTAGAGAAACGGGGGCCCACCTCGCGCCGTCGCTGTGGTTGTGCCCCTCCAAATCACGTGATACATGACGTCACACCACGTGACACGATGACGTCACGACAGTGGAGAAACGGGGACCCACCTCGCGCCGTCGCTGTGTTTGTGCGCCTCCAAATCACGTGATACATGACGTCGCACCATGTGACACGATGACGTCCCGACAGTGGAGAAACGGGGGGCCCACCTCGCGCCGTCGCTGTGGTTGTGCGCCTCCAAATTACGCGACATGATGATGCTTCGCATTCTCCAGGCTTAACCAAGTTAAGCCTCAGCCATTTTTTTGTTGGTGCTGCGACTGAGAGAAGGATGAAAAGGAAATTGCACGGGCCTGCCAACTGGCTCCAGCCGAGCCACCCCCGCTGCCACGTGCAGATAGAAGAGAGTGGAAAGATAAGAGGAAAGAAAAGAAAAGACGCGCGCAGCAGCAACAACCGCGTACACCGAAGCTGGCTGTAAAAAGAGATAAGCGGCCAAAGCCGCGCTCGCTCCACCACCTCCCAAACGTTTTCCTAATTGTCTACCAAAAGTCGAAACAACCTTCTAAATCCCTAAAGTTGAAACAGACTGCTCAATACCATGCGCAGAGATAAAAACTAGTTAGAAATCAGAAGAAAGTGCGCAGTCACTAATAATTTTACATTAATCATGAATTCAATGTTAGAGCTTTATTCTCTTTCAGTAGTAGTAGAAGACCTTTATTCGACCATAATTTACAGGCCGCCTGGGCGACCAGAAGTCGCTGTTCTTCCCCTTCTTCAGCGCCAAGCGAGTCGAGCCAGGGGGTGATGGATAGAGAACGTGGGGGGTAGGAACCCAACTGCTGAGCAGCCGGCAATAGGAGGCAATGGGCCAGGTCCGCATAGATACAGGGACAGTTGAGACAGGAAGGGTCCGATCGATAGCGATAAAGAGGAGGGACGGCGTGATGACAGCATTCATTTGGATGGGCCGAAGAAGGCGAGCCTCCGGTACCGTGAGTGATCGATGAGGGGGAGGTTAAAGGCGTTTGACGAGGCAGAGCTCGAGGTCGACCTCTTTTATGCAGGGGCGAAGGGTGAGTCTCCCACCGTCCTCCGAGGACTTGGGCCAGGGTATCAACGGTGCCCGGAAAAGTGTGTCGCGGGCGAGCTGATGGTCCAGCTTATCGCCGTCAATCCCTGAATGCCGAGGGATCCAGCCGATAAAAAAGATGGAAGGCTGCAGTGCGGAGGCCGCTCGTTCGACCTCTTGTTGGAGAGAAGGGGTTAGGGTGGTTTCTGTATGTGGTGTATAGCGGCTTGTGAGTCTGAATAGACTGCGACTTTTGGAGAAAGGGAAAGAGAGAAAATGAATGGAGGGCATACGCCATGGCGAGGACCTCGAGGGACAATGCGCCCGGAGGGCATAGATACGGCCCGCTGGTGTGGGTTTCAGGAGAGGGGAGGTGTGGATGGTACAGGGCGTAGCCGCAGGAACCTCGAGGGTCCACGAAGGAAGCATCCGTGTAGGCTACACCCCGGGTATCAAATGGTGCTGTGCGGCCGCATTACGACGGCCGGCGTGCAGGACGGGGGACATGTTGGTCGGGAGGGGGAGGATATGAAGATTGGGAGGCGGGGTCGGAATTGGAGAGGTAAACGCGGAGATTGGAATATGCGAGATACCCGCTTGAGTCAATAACCACTGACTCTGACGTGTAAGAGAAAGCCGGGCGAGCTGCGAGTCACGATGGAGAGTGAGAAGAGAACGGAGAGGATGGAACAGGCCTGTGGTAAAGAGCTTAGCGGTAGAGGTAGTGATAGGGTGGTTGATTGCTGCCTTGTAGAGGCACAATATGGCAGTCTCGAGAGCGTTAAGTTGAGTCTGAGTGAAGGAAGCGTAGGGTGCAAAGTACAAGACCTTGTTGAGGGCCAGCGCGTGGGCAACTCGGCACGAATGAGCCTCGTGGAGACCTGAGCGCCAAGTGACCACGCGCCGTAGGAGGTGAGTTACGGAGTGGCAGGTGGTGACAGCGCGGTGGAGGGCTTGCACATTCTTGGCCGCATGCAAAGGGAAGCCAAGAACTTTGTACTGCGTGGCGACAGGAATGGGAGAGCCAGAAAGGTGGAGAGAGACGAAGTGGTTGTGTGAGCGCTGGTAGGAGGAATGGTTGAGCAGGGGAAGCTTGGATTTTTCAGGAGCAGGAGAGAGGCCAACGGGGGTGAGAAAGGAGTTGATGAGATCTAGGCCTCGTTGCAGGGTGTCCTGTGCGTGACCGGGAGAGCCCGATGAACACCAGAGAGTGATGTCAAGTATGCAGGAACTGCAGCATGAAATATATTGCAGAAAGACCCATAATTAGTCACCTGCTTCGTTTGTAGATTCTAGATATAGCATCAAATTTTCATGCATTAGAAAGAACACACAGCTTTGAGCCGAACGTCGTGGTGTTAGGAGCTCTTCGACGTAGCTAAAGCATACATGTCAAAGAGTGGCGTTGTGCGCTCAAGAAGTTAATATAACGTTGCGTATTACTACTGCTACCATATCTGTTATTTACCGCGAAAGACGGAAAAGTATCTATCGAAAGTTCTTTATGCACGCAAAGCAAATAACACCAAAGATTCTCTTTCTCCCGACAAATAGAGTTTACGTTACATGAACAGAGAAAGCCAAAGCATGACAATATAGAAACCTAGAAGCACATTCCCGAATGTTTTATGCGCAGGTATACATATCGTCAACACAGACAGACGCAAGCTGTCTAAGAACACAGAGCTTCTGCACATTACCTACTTCGACAAAGAAATGCAAGTCTTGCCCCTGTAAGGTAATTTGCATGGAACGAAGCGCACGCGTCAGACGAGGCTGCCACTTCGCTTTAGCGTGTAACGCCTCTGCACTCCAGTGAACCACGTTCAATCTGTTTTGTCGTCATGGGAGCAGTTTCCACGAAAGTATCGTAATTCGTGTGTGCCTCAACACTCGCGGTACACTGGGAGTCATTCCTCCGTGCTGGTATACCCGTGCTGGTATACGAGCCGAGGTACGATAGGTCCAACGTGGATGTGCGTGGTCGATCACGCACGAATGGAGATTGGACGTCCACGGGCACCACGTGAAAGTTGATTTCGAAGAACCGGTATCTGTCAGTTTATATCTGTATGTTTGTTTTTGTGGCAAGATATCTTTTACGACAAGACACATAAACCTGTGCGGCGTCCGTTGCTTCAGGTTATGACCGATTCAGTAGACGTCATTGGATGCTTGCGGATTTTATGGAAAAGAGGGGTTCTTTGACCCCGCTAGGTGCTTCAGTAGTACAACTGTAAGTTTTCGATCATGAGAGGAAATAGGAAGCCCGCAGTTGCAGGTTCGAGCGTTATATCAACGCGGACAAAGCTTTATTCTTTAGTTCTTTCGAAAAACTTACTTTGAATCCCTCGATTGCTTCACATGCCATAAATTTCGCTCTGAGCATTAAAGAGAGCTTTGCATGCCACCGTGAATTAAAGATGAAGGCATGATAGGTTAAATAAAATCCCGCAAGAGAACACCAAGCCCGTCTTCTATTTTCTGTTGCGCTGAGACTCAATAAGGGCGACTTGAAATTAACAATGTGTGGTTGTAGCAAGTAGAGCAAAAAAAAGTATTTTTAATTATAATTTTAGCCAGCTGGTAGACATAAATGAGGCGTTTAAACTGTATGTATATTGAAGTGTTGTCATGGGTAGGAATAATTAGGTTGCATTCAATCTATGCCTGAAGAGTTGCATCGTCAGCTGGCAATATTGCATTTAGTAACGCGGTACAGTCCAAAACGTGCCACCATTAAAATTGTTACATTTTAACATGTTACATTGGAACTGTTACATTGGACATTCCTTTTTTATACTTTGCGCCCCAACATAAACGCATATCCCGAAATGCATGAGGATTATAAACTGGACAGCGCTATGCGCTTAAACAATTTTCACTATCAAGCATGGCCACACACATTAACGAAGAGACCATGGCCCGCTGGGCGGATTAGTGCAGACGGGCCCCCAGGAGCTCCTGCGAAAAATTCTCACAGTTAGGCCTCTTACAAGAGCACTTTTTTGCATAACTTAATGAGTCTCTGTAAAGTCGAAATGTCATGTCAGTCAGTAAGATAAAATAAAAATTTACAATCGCATCTATTAATGAGTTAAGTGAGCCGAAGCGGTGGCTCAGTTGTTATGGCACTCGGCTGCTGACCCGAAAGACGCGGGTTCGATCCCAGCCGCGGCAGTCGAATTTCGATGGAGGCGAAATTACAGAGGTCCATGTACTGTGCGATGTCAGTCCACGTTAAGGAACCACAGTTGGTCTAAACTTCCGGAGCCCTTCACTACGGCGTCCCTCATAACCTGAGTCGCTTTGGGACGATAAACCCCCACAAACCTAAACCTAATGAGTTAAATGGCAGACAAATTTTTTATCACAAGCTGTTCCTGTTTAATTCTTCCCCAGAAATGTATGTGCGTGCTAGCGAAAAATGAGCTAAACAGAAACCTCTGCGCATGCTAGGCCATGCCCAATATCTTCACGTGGTCGACACAATTACGAACGGAGGACCCTATAAACGGACGGCCTGCCAAAATACTCATGTTTTAAAGGTGCGTTCTGTGCCAGAGTTCATTTGGCTTCCTAATGAGGACCCCGAAAAATCTTCGTCGTAAAATTAGCTATCAATGGTGTATAAAGAAGCGCAATCTCAGAGAAAAAATATGAAAGTTCTTTTCGTCGGCCATTGCTTTATCCAATGCAAGGCGTGTCTGTATATTTAAGTCATCTCGATTATGTGGTTTCATTACCAACCTTATAGGAATGTTAACCCAACTGGTTCTTTTTAACGTACTACCGTCTTCTTTAGTTCCCTTTAGAAGGTATTGGGCTGTCCAAGCACCTCTGATGGCGTTCCATGGTAGGGGCTAAGCAAGAGGTTCTAACGTTCGTGCTTCAGTTCACCGGTCACCACATCCACATACTCCGGCCGACGCTGATATGTAAATAAATCACTGAATTGAAATTAATGGAAGACGAGGTTAAGTTCTCTCCTTATTGAGCTCAATTACTTTCTCTATGTGAAAGGAAATATGAAAAAACAAGTAAAACGGCACCAGACCACAACAGTACTGCTTCGTGCATCACAGAACGTTTCAAGTTCCTTCGCTTCACAAAGCGCAAAAATTAACGGAAATGCTTCTTGGGAAAACAGGGCGTATATTTCAGTTTAATCTTTTCTTTGCTAAAGAAGCAGCGTCTGACTTTTTTCTGAAAAAAAAAGAGCATTAGAGATTTTTTCACAACCTTTTTACAATTATCGGCTAGGGGATCTCCCTTCAAACGCGTGATCTAGAGTTACTTCAGAGCTGAAACTTTATTTTACATGCACACGGGCCTATAATATGAACATCGGAGGTGTGTAAGTTTTAAATTTCTGTAAAAGCCATCATTTCAAGCAGGGCAAATAAATTTCTGTAGAAAATATCGTCGCCACAGTTTCCGAACGCAACACTCGCCTCCTCGAACAAGTTTTGTTCATGCAGGCAACTTCGATAGATATCCTTGAAAAGGTCTTCTATCCAGCGCTCACTCAAAGCAGTACAACTTTTTCAGCGCAGACTTTGTAGTTAGCCTAATCAAGCGTAATTCCTTCGAGCATGCGTGTCGTATTCTCAGCTCCTAGCAGACAGCGACTTCGTGTCGCCGTATTGATCGACGCAGTAAACATCGTGGTGCACCCGTTGTCGCAGAGTTTGCAAAGCCAGTCCT
Organism: Amblyomma mixtum; assembly: GCF_055824585.1. NCBI lineage: Eukaryota > Metazoa > Arthropoda > Arachnida > Ixodida > Ixodidae > Amblyomma > Amblyomma mixtum. The sequence continues at coordinate 42,797,932 of NC_143018.1, forward strand.
ATCTCTCTGAGTGACGAGTCAGCGTCTTTAGGAGCCCTCCGAAAGACGCCGAGACGACTGCTCCCTTTGGCGGGGAATTAGGCAACCGGCCAACTGCGCAGGTGCGAATTTGTCGCCGCCAGCACCAAATTAAATCACCGTGTGTGGCCCACCCACTTCAGTGGAGACAGCGCACACAGCATGCGCGTTTCCATGTGGCGTTCTTTCGTAAGCCGTATTGCTCTCTAGCAATTGTTTGTTTAGATGTGCATTACCTAGTTTGCTGACTGACTCGTTGGAGAAGTTCCAAGTGAACTTGTCTCCCAACTTTGAGCACGAAGCAGGAGACTCGGCAAAATATGCAGGGACCGCTGTGTAGGGACTGTTAGAAAACCTGCTACCGTTTTGCCTAGATCCTAACTTTAAAATATTCACTGCATATTCATAATTTGTTTACTACATCTTTGATCAGCCTTTTCTGCTGAGCGACCTACGGGCTGCTACTAATCTCAAAGATTTTCTTTTTGCTTCTTCAAATTTTTCAAAAAATGTTTTCATAAGCAAGAGACCAGCACAACGCCAAAGACTACTTTGCGGGATTCATGAAAGCGATTTCTTCCTCTTAAATCACGCTTAGTGTGAAGAAGAGGAGCTGTTCTTTAGTGCAGAACTTAGTGCCTGCTGTATTTATACCCTGTGCAGGGAACTGAGATGGCAACCATTTTCAACTGAAGACTTCACCTGCCCGCGCATAATTCTTTGTTCTCTACACAGCAGAAAACGTGTTGCAACAATCGTCGCTATTAAGATTCAACTATACGATGCATTTCCTCATTTTATTTAAGTCCTTATTTTTGCCAAGTACATAAAGATTTTACCAATACAGTTAACAGTCCATACAAAATAGCAGAAAAAAAAAACTATAGGGTCACTTTGGCAGCCTATGGTACGCTAGGCGAAAGCCTTTGTTGCGCTACTTCGACTGACAATGACTGCCTATGTTTGTTACGGCAGCACCGCTTGGGAGCCATCCTCCTCCACTAGCGGCCGCACACCGACTGACGACGGAGCAGCGCTCGACGTCGCCGCGCACGACAGCTCCACCTGTCGAAGAAGGCGACGTCGCCTTCTGGCAGCTGCGCTTGCCGATGAGTCACCCCAGGCGTTGGATGTAACGCCGGACGAACGGACGGACGGGAGAATGAGCCATTAAAGACTTTCGCCTTAATAATGAAAAAAATTGAAAGTCGTACTTAACGCTCCATGACCGTAGTGATCGTTGCGTCCTTAAACCCTAAATAATAGACAAGAAATTATCACCCAGACAATCTTGTCAGCTCGATCTAATTAACGTCAAGCGAATATGAATGAAGAATGACGCTTGGAGCTGGTGATAGACCCCTGATATATCCGTTCCTTAGGCATTTGCTAATTCTACGTGAGTATCGGAACTAGAGATGAATATCAAGATTAGGGCGGCACAAAACTACAATTATAGCGGCTATATTGTTACCTAAGGTATTCACCTAAAAACCTCTTGCTTGCAAAAATTTCATAAAGTGAATCTTGTCTCGCAGGAAAGCTAGTGATAGTTTGCTAGGAGTGGTAGTTCACCTTTCACTCCCAGTGTTTGCTTTGACCCTGCCCAGACCTGTGCGCATTCAACACCATCAAAATGCGGAACCGGTTCCGCTGCGTATATGCGTAAGGCAGGAAAGAAACATTTTAAATTTTACTTTCGACGGGAGTAAAAGGGGTTTTGAAGAAAGGAAATTGCGCAGTAACAGTCTCCCATATCTCGGTGGACACCTGTGCAGCGCCCTGAGGGAAGAGATGAAGGAGGGAGCGAAAGAAGAAAGGAAGTACGAGGTGCGGTAGTGGACGGCTCCGGAATAATTTCCACCCCTTGAGGATCTTTAACGTGCACTGACGTCGCACAACCCACGGGCGCCTTTTGAGTTCCGCCTTCATCGACATTCCAATGTATTTGTGGACGAGACGAAGCGCAGGTCGCCCGTGCGCTGTGCGATGCCAGTGGACATTAAAGATCCCCAGGTCCCAAGCTCTTCCGCAAACTAAGGAATGAACAAAACATTGAACTGAATTTTTTTTAAGCTGACGCTCTATTCTCTCTTTCCTAGGCTCCTTCTATGTTCGGCCAGCTATTTATTTGTTTTTCGCGCTTCTTTGCAAACTTTACACATCAGCAACCACTTCCACCTAGAACTAGATAGTCGTAACGTTTATGTACTGACAAAACACGAGCTCACTTTCACTGTCATTGTCACAATTACTAGCTTTATTTAGGATATTACAAACAATTCAAAGGGCACTGCAACACAATTCTGGAGCCTGTTACGATATACCGTACGCTACTCACAAAACTGTAAATGCTACAGTGAAAAAAAAAGGCGTTAAGAACACCAATTCCATATGACCCCTTCTTGCGCCTGAGATAACGCCACATGCGGATCCAATTTACACAGCGTAACATCAAAATGATGCCTTTCATGAGTAAACAGGCATATTTTTTTTTCCTAAGCCTTTTTATTAATAAGTTCGTGTTTCTGGCTACTTTCTTGCTATAAAACAGCTTTCGATTTTTGTTTTGCGACAAGTTTCCTACGGCTCCTGGCAAGACTGTCAGCGGTCTGAAAGTGCGGTCGACAGCTATTCAGTGCTGAAAGAAGGTTGATGCCTGCACACGTCTAAGATTTCAATAAACCACTCAAGGCAAGCTAATACGTCTGTACGAGGAATGGTTTCATGTAAAGGTTGGTTGGTTTATGGGGTTTAACGTCCCAAAGCGACTAAGGCTATGAGGGACGCCGTAGTGGAGGGCTCCGGAAATTTCGACCACCTGGGGTTCTTTAACGTGCACTGACATCGTACAGTACACAGGCCTCGAATTTCTCCTCCAAAGAAATTCAACCGCCGCGGCCGGGATCGAACCCGCGTCTTTCGGGCCAGCAGCCGAGCACCATAGCCACTGAGCCACCGCGGCGGCTGGTTTCATGTAAAGGAAATAATAATCTGTGCAGAGAGGTCTCACGTTGTTTCACATGCAAACTACTTTAGAAGCATTGCAAATTTTTGGTGCCAGGGTACCTACTCGGGCCTCATCCCCTTGAGCACACGTGTCGTATTCGTAAGCGCATTGGAAACAGCGATCTCACCACGCAGTATCGATCGGCGATGAAAACTACCAACTGAGAGCGTCGTCACAGAGTTGGCTCGGCAGTCCTATCTGTCTGAGAACTGAGTCAGCATCTTCTGGACTCTTACAAAACGATGCTTAGACGACAGCACCGCGTAGCAGCGAATTAGGCAACGAAGCAAGTGCCCAGGTGCATGTTTGCGGCCGCCAGCGCCAAATTGAATCATCGTGGGGGCCCCTCAACCCCACCCCTCCCCTCGCAACCGGTTCAGTGTTGACACCGCACACGGGATACGCGCCTTCATCTGACAGTGTTTCGTAGGCCCCGTCACTGGCTTGCCATTATTTGCTTCGACAGGCTTAGCACGCATCGCTGACATGCTCCTTCGGCAACTTTCAATTGATCTTCTCCGCTAACACGGTACAGGAAAATGCGAAGCCAGCGAGAATACCTGGAGTCTGTTTGAGGGGGGTTTGGGTTTTCTCTTCCAGTGAACTCTTCATCATCATAATCTTTGCTTTTAAAGCCTCAAAATTCGTTCCTCTCAAAACGTAAATTTGTAATGCCATTCTCTAGCGAACATTTATTTCAGCCTCCTCGTTCTTCCCTTAAGGGGCTTGTGAGTGACGTAAGTACCACTAATGTTTTAAAATTAGTGCTCTGTTTTCTTCTGTAAACTTTCCAGCCAACCTTGCTGCTGAAAGGACACCTAGAGACACAGCGAAAACAAAATTGTGCTTTGTCCGGAAAAAGGGAACTCGCCAGCCTAAACCATGGCGAGCGCAAAACTGGGATTTGTGTCCTATTGTGAATGCTCGTTAAATGTTCCTAGAGATGGCAACACTACTCGTCATACATCACTATGTGTTATAATGCGCGTCTGTTCTCTGTGTCGTCGCTGCGTTGTAGCCTAACGTCAAAGCAAAACTCCAATTTGTGATTTAACGTCGAATTTAGTGCATCTCGCGTTAGGGCTGTTTCACATGCTTCATCTAGAACGAAAATAGTCGGCCTAGTCGGTGACGCCGCAGTGGGATTTTCGCACAGTGCTTTCACATGCAACGCGTACCCAGCGAATTCGGTCGCAGGGACACGCAAGGTTGCTCGATGTTCGCATAGGCAACCCACGATTAAACGCGACAGAAACGCTGCACGGAATGTGTTGATGATGTTATGACCAGCGTGCTTTTAGATGCAAGGCAATATTTCGTATGTTTTGATTAGAATAAACAGTTTTGCTTACGCCGCGCGAGCAGCTTCCACGTGACCTCACGCCGAGACGGCGCGTGACGTGACGTCACGTCACGCGCCGTCTCGGTGCTGCTCATTGGTCAGTCGCAGAGCCAACACACCGACGCTGTGACTGAATTCCAACCGGACGGAACTTGGTCGCAGGTCGTCTGCGGCTAGACCGATGGCTCTCCCCAGTCGCAGACCGACAGAATTCGCAGCGTCGCAGGCGAGAATCGCATGCATGTGAAACGACCCTTAGGGCATGTGCAAGGAAATAGGAAAGCAAAGATTTGAGTTCAGACGCGTAACTTATTCAATAAACTCTAACGAAGCTTGATTTATTAAACACCTCCGTTGTCGGCGTTTAGACTCAAAAAGTGACATATTTTCTTATATCATTCTTTGTAGCAACTACTTTCCACAATCAAGTCATCATATAATAATAGGCTTAGCACTGCCAAAACGCTTCGGAGATTAAAAAGTATGAGAAGAACGCATTTGACTTTGCGTTTGCCACAACATGAGCGTGGTCACTATTGCAGCATTAAACCCAACGAATCTAAGAAGAATGACCGATTCCCTGGTCATTATTGTTCACCTCAGTACAAGATGGGAAAAAGAGCTCTACAAATCTTTGAGCATGCAAATAGTCCCCTCAGGTAAGAATTCTCTAGAGTCATTTATTGCAGTCATGTGGAGAATGCATTACCTGATAACTGCGAAGATCCCCGAGGGACTGTGCTAACCTTATGGGCAGTGCTTTGTAACTGGGGTTATACATAAGCTCGCTCTATCACCAATGCTACAAAACACAATCTCGTTCAGCAAGTCCTGCTTAAACAAGATTTTACTGAAAAGTTTTTAAGGAATGGTAGTTTAACCAATTTTCTTTCATGGCAGTTTTCGTTCTTCAAATGTTTCGGAAGAAGACATTCCTTTCCCAGAATAATCCTCAGTTCATCGCATCTACTTTGCACCACGTGAAACCTACAAATCATTTGTGATAAATTTTTCTGCTTGCTCTAATTCAGCATTGAAGTCTATGAGCTCAGCACTGCAATCCAAGATTTATGCGATTGCCCAGACCAGTTAAATTGACTGCAGACCTTAATTTTATCGAACGCGTAAGATGGATTATTATATGAAGTGGAAGAGAATCATGCCCTGACGTAAGACCCAGCTGCGGTTGTTTTTCTTGTTCTGATTGGGAGAAAGTAGACAAACCTAACAGCAAAACTCACACAGAATTCGGTGATGAGAACTGCGCACTAGGTCACGCAAAATAATCCTATCGCAAGACGGGCGAACCTGTAAACCAGCAAGCTTTTAAAATGAGTACTAAGAGGCATCTGAACTGTGTTTAGGCTTAGCCATCTTCACTTCATCAAAGGGCAAGCCTTGAGATGAATGGTTGTTTATGTCAAAGAATGATTCCTGTTTTTACACTCGATTCCCATAGCAGAAGTAAGCAACGCGAGAGCGCATGCCTTCTGACGATAGTTTGCTGACATAAGTTGTGTTTTTAAGAGATTTCAAACTTAAATGCGCGACTGATACGGGACGAAACAGGACCACTCAGAGTTGATTCTCTCAGGTAGGTCGAATGCTAGAAGGATCAGACTTGGAAAAACTATTATGACCAAGAGAAGGCAAAGATTCTCCACAGAATGGGACCTTCCCCAACGACCATCAGCAGACGCTAGTTGTTGCCAACGCCATGTTAGTGCGAGTGCGCCCATCGAAACTGGCGTGTCCGGTTCGCAAGCGCTAGATCAGGTTGGATGGCCTCCTGTTTACCATGGAATCCGGCGCCACAATGGATGACATTTCCCGGTGGAAGCTCTATGCTTGGTCTTTTATTAGCGCAGGTAGCCCAAAAGCCGTGGAGCCGAAAGCTCTTTCTTATCTGCAGGGGGACATTGTTTCACATTTTCTTCTCTAGCTCCATGAAACATAAGAATATACGCACTCGCAACAAAATGTGTGTGCGCGCACACACGCACAGGCAGTGCTTAGAGTAGTCCGCCGTGCAATTTTCCGGCTTCCTTCCCGACATCATGCGCTTGCTACAAGTACGAGTTCTGCACGCTTAGCAGAGGTTCCAGGGATTCTATGATATTTCGGATAGCTAGAAATGAAGCGAAATGTCTAAGAAGGGGAGGCCGCTTCTGTGTTCTGAAGTTGAAACTAACTACAGTGCGCTTATGTTAAAGTGAAATCAGTAAACAACTACAAGAACAAAATTGAAACTTGAAATGAGTTTAAAAGACCTTAATCTAATAAGGAAGCTTCAGTATGATATAATATTTTGGGCTTAACGCGCCCAATCATTACATTGGCTTATAGGTACATCTCAGTGGAGAGCGGCAGAATAATTTCAACTAGCAGCTATTGTATAACGTGTATTGTATATAGTTTTTCGCTGTTAGGTTCAGAAAACATGCGGATACACGGGGTCACACACGTACAAAAAAAAACAATCTTTTATATAGCGTCTTTCTCTTATTTTCGCATGGTTGGCCCTTTTTTTGTCGTTTTTGGTCCTTGGAACGAAATTAGGGTATTCTAGTACAGTGTTGAGGTGCAGGCTGAGGCTGACCCTTACAAAAAAATTTTAGACAGTCTAAAGACTGTCTATAGACTTCTCCCTATAGAGTATGAAGACTCTATAGACAAATCCTAGAGAACAGTCTATAAGAAATACAAATGCTGTAGACAGTCCATAGACAACCTATATATTTATGGCCATACACTTTTAGTAGACTTTTGTCTATAGACAGTCTATAGACTATGAATATAGAAAAATAAACAAATGCAGAACCTCCTAAATATTACACAGTGCCCTTTTCGCAATTCTGTGACGAAGGAGCTTTGTGACAGCGCCAAAAAGCAGAATACAGCCTCTTCTTTTATGTGCCTATCGTAAATCACCTGTTCCTTCATTCTGTATTGTATGTACTCTTTTAAGCTGAAGCACACAAAAACACTGAATTTGTACAAGTCGCGTGTCAAGCTTTATGCGAAGATAATAAGGCTAAGACTAATAGCCTTAGCATGAAACAATGAAATGGTGCTGGCATTCCAGCGCTGCACTGTAATAGGGTCAGCTACTTAACTGTCAACATCAAGCGAGCATTTTGAATCGCCTAATCTATTTATGAGCCGACGCTAGCTATGTCAGCTAGAACTCGCTGTGGCTATAATTTTGAACAGCTGGTATTTCTTTAATACATTAAACTTTCGCATGAAAAAGATGGCCGACAAAGGAAGTGATTAATCGCAGCTTCAAAGTGAGTCTCCTCTGGGCCGCATAAGTCTCTCCAATATTTTCTCCTTACAGTCAGTTCATTTGGAAGGGAGCAAAATCTGCCATACTTCCGTGCTGTTGAAACTAATGAGGTCCGCAACCTGTTATTTCGCAGGATTGCTGCCATCTCATTATTTAATGATGGCCGTCTAGTCATGCCAGCACAAGAAATTTTGTGATGCGTGTTATCAGCCGCACTTCTGGTAACTACTGATATCTATTTTTTTTTGCTTCCTACTAACTTTTATGCACAGCCCGTAGTAAATCAATGTACCTAATGGCAGACAAAACGTCATCGTCCAGGATAAAAATTCGAGGCGGATGGGGCCAGAGAGAGTCTATGAGGTGCCGCATATATATAAATACAAGCAGCATGTATGTTGCAAGAAAGAAACGTTCAAACGCAAAATTTGATTGCATCGCTCTCATATATAGAATCCTTACGCCTTCTGAAGGAAAGAGGTGTATTACAGATTCCTGCCATTGCTCACAGCCTGCTCTTAAGTCTGCGGCGATCGCATATGATGGTAGTACGTTATAATTTACAATGTTGATAAACATTCCTTGTTTCATGGTGACAGTCCCTTAGTCCCTGTCTTGTTAAAATTCTTCATTTTCAGGTGAGAGTTACTTCATAGCATCTCCTACTTATTCGTAATTTCCGCCAGCTCATGCCCTACCAAAAAGCATAGAAGTTCAGTTTTTGTTCCCAGAAAAGTGTATGATCCAATGTTTTAGGGGAATCCCCCAAGGTGGAGTAAATTTGTAATAAGGGAGTAATTACTCATTGGCATCCACCCAAGCGCAGCCATACGGCTGCAAAGGAAAGCTATGCGGCTTTCTCAGAAACTTCGTAGGTAAAGAAAAATTCGTCCTGGTCCGGGGTTCGAACCCGGGACCACCGCTTCACCGGAGCGGTCGCTCTACCAACTGAGCTAGCCGGGACGGCAAGCTTATGGTACGGCGAGAGCGAATTGATCAATAACTCGAAGTGGGAACAGTGTTGATCAAATGTTTTAGGGGAATCCCCCATGGTGGAGTAAATTTGTAATAAGGGAGTAATTACTCATTGGCATCCACCCAAGCGCAGCCATACGGCTACAAAGGAAAGCTATACAGCTTTCTAAGAAACTTCGTAGTTAAAGAAAAATTCATCCTGGTCCGGGGTTCGAACCCGGGACCACCGCTTCACCGCAGCAGTCGCTCTACAAACTGAGCTAGCCGGGACGGCAAGCTTATGGTAGGGCGAGAGCGAAATGATCAATAACTCGAAGTGGGAACAGTGTTCATCAAATGTTTTAGGGGAATCCCCCAAGGTGGAGTAAATTTGTAATAAGGGAGTAATTACTCATTGGCATCCACCCAAGCGCAGCCATACGGCTACAAAGGAAAGCTATACAGCTTTCTCAGAAACTTCGTAGTTAAAGAAAAATTCGTCCTGGTCCGGGGTTCGAACCCGGGACCACCGCTTCACCGGAGCAGTCGCTCTACCAACTGAGCTAGCCGGGACGGCAAGCTTATGGTAGGGCGAGAGCGAATTGATCAATAACTCGAAGTGGGAACAGTGTTGGGGAACAGTTCGGGGAACAGTTTGGGGAACAGTTTGGGGAACAGTTTGACCAACACATTTCCCACTTCGAGTTATTGATCCATTCGCTCTCGCCCTACCATAAGCTTGCCGTCCCGGTTAGCTCAATTGGTAGAGCGACTTCTCCGGTGAAGCGGTGGTCCCGGGTTCGAACCCCGGACCAGGACGA